>NC_135265.1:93292666-93605935 GCF_051311805.1 Agelaius phoeniceus | reverse complement strand
CAATCTCCTATTCTGAATGGCTGGTAGCAACACTTTCTTAGTTACTCACACACTGAGCATGATGCCATAAACCAGATCAAAAAGTGTATTTGTAACAAGATCTTAAAACTGACCTGTCAAATCAAGGGAAGAATTGTTTGTTCATTTTATCCTTTTTTGGCAGGAATCACATGTTTCATTATTGTATGAACACATGCTCAGCCTTTCCATGACCAAGTTCTTTGTTCGAGGTGGAGCCAGTCTGATTATTGCTACAATCATTTCTTGCTGCACAATTCCAACTGTTTTCCATAGAGAGACACAGTGGGGGGAGATTCAGCTTGCAGATTTAGACTTTAAAATCTAATTTAGCTTTGCAGCTATTCAGCTGCAATTGATTTTTAGGTGTGTTTGAATAGCCCTTAAGTTTCCAGTAACTGCAGTGGTATCTTGTAGAGACGTGAAAACCTAAGTTTAGATATCTTAATGTGGAACCAAATTTCTCATTGGATACTAGACAGAGCATTGTATGAATAAAAATATCCTGCATGCTATTTGCTTCTTTGGTTCAAGGTCCTGTGTCTCAGAGGACTGGTTCTCAGCAACCACAGTACTTTTGAGCAGCTGCTGGTTTTACACCTAGTGCCCATCTTTCCATGTGGATATGGATGGAAGAGGGAAACTATCTTTGGGATTACACAAATACTTGTGATAACAGACAGCCTGGCACCCAGGCTCCTCATGCCTGACAAACCAAAGTTTCAGCTCTATTACTTTGTTTATTTATTTGTTTTCCAGATCCATTAAGTTCACTATGTAGTTGCAAGTGAGCAGGAATTTTCCCATGTGAGGCTGGAATGGGCTGAGCTGCATAATAGATATGACCACAGTGTTCCTCTAAGACTGGAGATTTTAAGCCTGTGTCTTTGGACAGAGCCTGGAGTAGCCATTCCTTGGTAAAATGAAAGAGAGATGTAGGCAGGGTTCTTTTCCAAATGACCCAGGAAGAAATAGCTATTGTTATAGACACTGCTCTTGGTTCCTCAATAAACTAAGCATGCTTTTTGGCGGACACCCTTGTTGATATTTGGTCTATGCTTTTTGCTGTCAATAGAGATTCTAAATCACCATTTATTTTTGTGGAAGCTTTGCTGTCAGATTAAGTTTTCCAAAGGGCTTTTCAGTCTTGTGCAAGAAGTTAAATTCCAGCACTTTCTTTCCTTCCCAGCTCTGCTCTAAAAGTTGGATTTCACAGTAACTTGGGAGAACTGCATCTGTGGAGCAGGACTCTTTCAAAGGCTTTATTTTTCTGACTCATATTCTGTATAACCTTCTTATCCCTCACAAGGTTTGGCAGAAATGCACATTTTGAATCCTGGCCCAGCATTCCAGGGAGATGGATAACGCAGAAGAGCAATTCCCAAAGAAAATGTGCTAACACGACTGCTGTCAGCACTCAAGACTTTCTTGTAAGGTTGCTGGCATTGATCTCACCAGCTTTTTAATTAAAGACACTGGTCAGCAAGGAACAAGTTTTGACCACCAGCCAGTCCTGGACTATGGCTTAATGTCAGTGGTTGGAGCAATACACTCTGTACAACTACAGCAGTGGTAGAAGTGGGCTGAGAAAAAAAACCCCAAACAAGTAGCATAGTGTCATGGAAGAACTTCCAAACCCTGAAGCACCTTAGGTGGTGGTGTAAAAGTCAATAAAGGAATGAGAAATTCTGGATCTATGTGAAACTGAACCAGAAAATGTCTTTCAAAACTTGCTGAAGGGAGCAGTCAAACAATTAATGGGGAAACGTGGGTGGATGGAAAAGGCTTCCCATGTCTCTTTTGTATGTTTCTCTATCAAAATGACAAAGGACCAATTGTCTCCAAGGAATAGTAGTTGCAAGCTTGGAATGCATTAAAAAACAATCAGTAATACTGGGATTGGTATATATGTGCAATGTGGTGTTTGTGCTTTAATTCCAGTCTGTTTCCTTATGCTCAAAGCAGCATTCAGCTTTAAATGCTTCGTTTGGTTTGTTTCATCACTATGTGAAACCAGGGATAAGTAGCATGTTCTTAGAGGCTGGGTTCTGCAAAGTGAGCATCACTCCTCCACTTGCAAGTACCCTTATTCATCTAATTGTACACCTTAACTGAATTTTGCCATCTAATCTAAATGAATCAAGTTGTAAACCACAGTATCTTAGAAGATGAAAAGGTCAGTTCAAATTTCACTTGAAATTACATGACAGGACGTCTTTTTGCCATTTTTGTTTACCTTTTCCAGATCCTAATGTGGCCAATTATTCTAAAATGAATGAATCTTCCTTGTGTGTTTTACAAAATATATCCATACATTACAAGGTAATTTTCATTGCAACACCTGTCTACAGCATTAAGTGAAACATGCATACCAAGTCATGGAATCCAAGGATCATCCTCTCCGAAGAATGCTCAATGTAAAATCTGGCATTTGATCACATGAAGTGGTTAGTCCAGTTTTATCCAAATGGCACCAAATACTGTGTGCCTGCCGTGGTATCCCTCTGCCTTCTGTGCTGCAAGGGTCTGGCCATGTGCAGAGAGGTTGGTGGTCCATGCACTTGTCCAGCCATGGTAGTCAGCTGTGAGAGAGGCTGGATGGTGTGGGATGGATTCTGGAGAGACAGGAGGAGCTGAGAGCTGGCTGAGGGTCAGACACTGGAGGGACCATAGGTCTGGACCTGTGAGAGACCTGTTTGCTTATGTGTGTGTGTGTCTGTGCATGTGGTACCATGTAAGCAGGAGGATCCAGGGGCCAGCCATTGGATGGTCTGAGTGTCCAAGGGGAACCTGTAGTGAGTGTGTGTACAGGTATCTGTCAGAGAGGGGTTGAGTACTAGTGGGTGGAGGAGGACTGTGGCCCTCTGGCACTTGTATGTGCAGGTTCCAGCTGCTGAGGTGACCAGGGATCTAAGTGCCAGCTACTGGATAGGTGTGAGTATCTAAGGAGGGATCTATATTGCATATTTCTGTATACATGCATATGCATGGAGCACTGAAGGACATGCTTTAATGGTGGATTTGGCAGTGCTGACTTACTAGTTGGACTGGATGATATAAGAGTTCTTTTCCAACTTAAATGATTCCATAATTCTATGTTTGTGTGTATGTGTCTGTGTGTGCACCTTGGGAATACATACTCAGCCTTACTACTGGCAGAACCTGGAGACACAGAGCTGCAGCAGCCTCTCCTCTGTTGGACTACTAGATTTTGGGTAACCCTTAACACAGAGTTGTTCATCTTAAACAAGTGAGTTTGCTCAGCCTTATTTCTTGTGCACGGCATCTCTGCACACTGTAGAAGTTTTGAAAAAAGGAGTCAAACATGGAATTTCATCTCAGAATCACTTCCAGAAGAGGAGAAATAAATAATTTGGGAGCCTCACTGCTATGGGCTCCTTGCCTATCTTCTTATGGCAAAGGAAGAGGATCAGAAGCCTGTGCTGAAATGAAACAAAATCTTAAACACTACCCATCCTGGGCTGGAAGCTTTGGGAAGTTAGGGTGAAAGACTCTGTATGGCTGCCCTCAGAAAGCTAAGTGTCATGTTCAGGTGACAGTCAGGATCTGCTCTGCACTGAAGACACTTTGGAAATTTGGGAGTTTTTTGTCCTGAAAGCTCCTCAAAATCCATAAGTCGCTGTCATTTCAAGTGTATTGATCCAGTGCTGACATGTGTTGTTTACAGAGACTGGAGCAGGCACTAACACTAGCAAAGACAGATCCATAGTGCTGCCTCAGCCAGTCTTGTGTGTAACATGTCAGCTGGCACGTGTTATGGCCATGTTGTAAAAACTCACCCACTTCCCTAGGTCTGACGCTCCTTTGCTGAACAAGACAATGATATCTTCCTAGGGAACCTGTTCCTTGGGATTACACAAGGCTTCAGCAGGCACAAACAAATACAAATGTTTTTACCTTCAGTCTTCCTTTTCACAGCTCTGCTCTCATGATGATTAGCGTTTTCTCTCAGCTGTTTTACTTGTACAGTCAAAAGAAGGATCATTATAGCTGATTAGGCCCTTGTGTAGGTAGTCCAGCATCTATGAGCAAGGGCTTGATTTTAAATTCTGAGGCAAAGGATGCAGTATTTCCAGTATGGATGACTCTGTCAACCAGAAAACATCTTTCTTCTTGAAAGTCACCAAATACTGGCTTACACTGTGAAGTATAACAGGTGGATATGCTAAGTTTGGATAGATGCATGGAGATGCATTACACCTATTGGATATTTAATCTAAGTTTGGTTAACACATGCACTAATTTATGAATGGAAATCAGACAAGGATTTTGGAAAACAGCCTGTTTTACCCACATAATAGCTAACCAAATGGCCAGCAATTGAGTTTTCAGAGATCTTTGTCAGAGAAGCCAAATCTTACAGTGTAACTAATCTTACTGAAGTAATTCTTATTAGTAGCCACACATCCTTTTGTGTTTCACACTCAGAATAAGAGCAGACCAAAAGAAACCTCTCTCACTCAGGTCTCTCCACTTGTCTTTTCACAACAAAACAGCAATGCCCGTTTTTCAAATATCCAACAGTTTTTTCCTTCTGTTCATGGAAACAATTCCTTCCCTCCCCCAGAAAAACCTATCAAAAATTCCCCACTCCCAAACAGAAAGCTAGTACTAAATGATCAATAAAATACGCACATAAATGTGTGGCTTATTACATTTTATGCTTCATCCTGAAACCATTATAAAAGTTCTTACAACATTTTGGCAGTAATTTCTAAAAAGCTGCTCTGTATTGGAGAGGGAGCATATGCACCATGTGATATGACATCTGCCGCAGTAAGTAAGCTTTTAATTGAATATTTGAGGAAATAAACATGTAAAACCCATGTAACTTGATGTCAAATAAGTTATTGTTGCCTCAAGGCTTTCTTGATTTTTCCATTTTTATTTTTGGCAGGAAAGTTTGAAATATTGTACATATTGGAGACAGGAGCACTTCACATACAATCGTCCGTCAGGACAGAAAACATAACGTTGCATTATTGTTGCTACAGCAGCTCCTCCCAAATCTTGGCAGTTATCAAAGTGGCATTTGGGATCTGAGATTAACGTCTCTGCTCACATCTAAATATATATATTGAGTGCACAGGGGAAGAAAGGGAATTGACACACATTCAATTGACTGCTGTACCAGTACTAACTAGAAACATCTTTCTTACATTAACTCTGTGTTTCTTTTTAGCCCTGTAACCTTTCTCAGCAAGCAGTGTGGTGCTTTCTCTCTCCCTCTCTTTTACACATACAGGTGTGCAGCTCAGAAGGGAGCAGTGTCAATCCATCCCTCCCTACCCTCACCATCTTTCATTGCTTCTCCTCTTTGTTTTCCCCTGTGCTGCACACTGGATTCAGGTGGACACAGCCAAAGACCAGCTCTGCAGCAGGGAACACATCCCTCTGAAAAGACCATCCTAGGTCACTTTTCAACTTCTCCATTCACCTGCAATAGTCAGTTGATTTTTATGTCCTCAGTGAGACACCTGTCAGTGCAGCATATTTCAATCCTGTGGTAGGATAATAAATCTGTTTTTTTCTCAGCCATTCAATATCTGGAGGTGCTGAAGATCTTGCAGTCTTGTTTGAGTAGTCTGTGCTGGTGGCACCTGAGGGTCTCCTTGAGCAGTGTGCTCCACACTGGCAGTTCCCTTGACAGGATCAAGCTTTCTCTTTGACCCTTCTCCAACTCACTCACAATGATGTCAAAAGTGATTATCTGTGCAGCTTCTTACAGGATGATTCCCTGCATCATCACTGCATTTATATCTGCATGGCAAATCTACACAGGCCCATTTGAATTAATTTAGTAGGTAAGATTTTTAGAGATCTGAATGCTTTGCTAAAAAATCCCCAGGCTCTTAATATTTTAAGCCTACTTGTCATTTTGTATGTGTTATCATATTCTGTTGTAATTCACTTGGGTGAGGTCGGCTCACTTAGGAGTTCTATAAATTTGATTTCCACAAGCTTAGATGCCACAGGAGTGAAAGCCTGGACAAAGGGAGTTTCCTTTTCACATTAATTATGCCTTTCTGCCGTAGAATTTCCTCACCCATATTTAGCATGGGTTTATCTTTTACAAGTCCCTAACACTTACTGATGATGAACCTAACATCTCCTACCTGTGTAAGAGTTATCACAAGTAGATACTCCATTTTTTCACTGAGCTGTGAAATAAGAGGGCACTGCCAGGCACTCACAGAAAATCAGACTGTGATGGCTCAGTAATAACAAAAGAGACTCACAAGATGTGTCAAGCAGTTGGATCAGTGGAAGGTGAGGCACTGGTTAGAGCTCTCTGGAGCAAGGTCTTTTAGTCCTGCAGCCAGATCTCAGTATGCTCACATCATGCAGGATCTCCCTGCAGAAGAAAACATAGGGGATCTGTCAGAGCTTCAGGGAGGCTTAACAAGACGACTGACTTCAGTCTAAAAATGAGAAACCTACGCACTATGGTTCCCTCTGTAGTATGTAATTGGTTATGAAATTCCATCTGTTTTGCTTCACCTCGTATTTTCAACTCAGCTGATAAGCTTGTAGCAGGGTCACATGCATGTTCTGGAAAAGCAATTAGGTCTAGAGGATTTGATAAGTGGGTAGGTGGAAAATGGGATGATTACGATGGAGAATGGGTATTTTTAGGATTATAGAATCATAGTACGAAGGGGTGGAAGGTACCTTAAAAATCATCTAATTCCAACCCCTCTGCCATGGTCTGGCCTTTTTCTAGGAAAAGGCCATTAGTAGGCTGCTAGGAGGGTCTGTGTTGAGACAGACACCTGAGGTTAGGGATTTAGATACAAATACTGATACTGGGAAAATAATAGCAGGTTATGCACTCACCATGCCCACTGTTTTAGGTCCCTAATTATTAGGTCTAATTATTTAGGCAGTGTCACCATGACTAAAATGGGTTGTAGATTTGGGTTTTTTTGTTTCTTCACAGCAAACTGGTGTGAACTGTCAGTATGTGACACAGGCTAGTACCACCAGCTGGAGAGGCTGGAGGGATCAAGGGAGGGAGGAAGACAGGCAGGAAGGGAAGGCAGGAAGGCAGGAAGGCAGGAAGGCAGGAAGGAAGGAAGGAAGGAAGGAAGGAAGGAAGGAAGGAAGGAAGGAAGGAAGGAAGGAAGGAAGGAAGGAAGGAAGGAAGGAAGGAAGGAAGGAAGGAAGGAAGGGCCATTTATTTCCCTTGTGCTTCTGTTGAGCTGGGAACTCAGAGCTAATGTGTAGGTGGAAATCATATGAGGAGGGACACAATGAACTCAGACTTCCTGTGGTTCATCTGGGGTCTCGTGTGAAATGGGATTGACAACGCTGTCAGAAATGTTGCGTTTGGAAAGGTGTGCCTTTGGCAGTCTGATATGCTGCTGCAATACAGATATCTAAATACCAGAGGCACCAGAGGTTGAATAAAAAAAAATATTTTCACAAGTCTTAAGGTCACTTCTGAGCTGGGTTACTGGAGAGAAGAGCAACATTTTGTTGGCAGAAACCTAAAAATGAATGACAAAAATCTATACTGGAAATCATGGTGAGACTTTAAAGGCTACCCTTTAGACTACTCAACTCAGAAGTAATTCTAAATAAAGAAGAGAAAGCAGAAATTTTTCCTCAATTTCACCATTAGCAAACCAGAGATTTTGAATTTGAATTATTTTTATTTTATGGAAGCTTTGTGTTGCCTTTCTTCTGGGATTCCAAGGGTTGAAGATGGCTATGTTGAGTCTTTGTGGACCACCCTATGTAGTGTATCAGTCAGGGATTTGGCAAGCATTTCAAATGCAGAAAAAAAAAAAGTCTCAAATATGCTGTTGCATTGTTTAGTCAAGTGTATACTTTGCCAGGTTTATTTGGACCCTCACATCTGTTTATTGAGCTCTACTTCAAAGCAATCTATTTCTGCAGGACACAGTTGGCACTGTCTAAGTGTATTGTCTGCTGCAGAGGAGAGAGAAGACATCAGAGTGTTAGTTTGTCATTAAGGGAAGTGCTCAAATTATTTTCTTTAGAAGCAAATACAGATGACGTAGCAGAAGCTGTGGATGTCCTAACCACAAAATAAATAACACAGGCATCTACAGTGCTGATAAGATCAAATAGCCTCTCTCTCAAACACATACATTTTCTTGCATGATACAAGAGTTAATATGCACTTGAACATCCTTATATGCCCTCTGTAACCTGCTGTGGAAGGTTACAGAAGCCTCTGTGTAGCATAAGCAGACAAACAATAGCCTTATCCCTCTTTATTTTCAGGGGCAGTATGAAAAAAAATCTCCTTGTCTGACCCAGTTACAGTTATTTGTCTTTCCAAAAATATTTTCCATACGGAGATCTCCAAGCCTGAGTGCCATCTGTGAGGACTTCTTGGGTTTCTTTTACAGAGAAGTCTCTGGAGAAAGCCTGAGTGCAAGGCTGGGCTAGGCTGACAAGATTTTTTCAGTGAGAAACAAGAGCTGTTATGTGTGGTGGGTCCTGCTTCCCTGTCATTGTTGAGCTAACAAGTCCTAGGGAAGACACTTGGTTGTTGTTGTTGCAGCATGGCTGTGCCTTTTCTGCTCTGTCACTCTGTCCATGGTGGAAGGCTTGGAGGTGCAGGAATCCTGACACCCGCCCTCCTCACACAAACTGGCCCAGCCTCTAAGTGTGCTCTCAGCATCCTTTCCTCTGCCTAAGGAGGTGAATTGGTCTCTTCCAAAGGTTCAGGTGCCATCCCTGAAACATGACAGCTCTGCACCTCTCCTGCTGCCAAGTGGCCTCTCACAAGGCACATTTGCAGCTGCAATAAATAATAATGAATTCAGATGGACAGAAAGATCACACTGATGTCAAGTAGAATGAACAGGACCCCAGAAATTTGCTGGGTTTTTTTCCTGTATAATACTGTGGATGCTGGTTTGCACAAATTAAAGCACATTGGGACCAGAAGAGTAATGATTGCACTTAATGAGGGGCAATTGAAAGGTATGAAGTAGTTCTTCCAAACAAGTTCTAATCGAAGCTGGAACCATACAGACACTGCGCTCAACAAGCTTTCCTATGAATAATGCACCTAATTACCATCTGCTTTTTTCATAACATGGATAAAAATGTGATCACATATAAAATTCTCACTGTGTTTCCTAGGATACAAGGTGATCCTCATTTCAAACTAGCTTGAAAATGGCAAATGAGCAAACTTAATTTTAATAAAAACAAGGAAACTCACGCATGTGAAATATAATCTGGGCACTTCTGATTTCATGAAGAAGTGTCTGATTTTCATACAAAACCTACTGAAGAACTTGATAGTATAGCACAAAGAGGCACTTCACACCTGTGGTTTAGACAGTCTTTGTGAAGGATGACAGAACTCCTAATGGACAGTGTGAGAGCAGTGTGAGAAAGTTTCTAACAAAACAGTAAACCCTACCAAAAGCTGATTTTTCAACAATGTGAGTCAAAAGATGAGCATAAATGTCTCTCACGATGCAGCTTTTTCTAATTACCACCATAGCTAGCTTGCTTTTTATGTAGTGGCAAGTACTCTGCTTAGTGAAAACAGAGAAAGCTAAGCTTATGCTTCTTTTACTTGCACCAGCCTCACTGTGAAGGGCTTGCTTTAGTCTTTTATCACAGAATAAAACTGCAAGACTGGTCCTTATTCTATGTCAGAATTGTGCCCTATGTGGGTTAAGGAGGTCAACTGGGATTTTATAATTTGAACTCCAAATCCCTCCAACATTTGCTGTCAAGCATAGCACACACTATCCACTAAAGTATTCCACTTATTTCAGTGATGTCCCTCAGATGAATTGATTGGGATAATGGAGAAATGAAGATGTTGTCTGCTCATCTTCTCATGTTCTGCAGCATAATCATGATAAATTTATGACATGAGAAACTTTTAGAGGAAACACAGCTTCTCAGTGTTCATGGCTTGTAAGCACCACTAAAGGTCAGCAAGCATCTAAAGACCTGTGTGTTCTCAGTACCTTGTCTGGTAACGCTGTAGACCAGGAAGATGTCCAGTGGGATGGATGACAAACAGCACTAAAAGCAGTTGCCTGACTACTGATAAGCCCTTTTGACTTCAAACGTATCCTAATACAACATTAATTGCAAATACCAAACAAGACATGGTTGGATTAATCTGCTCTCTTCTGCTCTTAATTAGCAGGAAGCCTAACCAAGCCATTCCCACATGGAAGCTGCAGCTCTGGATTTGGGGACTTCCAATGCTGTCTTGGGGCAGAGGGGGAGCAATGGGGAAGAAAGAATAAAGTAGTTTCCTTTATATAACTGGAGGGGATCTCTATTTTGCAGAGATTAGGAAATGTTCCAAAAGCCACATCTCCTGTTCAGAGACCAGTTTGTTCTGAGGCATCCATGTGATAACTTGCTATTCCTTCAATTCTCTCCATTCCCTGAGGTAGAGAGGGAAGGAGGAAATGACAAGAATGCAGTAGGGCTGTTGGGATTACATAGTCTGCCAAAGGAGCTTGTGCACACTAGGGGGAAAAAGGCTCATCAAGGAAGGTGTCTGTGTATATCTTTCAGGGAGGTGTTGCAGATAATGCAGGGTCTGGTAGCATTCCAGCTCTCCTCTTCCCACATTCTTCAGCCCAGAGAAGGCTGCCCTTCATCAGTCATTCTGAAGAGGACTGAAAGTTGGACTAATTCATGATGGTGGGCATTCACCCTGGCTTCCCAGGACACAGTGGTCCTCTTTGCTCCCCTCTGACCCTCCCTACATAAAACCCTGTGAGGCAGGCACAAGATTCATGTGCACACTTCTGTCCTCTTTACAACCACTCCTTTGCCAAGGACTGTGTATTTGTTTTAGTTAAAGAAGCTTGTGACTGAAAACAGCTGCAGACTGAGTGGAAAAATAACACCTAAAAATAGCCCCAGCCTGAGAGCACAATGTGCATTGATTTTACTATGAAGAGTACAAGAGCAGGGAGATGGTGACTAGGCTGGTATGTTCTAATACGCCTCACCCTGCCATATTTAGAGTGCATGTAGTAAGCCAGGCAGCCAAGTCGGTCCATGTAGGTATTTGACTGTTTTGGAAGGGTTCCCGGCAGAGCCACTCCAACTACAACAAATTACTGTTGTATTTTTATAAGCTGACAGTGAGGAAATCACCCCACAATATTACCATGTTCTGCAGAGAACAGAGAATATGTAACTGCTGAATAAGGAAGACAAATACCTCGCTGATTGTTGCCACTCAAGGCATTTTCCGAGAATAAATTATCAGGTAGATATTATAATTTCCTCCCATCTGCTGTAGGCTGGAATATCACCTGAAGTACAGTCCAGTTCTAGATGCAGGTCATGGACCCAAATGATTAATTTCTCTTGCAGTTTGGCCAACTTCAGCAAGCCGAGCCCATGCATCAGTTCAGTAGAAATATCTTGTTCAGATTCATTACCACAGACAGCATGGGTGTTGATAGAAAGCACAACTCCACCAGAGACATCTTTTTTATGTTATGACCATTATAAATATGTTTTTTAAAAGGCTAACCCAAGTAATGAAGAAAACACTTGTTTTAAAGCTGGAAATGATGTCGGTTCCTGCACTTGTGCTTGATAGGGGCTATAGTTCTGCCTTTTCTCCTTACACTTCGAAAAAATCAGGCTGATTAACTGAACAGTGTAAACCCATGCTGAGAGGTTGAAAAGTGCCCTGTCAGTTTTCAAATTGTTTCTGTGTCAACTACAGGTCTAATGGCACCCCAACTACTAATAGAGGGATCTGCTCCCTAGAGAATGTGTCAAGAGGACACCAGGCTCAAAGGATGGGTGTAGGTGAAGAAGTTCAATTCTGAAAACCTTAGTGCTGTTAGACACCTTTAAAATCATGTACTTGGTACATATTTGTCTGCATACTATGGCCAGATTCTCATACCCTTTTAAACAACAAACTAAACTGTACTTCACAGGACTTACTCAGATTTTTGAAAATTTATTTGGTCTTCATGCAAACAGGAAGCTGAGAGAAGCCCAGCACTTCATCTGTGACTGGCAGTCTCCCTTACCAAAGGGATATTCAGGGTGGTACTTTTGGAGAAGCACCCCAAACTCCTCTCTGCAATTGGCAGAAGGCACACCTGGCTGAGGTTATGAGCATCCAGGCTTGTTTCTGACTTGCTCACAAGTAGACTGGAGCAATTTTCCTGAAGGGCTGCCCTCAGAGGAACCAGTAAGGAGGCGTTGCTACACTTCGAGGTGAATTGATGCCAGTGGTGATCTTGCTCAAGGGCAGCAGTGGCAGGTGATCTTTTCCTAAGTCAATCTCCTGGTTTGGGCTGAGGTCATTTCCTTCACAGTGACTGTTATGGGACAGCAATTTCTATTTGTGCTGATCTCAGGGTTTATAAGAGATGGTTTTGTTATGACTGAGCAGGGCTTACACAGAGCCAAGGGCTTTTCTGCTTTTTGTACTGCCACATTGGCAAAGGGCTGGATATGAATGAGAGGCTGGTATGAGACACAGCCAGGACAGGTGATCTCAACTGACCAAAGGGATATTCCAGGCCATATGGCATCAGGATATAAAGTGGGGTGGGGAAGAAGGAACAAGGTGGGGATATTTGGAGTGATGTCATTTGTCTTCCTCAGTCACTGTTACATGTGGGGATGGCTGAACACCTGCCTGCCCATGGGAAGTGGTGAATGGATTCCTTGTTTTGCTTTGCTTTTTTGTGCAGCTTTTGCTTTCCCTGTTAAACTGTCTTTATCTACCTTAAGCTGTGCCAGGGGAAATTTAGGTTGGATATTAGGAAAAAGTTTTTTACAGAAAGGGTGATAAAGTACTGCAGTGATCTGCCCTGGGAGGTGCTGGAGTCACCATCCCTGGATGTGTTTAAAAAATCCTGGATGTGCCACTCAGTGCCATGGTTTAGTTGAGGTGTTAGGGCTGGGTTGGACTCAATGATCTTGAAGGTCTCTTTCAACCTGGTGATCCTGTGTGATTCTGTGTGATCCTGGGTAATCTCAACCCACAGGTTTCCTAGGTTTTGCTCTTCCAGTTCTCTCCCTGATCCTGTGGATGGGTGAGCGAGGGAGCAGCTGCATGGGGCTTGGTGAATGGCTGGGGTTAAACCATGGCAGAAAGATGTGCTCTGGTTTCAACCTGGTGTTGTCTGAACAAGCACCCATAGTTCAACCTTGATTTCACTGCAGATTTTTGAGGGAGGGTGGCATCTGAGACCCACAAGTGGGAGTTTTGTGTCACTCAGACCTTTTGCAGATACTAAAAAGAGCCTCATACACCAGTGTACACATCAAGGCCTCACTTCCATACTGCACACTTAGCATCATCATAACCTGACATATAAATGTGAATGAAAATTGTTATCCAAAACACAATCCAGTTACCTGGAAAGAAACAGTTTGTGTATTTCTGTAAACATTCACAGGCTGTTCACTTTTCTGGCACAAGTATTTTCATTTTTCTAAGTAAAGAATTCTTGCACATGACATGGCCCAGGGATCTGAGACAAAGTGACCTGACCTGGCTGACTAATTATAGAGTGAAGGAAATTAATTTCTGTTTAGGATATCTGTAATTAATCCATATAATAATAAATGAATTAGTTGGTGTTGGAAAGGTATAAATAATTAATAATTGAGAAATAGGTGCAATCTGGTCATAGATTTCCCAGAAGGAGAAGGAAGATAAAGTGCTTGATGTAAATTATTTGCTCAGCTTTACCATTTTGATAAAACATTTTTTTTACTAAGAGCAAAACCAAGTGAAACAGAAATGTCTGCATGGTTAATGAGTCAGACATAAATGATACAGTACTTATTGGAATAGCTGATTGTGAAAAATACACCAAAAATGGCAAAATGTGTGCACACAGCAGATAAAATGAAACCATGTGACAACTTTTGTGCTGTAGGAGAGACAGCTTTAAGCAAAATTGCTAAAAGTAAGTTAAAACTCATACAATACTACAGATAATTCAAGACCTAAGGCTAAAACAAAACAAATCTAAGAGTATTATGTGTAGCCAGAAAGTTTTTCTGTATATGATTTGCATGTATGCACATCCCCAGAGTTTCCTACAAGGCTTGTAGATTACTTGAATTTAGAAACTATCACTACGAACATTTTCTGTGAAAATGTCATGAAGCCATTGGGTTCCTGTGCTCCTTGATAATGAAAGTAAGCAGTGGTTTGGGTTTTTATGACAGGACCAAGTCCCTGAAAAAAGGTTAATGAATCTTAGAAACTAACTTGGATCTCAATGAAACCCAAAGGCATCTAAGTTTCACAGAATGCTAGACTTTTTCTGTTGAGTACATCAGATGGACATCCCCAGGGACATAGCTTCAAAGCTAAGTACCAGGGAAAAAGGTGTCTCCAAGAGTAGAGACTCGTGAGGCAAAGGAGAAATTGTTGTCTGAGCAAGGAGGTGGGAAGACACAAAGATAAAGGGACAACTGTCAATAACATTAATGGCAGGTTAGAAAAAGCTTCATTGTAACAACTGAATTCAGTGCCCAAGGAAATAAACAGAAACTTCAAATTATGAATGTCCTGATTTTAGGCAAATAATGAATTTTTTTAATATGAGAATAAATATATTTCCATGTATTTACCTGCAATACAGTATGAAGTGTTACTTCCACAATGCACTAGACAGCACAATAACCTGAATATTGAGTATCAAAGTTAATCAAATACAGCATGAAATTCCCCTGCTCTGAGCTGTATTTAGAACACAACAATAACCTTGGGAAAGTTATCTTGTCTATGGGAAGTAGATAATTGTTCCAAGTCCATGGTCTCTTATCTCATTTGTCCCATGCTGTAGAACAAGCCATGGGCTGGGCTACTACTGTCTAGAGGGTGCACCCTTGCCACAAATACAGGACAGTCTTTAAAAAAGCAAAAGGACTTGGGCGATGGCATTGGAATGTCAAAACACAGCTCTTGGTGGCAGATGCAAAGTCAGTTTCCTCCAATTCTTTTCCACAAACTAGGGACTCCAGAAGAAGAGGCAGCCTGTGGGCAGAGTTCCTCAGCAAAGCACCCTGAAAACCAATGGGTTCCCTCGATACCTCCAGGCTCTCCTGATCATGGATGCGTGGTCATGCCCTGAACTCAGACAGTGGACTCTGGCAGAGCTGTGAGAAACCAGCCCTTGGCCAAGGTCACTGTCACTGTGCTCCATCTGGTGCACAGGTGGAAAAACACCAATTTCAACACCTGATGAAGAGTACTGTGAGCTGAACACCAGCTTGGCCAGCCTGGTTTGATTAGGTAGGAGACAGTGAATTTCTGGTGAAATACTATGTTAATACTCATTGCTCTGACTTACCAAGGCTCAAATTTTCTCATGAAAATTTAGATTTTAAAAAATCTGCAAAAATTATTTTTATTAATTTAGATTTAGCTTAATATCAAACAGAGGTTTGTCTTCTTAGATAACTGAGTGAAATATTGGAGTCTAATACATGCCTCCAAAAACTTTCATGAAGGTAAAAAAAAAATAGTTCATCTACGTGGTGGTCTTAGGTAAACACTGACATGCACCTTTTATTGGATATAACTAAATAAATTGTATATATATTTATATTTATTGGTTATGTTCTTCTTCATTCTTCCTGAGTTCCATTTCCATTGACATTTCATTGAGCTCATTCCCATAGAATTTTTTCAGAATGGATATCTATTAAAAAAAAAAAAGTGACCCCCTTGCCCTTTTACACCAGAATATATCTGTAGATTACCTTTTTGCTTTTTTTAGAATTTGCACTTTTTGTAATCTCTCCTCTGGTAACTTTCAATGGTGTTTGCTCTAAGTTTCAAGACTTTTATTTTGTGTCAAATTTTGTGCCAATATTTTAGGGATTTTTTAATCAGTTTCTTCAAGTTTCAGTAATCAGTCTATTACTATAGTACATTGTCTTCCCTGAGAATGACAAATTCAATTCTAGTGGTATCTCCAAAAATAACTCTTTCTTCCTTCCTTGTAACCCTATAGTAGCCCTGGATGGACTTTTTCCAGGCCAAGAATGCTGCTGTCTTACTGAGCCCACACAGGGAATTTCAGAACTGCTTATCCTTTAGGTGCAACACAGGTCACTGAAATTCCCTGTTGTTTCAACATGGAACCAGTGAGATGTTGGTAGATTTTGAGAGCAGAAAGCTCTTCAGTTCAAAGGGTTTCCTTTTGTTTCAGCTCTGCTAATGTCAAGTCTTCTCAGCATATCTCCTCTTTTCTTTCACTTTTTCTCAATTTGCTTGCTGTCAGTTTGATTCTGTTTGGAATATCGAAATCTTCTTAGCTGGTCAACATCCACTCAGTTATTGCTGAGCTACATTATACTGATAATACATTTGTTCTTCTTATCTGCAAAGAAATAGAAAATTAAATGTTATTTTTATAAATATCAAGCCTCTCAGGTGATGTGCCTGATATTTTCTTGTCTTAATTTGCAAAGTTAAATAAAAGGGACTTGTAAGGGGGTAAAAAGTAAAGCACACCTGAAAATGGAACAAGGGATTTCCTAGCTATAACAAGTAGATGAGGTTTTTAGAGCTGGCTTAAAAAAATCCAAAGCTTGGAAAAAGAGTCTTCCCACGATTCTTAGATCCTGGCCATGTGTTCTTGCCCTTTCCTTTGGGCTAGTGCAGCTGATCACAGAGATGGACGATGAGTTACATTAGCTTTCCACTAAAAGGAGCTGGCACAATAGCCTGGACTACTCCTTCACATTTTGGCAGACTAGGTAAGGTTAAATGTGTATCTGTCCCAATTCATTATCTTGTGTTTTTCTGAATTTGTTTTCATAACAGACAAATGCAAAAAGTGTCAGCATTTCCCAGATGGGTGAAAGGATTAATATTTGTAAAGTCATCTATATTTCAGATTTGTTTGGGATTAAACATACTGTAACAATAAAGTTATTGTTGGTCTTCCCCTGAGCACTCCCATTTTGCTGCACAGCCTAATAGCCACCAGAAAAGACATCTGAAAACATATTGTATTATTATTTATGATACATACAAAACAAATAGAGAAGAAATGTCACAAAATAATTTAAACATACTCAGCTTTAGCACAGAAAGCAAGATCAAGCTAATTAAATCCGTATTATCACTTTCTGTACAAACCACACACTGTTTTAATGTGTTGTAAATTCAACTCCCATTAAATGAAGACCTGATTGTGCATATATTTGTATGAGAGGGGGGCTGGAGAGAGAGGAGATGCAGAGTCCTTCCTTCTGGGATTTGTTGGAAGCCCCTCTTGGCTCCAAGAAGCATTGGGGCAGGGACTTGCATGCCTTTGTGCAGTGTCCAAGTAAAAAAATGCAAGAGTAGTAGCACTGCTGTTCCTGTTGTTTCCTAAAAGAGGTCTGGTGAGATGGAGTAGGTGAGAGTTAATTACTGATTTGGCACAAAGCATTCTTCTGTGTTCTGCTCTGAATCTCCAAGAGACATATTGGCTCAGCTGATCAGATTCCTTTAATAACACAGCTTCCAGGTCTACTCGTGCTGATCCTTCTCTGCTTCGTAGCCAATGATGGTCATGGCTTGAGGCCACAGTCTAACACTGTGACTCCCGAAAGAATGTTATTTTTAATGTCAATCCAATGTTATTTTAAAAGAGAGACAAAGAACTAATGCATTTCCTGGGGTTCCCAACTTTCCTGGATACTGTTCAAGCTGTTTCAGAACTCAAGTGCTTCCTAAAAGCTGTCAGTGAAGTTGTGGCAACACTGCAGTGTCTCAGATGCAGCAGCTATGGAGTTATTTGACAGAAATGTGCTGGAAAATGCCAGCTTGCTAAACTTAAAACACTGCCTTCTAAAGACTTCCATTAATATTTGCCATGGTGACAGCCAGGTATCAATCTTGACCATTTCCCTCAAGTGTTTGCCCAACTGCTGGGGTTACTGAAAGTTGCTGTGCCCACAGGAATGGAGCAGATCTGCCAGACTAATCTTACTTGCATTGGGTGGCTGGGCAACACGAGTCGGAAAGAGCACAACAGATACAGGGATAGCTGAAAAAGAGCTAAGGGAATACCTTAAAACACTGGTAGTTTTTCCAAAAGCATCATGAGATGTCATCCATAGATAATTTGGAAACAAAGTTAACAGTGATATTATGTATTTGCTATAAGCAGCTTACTCATTTATAGACATACTTCCTTTTCCCCAACCATACAATAATATTGGCAGCACAGAAAAACACCCATTCATATTAGCTGTATGCTTAATGTATTTCTGCAGTCCTGGGCAGACAACTCTTCAAGGCTAAAAATTCAGTTCTTCATTATTAAAAAATACCAGTCCTTGCTATAGGAGTTGATGACTCAGTGAGAATTATAATTATAATCAAAGCATAATAGGCATTTTGAGCCCCTTATAATTGCTGCCAAGAAACTATTTATTCAGCTAAAGAATTAAATCTTTGTTTGTAAGCTCTTTCTTGTTCACAATAGAAATAAAAGTGTGTGACTTGGCTCATGAGCAGATACCAGTCTGGCTATTTTACTCAGAGTGAAAAATAGGCCTTCATGCAGAAAGACTTGGGATACTTAAAACAATTATTTATACATATTTGCCTCTATAAAATCCAGTGTTTAGCTCCAATGATACTTCTGATTGCTCTTCTCCTTTACTGCATGTTGAAGCCTTTGTGATGTACTACTATATGTTCAGTGTTGCATGCATTTCTGGTACAAGTCCCAAAGCTAGAAAATTGAGGAAAAATTAAATGCTGGATGCCAAGAAATGAATAAATGGTACAGATGAACTTGGTCATTTTTCTTGGTCCCTTACTTACCTATTGTAATAACAATAAAGCTCCCTGAAAGTACCTGATGATCTTTCTCTAGGGGAGAAAGGGGAGTGAAAATGACACACTGAATTCTTCTACTTCTTACAAGCCAATATCATAAGAAAAAAGACATTACAGGCAGCCACAATCAATTTACATCAGCAGAAGAAATATTCTGACTTGCTACAGAGTCAGCTGATGTTCTTACTTTCTGTCTTCTCTAAACATGTGAGTAAATTCATTATGCAAAGTCTTTTAGTTTTAAGAAAGCTGGGTGGCTTCATGTAGAGTCTATTGGCTGGAAAAGCTAATTCTTCAAAAGAACATCACAAAGTTCTTTTCAACCTAAATAAATATTATGAACATTTGATGACCACACCAAGCTAAGGCAGTGGAGCACCTCAGCAGCTGACCCTTTCCACAATGTCTGCTATACTTATCTGATTAGGTGCAAGATCCTGGTTTAACTTGGGTGCTGTTTTGAGTGATTCAGCCTTAAAATCTGTTCTTCTTTTTGAGGTAGGAGACCATGGCTTAGAGGATTCCACATGTGATCACATCTTTCTCTGATACTTGTATTTGGATCCCTAACATAAGAATTTTCCCTGTTAGGCATAACTGTGTAGGTAGGGTCAAACTGAGTTATGTTTGTGCCTATACCATGATGTACACTCATTGCATTCCTTTCCCCCATCAAAGTTACAGAGCTTTGGCCAGCTGCTAGAAGAAAACAGTAATTTGCCCAGGCACTTGTCCTAAATCAAGTGCCTTTGCTTGTGCTTTCTATCATATCTGCTTTGTACAGACCTAACTTATTTTAAGGTAATTTATTTTAAAAAGCTATGCCAACCAAGTGTTGCCATGAGTGAATGAGCATTTGCGTTGTATATCCGAGTAAGAAAAACTGGTGGGAAAAAATGCTGATTTAAAGTTATTTCTTATCCCAGTAAAATGAGGGATGCTATAAGGTTGCTTTTTATTTCAAGTTTTCCTGCTGTTTGGGTCAGATTCTGTGTCAAGTCAGTAAGAATTCTCCCTTTAGCTTCAAGAAGATCAAGATTGGAGCAGCCACAGTAGTCTTAATAAATGTAAATCTTATTAGAAATGCCCTCTTTTATAGCAAGTGCCAAGCTGTGCAAAGCTCCAGGCTACATTACCTTGCAACATTGACTGAAATGGCAGAAGAATTTACCATCCCCACTAATGAATTTTTTTAATTACTCTTTGCAAACAGGGTGATACCAAGCCTCCAGTGAGAAGAAAATTAATCCTTGAATTGAAATACACTAGTAAGGCTTAAATCATATTTTTAAAAGTCTTTTCTGGTCAGCAGTGTTACTCCTTAAATCAGTCTAGGAAATGCCAGATCTTTTTTTATCTTATTTTTATCAATCATTGAGTTTTGGGAAAAGAGCTGCTAACACTTGTATAGGACTTCTGCTTACCC
Organism: Agelaius phoeniceus; assembly: GCF_051311805.1. Classification (NCBI taxonomy): domain Eukaryota; kingdom Metazoa; phylum Chordata; class Aves; order Passeriformes; family Icteridae; genus Agelaius; species Agelaius phoeniceus. Next base: position 93,585,656 of record NC_135265.1, on the reverse strand, counting down.
AATGCAGGCAACAGCATAGACATCAGAAATTAAAGTTTCCCCACACCATCAACTCTGCTTGTCATCCTATTAGCCAGGGATGCAGGACCATTCCAGAGGTCTTTTAACTCCACCTTCCCTTGGGCTGTTACTGAGAAATTAAGCTTCCAAGATCCATTACAAGCTTTAATCTTCCTTCTGACCTCAAGAGATGTATCTGTACAAGTGGGTGCTGGGATTGCAAGCACAGTGAAAGGGCTTGAGCACGGTTAAACTCTGGGAGCAATGAGCTGGGGATTAGGGGCTCCTTCAGTCCTAGGACTGCCTTGTGAGACACTGTGGAGGCAAAATTATCACCAGTGATGATAAACCGGTGATGAACTGGCTCTCCAGACTGTTGATGGTGCACATTCCTTAACAAGTGGCTAGCTGCTGGAAAGATCATTGTGTGCAAATTTTTAGTGGCAGAAAAAATGGTGAGAACTGAGCATGGCCTTCTACCATACTTCCAACAGATATTTTCTGGGTAATTTGGATAGGCCGTATTCCCTTACAAAGAACGGGTGGCCAGGTGGGAGACAGACTTTTTGCTAGGGAGACACAATAAAGAGACGGTTATAGATAAATGTGAAAGTTAATATGTTTTCATTTTTAACAAAAAAGGCAAGTTAAACAATGCAGGATCATCAAGAATGAGCCTCATTTTTTTCCCCAAATGTGAAATTAATTCATATTGTAATTTTTAAGGGTTTAAACTTTTTCTCTGAATTGTCTGGTAATAGAAGTCTATGTGGATGCAAAGTACCTAAATTATTTACGGTCTCATTAGAACAAGAAAGTATCTATTTTCATTTACCTTCTCCTGTGAAAACATTTTGAGGCAACCAAGAAGTCTTTGAACTCTCTAATCTGTTTTCTAAAGAAAATAGCATTAATTCAGCTGACTGAATTAAGATAGCACTCATGCATGCAAAAGCAGGAAATGCTCCAGCATGTTACTAAAATGTACTGAACATATGACTAAAAGGAACAACCATTACTTAGGTAATTGGTTCAGCCATGACAGGTTCTCAATTTTTTTCCATGCTCCTGTTACATACAGCAGAGCATTTATCTTGTCCAGAACTGAACAATAATCACATACAGCTAGCTCATCATTTAAATCACAGCAAACACTAGAACCATAATAAGAGTAGCAGAAGCAAAACAATTAATTCTATGGGAAAATATTTTCTCCTCTTTTAGTTTCATAAAATATATATATCTGAAATAGACTGCATGTCTGCAGAAAGAATGGACATGATACAAACACAGGTTCAAAAATTTTATGGTTTGGGGTGTTTTATTTGCATTCAGTTGTCAGTTTTTCTCCAATGGCTCCAGATATTCCTCTTGATCTAAGAATTGCCACACAGAGAGAAGGCAAGGGAAGATCAGAACAGGATCTACTCTGAAAGTCTGGGTTGGCCTGACAGGGCCAGAAGACTTGCAGCCACCATTTTGAGTACTCTGACGTGCAAAGACAGTGGCACAGGTTACTGCAAGTAAGGTCTGGTTCTGCTCAGCTGTAGAGCAGGTTTCCATCATGTCATGATGATGTCATGAGTCATAAATACTGAGGAAAGGAGGAACAAGAGATGATCAAATGGCCACAAGACATGAAAAATAACATTAAGTGGAAGTTGAAAGGCCTGCCCAATCATCCTGTAATGTTATTTACTAGCACATTTCTTCAAATCTTGTCCTAGACTGTGTAAGTGCAGCCAAGCAGACAAAATTATGGACTTTGATTTTGCAAGGGCAGACTCAATTACTTTTGAAGCCTGCCTTCATTCTGCTCTGAGGGTAAAGAGTTTGTGCTCCCTCCTTTTCCCTCTGTTCATCCCTAAATCCTTACAGCCCTGGAAGGATCACCTGGCCCTTCCACATAGGCCCAGGGAGAGCTCAGCAGAGACGGATGGATACGAAGACCCAGGGGGCTGCTAGAGCCAGGCAGGCATTTGCATAACTCCCATCTTTCCCAAACAAATGTCTGAGCTCCACAGAATGTTCAGGACATATCTTGTTTTGACCAATGTCCCTGTACCATCATTATGCTGTTTATTTCTGCCCATTCTGAATTTGAATGTGAAGTGTTCATAAATAAAGGCACATACAGATGTGTTTTGAGATAACTGTCCTTTACTAAATGAAAACTGCTTTTAAAATTCTTATGAATGCTTAATATGTAGAGCATTAAAAAGTATCTGCAGGCTCCAGGATTTTTTTGGGGTAATTGTTTTTTATGTTACAACATGTTTTTACAAATGGGTTATGTTTTATCCTGCTGGTCCTTTATTGTGCTCCTGTCCTTCCCAGAAATTCTAAGTTTTAAATGAAAATATGTGACCTGTGTATGATCAACTTTCGTTACTTTTGTAACTTGTGCAGAAAAGTAAGTTAGCCACTAAACATGACAAGTTTATTTGTTCATTTATTTATTTTTAAATTCTAATTAGAGAAAGGAAAAGGGTGTCAAGAGTCTTTAGTGATTCACATTTTAACAACCAGGTTATAATTTATTAATTCCCAACTTATAAAATTTTCACAACCTCTTTCCACAGGAGTCCAAGAGCAACTCAAATTTATTTATTGTTTCTACATAGGGTGTCATTAAATATTTGTTATCTCCTAAAGTTTGTTGGGAAACGGGATTATTTTCCACATCAAATCACACCAATGCTAATGGGAAAAGCATTAGATGTTGACCCAGCAAATTAAACTGTAAAATATGAGGCTCATTGTTATTATTACATACAGACACATTTTCTGTGCTCCTTATTAAAGCCATCTTAATAAAACTCATTGTATTTTAGTCATGTTTTAAAATAATTATGCCAGAATACAAAACACATGAATATACAGAGAACAAGTTCCACTTGAATATGTTCAATTTAACTCTTTAAAATAATTTTCCAATTGGTCTCTTTTGACATTTAAAATGATTACCTACCAAGAAAAAGAAAAACACACTGAGGGTTGTTTATGCTTTTCTTAAAGCTTCCAAAGATCCTACTTCTATTTTACTTTGTAACAAAACCAAAAATTAATTGTGCATCTGTGGAGCTCATCTAATGCATATTTCCATAAATTCTCATTTCTAACCCTTTGTGTTTTATTGCAATTTTTTTGTAAGCTTGAAAGTGTCCTATCATTGGGTTGAGTGTTCTCTCCCTCTGGTGGCTACTCTTGCCTGGAGAATTACTGTGAAAATTCTCCTTCTCCTCTGATTCCCTTATGGATCTGCGCTCCACAGTTTGCCACAATGGACCCTGCCCTAATTCATAGGACTCTTTCTGGGACATGGTAATTTTTAATATTTTAAAACCAGAAATAGGATTCCTTTATCATCAGTGGAAATGATAGAAACTGGGATTTAGTGGATGTTTAATCTGGCCAATCATAGAGACTTGCCTCAGGATGAGACAGATAATGACCAGGGTTCTGTTGATTAGCTCTGAGCTGGATTCAAAGAGAGTCTAAGGTTTGGCTCAGACTGTGTTTGCAGGTGTCACAGGTCACCTATGAAATCAGATCATATGTTCCATGTTGACACTGTTTTGTGTGTTTGGTGAGGGGTGAGGGCTTTATCTCCTCTGCCTTTCTGATTTAAAAAAAAAAAAGTAAATTTTTGAAGACTAAAATTTATTGCACCATGCAAGATTCTTAGAAATTTTGTGTTGGGAATCACAGAGCCAATGACTACAGCAGGCTCAGCTGGTTGCTCATCCTACTCCCATTGGAAACATGGAGCTTTGCTCACATACCAATTCCTTATCAAAGGATATAAATGATTGACTCTTTATGTTAACTCATGTTTAAAGAACTCAAACAAAGGTGTTTTTTTTTTTCTGGTGCCTTGTGGTGCACATCTGCATAGGAGGAGATGGACCATCACCACAACTCCCAATACACAGCACACACTGGAGCTTGTAAGCTCACCAGTCACAATGCTTCCAGACTTTTTTTCTCTGGAATAACTGCACACACTCAGCAGGCAGCTCTACATTCACTGCTCTAGCTATGACACGGGCCAGCACTGCTCTTCCCTGCTTTCCCTGCTGTTGAGATGTCTCTTCACTTGCTCATTCACTCACAATTCTAAAGATGCAAATATCTCACTTCCAAATCAGAGTGTGAATCATTTGCACTCTAACACTGCTGGACTTTCATTGGCTGCAATAAAGTGGCATTCCCATTCCTTTCTTACCAAATACTTCGTAGACTTGCTAAATTTTGCTAAATGAATACCTCTTCTTAAAAATGTAACATAACTGTGAATTTCCCCTGCTACCTGAAACCCGTAATTTTTCAAGACAGACCCTTAACTGTGACAAGGTTGAGAATTCATTATGAATTTTGTTATAGACTCCAAACTGAGCTCTCAGGTCAAGTCTTGTTTCAGAAGTTCCTGATTAAGAGGCCTGTGTGAGAGCCTTGTGAGATAATAGGAGGTCCTGCCTTCCTGATGTTTGAACTTTCTGCCCCGCTCCCAAGGGAAGATAGCACTTACCATATTTCGTGATCTTTTTAAGTCAGCAAGAACTAATAAAGTCCTCTGTAATTTTGAGTTAAGTAACTGACTCTTTTAAGTTCAGAAACTCTACACAAAGGCTCCTACCTGTATGTATTTCCCATTAAAAGGTCCCTGACTCTTGAAGAATTAGGTGGAAATTGAGTATTAACCCTTACAGTGGAAATACTGATACGAGATAAGACAGACGAATAAGCGCTGGACACAGTTTAAGGAGTCCAACCTTGAAGTCTGTAGACCAGGTGTTAAGGAGTAGGTAGAGGAAACAAGCAGGGCCATTTGGGGCATTTATCTGGGCTCTGTCCCTACCTCATAAAAATTGAAGTGGAAGATCCAGTATTTGGATCCCCTCACAGCAGGCTGGTGAGTATCCAAGAGGTACAGCTAGTTCAGATTCTGTTACGTGGGCATATTTTCACACTGTCCTCATAGCTGGGAGCTTTATAGTCCTCTGGCCTTGGTAAAACCTCTAGGAAAGCCCTCTGGAATTTAGCCATGTTCATTTGCTGTAGTCACAGGAGTAACTTCTGGCCTGAATACTTGCAGCTGAGGCACTGTGTAGTTCTCTAAACAGAGGAGTAAAGTATGTCCTACTCTTACCTGAAGACCTGAGGCATACCTTAAAATTGCACATTGATTTTGGGAAAATGGATTCAAATGGGCTGGAAAATCTCTGTCTTTGGAGGTTTCATCTTTTCAAACAGATGAAGTCCCGAGCAACCTGCTCTGGCCCTGGTCCAGGCAGAAGGTGAGACAAGAAACCTCCAAAGGTTCATTCCAAAGTAAATATTTCTATGGTTTTATGATCCTATAGCTCTTTTATTTTGGAGTCTAAGGTTCTTTGTCGTACTAGGAATTTTCCATTAAGGCCACCTCAGCTCATAACCTCTGATGTAATGGACGTGCTACATGTGCCACACTGCTGGGGCCAGTAGTCCCAGCCTCGGACTTGCACAGAAGAACCACCTATTGCCTTTTAACCAGACATTGTAAAACATGTGAATACCTGCCTTCCAAATAGTGTTAGCCCTAGCAGCAGCAGCAATCTTATATGGTTTCAAAGCCCAGATAGCCTGGATCTGAAGAACCCTTTCCCAGAAAGGAATGTTTTACCAAGGAGTGATCTGAGCCAGTGTAGAGTCAGTGACCAGGCAGTCCTGCCAAGGCATGCTCCCCTTCGTAGCACAGACTCCATGTGGGTCACACGTCCTGCTGGCTCATGCCACCACCCTGGCCACCGTCCCTCCTTCTGTCCGTCACTCAGCAGCTCTTGGGCGGCCAGCACAGAGTGTACAGGAGGGGCATGCAGAGGCTGTAAAAAAAGAATCCACCATAAAAATAGCTCAGGAGACTCCTCACACCAAAGCTGGAAATAGCAGAGAAAACACCTCCCATGCTGGTTCAGGGGTGGCTGCACGGTGGGGAGGAACCTCTCCTTGAGCTACAGCTCCTGGTTGTCAGCTTGCATTTCGACCGAGCCACTGCAGGCTCCTGAAGCTGTGTGTGTTCCCTCAGAGGCACCACACGTTTCCTAACGGTGTAACAAGGTGATCCCATCAGCCATTTAATGTTTGCAGTGAGCAGCGTGGGAAACAAGCATCACCATGTGCTTCCTACCAGGGATCAGCTGTTGAGGTGGAAGGAGAAGGAGATGATACAAAAAGCCTGATGGAGAAGTCCGGGGAGGGAGGAAGAAAGGAGATGCAGAGTCTTGTCCAATTTATTTTACTGCATTTTTTGAGAAACAAATGTATCTGCTGAAATTCAGAATCTGCTCTAAATAGAGAACAGGTGTCATCTTTATATATGCTTTCCAGTTCAAGCTCCTGGTGCCCAGGAGAAAGACTATAATTTTTTTATATCTTACATAAGAGAAGACAGAGGGAGCAGGGGAGGGGGGAGCATTGAGGAATCAGGGCAGGAGGCATATAAAAATTTTTATGTGGTTTACAAGGAAGAAGAATGCATTAAGAGGGGTTTTTTCCTTCTTTTTAACCCCTTAACAAGTTAGGGATAATACTACTGGCTATGGATCTCACCAGAGGAATGAAAGAATGCATTCCTAAGCCCAGGTTTTTTTTCGGTGGTTTCATAAAAATCTATCAATGTGCCAGAGTGTCTGATTATTGAGCCCCTGCCTTGGCGTCACACAACACAAATGAGTGCCACACAGCATGGATTGAAGATTCACAGAGAAAAAGCTGTTGGAGTTTGATAGTGTTCTGGATGTCAAGGAAATCTAAAAATACCAAATACAACCGACAAATACAGCCGACACATGTGCAGTGCTTTAGCAAGGCAAACATCTGGGGCTATTTCAAAAGCTCCTCTTTTGTGCTGCTTATTATGCTACCAGAGAGCAGCAAAGTACAAATAATAACTTAGCAGATTTTTGCACTGCTTCTAAGTTCAGCTACAAAGACATTAAAAACAATAACCCAGAAAATTAATATATGCCAGCTTACTGCCCCCATTTATTCTAGACTTAGAGGATATGTGCTCTTCTGCATCCCTCTCTAGTTTTCTAGGATAATTACTATATTGTGGATGTATATGCACATTTTAAATGTATACATCGATATTTCCTTTATGGGGTGATTTAACAGATTTGCAAACTCTTTAACTGAGTTTTCAGACTCTAAATGAACTTCGTATGACAAGGTAAAAATAATAATGGTGTCACCTACCATTCAAAAATATGAATTCTGTTGAAATGGTACTTTTTATACTGTGACATCAATGCTAAAAGTTTTCCTTTAAGTCAAAATCAGCAAAATAAGGGTCAAGGTCCAAAATAAATAAAGCAGTTTTGCTCTTCCATGGAAGTAGCTTTGCTATAGGTTTTGATGAGATGAGGATTTCACTGAGTCATTTTTGTTTATTAATTTATACTACACAGTGTTTTTTTAAATAAGATTACTTAAGGGAATGACCACAACTGCAGTCTCTAAGTGTCATGCATGCTTAACAGATTGGGGCCAAAGGTATACCAACTGCACAAGGCTTCTTGCAAGTCAAAACAAATAGCATCATTTTGGAATCTTCTGGATCAAACAATAACTTTCCCAGACATGCATATTAGAAGCTTTTGTCAGAAAGGAAAAGTATTTTGCCAGGATGGAGCAGCAACAGGGGACAAAGGGTGTAAAATGTCAGCATCCAAGGCCAGAGTCTGTTTTAGGGGGCATGGAGTTCATCCAAAATGAAGATGGGGGGACAGGAAAGCTTTTTTTTTTTTAAGTGTATCTTTCAAATTGTTCAGCCACACAGGGATGCTAACAGCTAACTGAATGGATCTTTTCTTTGGATTGTGTATTTCTGCCCATCCTCAGATAGGCAGGCAGTACTATCGCCTGGAAAGTAAACTTAAAATCAACTTATGGAAGTACCACTCAGAGTAGCACAAGAGCAGTACAAGTTCACACTGTGTTGGGCTGTAGGTACACACAGAGCTATGAAGGCCAGCCAAAGATCTACCTACTGGATGGTGTCTGCTATCTATTTGTTTCAGCAAAGAAATTGCTTCAAACATCAGAGGGAGGAGGACAAGGTAGAAGCATTGAAGGATATCCTGTTTGTCAAGAACTTTGACTTCCATATCGCCAAAAATGTTGTAAGAAATGCCATCATCTTGTAAAGTGAAAATTAACCATATTGGGCAAAACCATACCAGAGAATACTGACCATATAAACTCACTGGCTCATCTTTTGGCACATGGTGACAGCCTGCTCATATCCATCTAGGATTTCCATTTTGGGGGATGTCCAGCCTCCCTGGACACCTTTGCCCTTCAGGACTGCCTCTCAAGGGGCACTGATGACTGGCCATGTAAACTCACTGGCTCATCTTTTGGCACGAGGGGATGGTCTGCTTGTACACGTCTAGGAATTCCCTCTTGAAGAATGTCCAGCCTCCCTGGACACCTTTGCCCTTCAGGACTGCTTCCCAAGGCACTCTGACAGCTGGCCTCCTAAAAACAGTCTGCCCTCCAAAAAAACAAGGTGACAGTTCTGCTGGCACCCCTCCTTACTTCTCCAAGAAGTAAGATCACTATAATTTCATGATCACTTTGCCCAAGGTGGCCTCTGACCATCATATCACCCACCAGGCCATCTCTGTTCCCAAAAAAAGGTCCTGTGGGTGCCTGTCCTCTTTGGCTCCCTCACCATCTGTGTCAGAAAGTTATTTTCCACACACTCCAGGAGCCTCCTAGACTGTTTCTTCTCTGCAATATTGTATTTCCTGAAGACATCTGACATGTGGAAGTCCTCCACAAGAACAAGGGCCAGTGATTGTGAGACTTCTCCCAGCTGCTTACAGCTGCCTCTTATTCTGAAGAGGCAGCTTATTCTAGCTGCCTCTTCATCCTAGCTGGATGGTCTCTATCAGACTCCCACCAGGATATGTGTCCTCTAGGCCTTCCCTCTGCCTCTCACCAAATAACACTCAACCATATTGTCGCTATCACTAAGCTCCAGACAATCAAAACACTTCCATCTGACTGGGATGGACTTTCCAATGGTATTTGCCACCTATTTATTTAAGAATTTTAATTGGGTAGTCATCAAACAGTAACTGTTAGAAAAGTCACGAATACATATGAATAGTTTTTGCATGTCCATCCTTACCATGGTGCCTGTGAGTACCATTTACAATAGGTATTTTACACCACAGCCACCAGCACCTATCAGAACCACAGAACTCCTCCTGCCATCAAAAATCAGGAGGCTCTGCAAAGCTGTTAGGACCAGCCACAAAGCATACATTGGATATTGCATCCTCACACATTAAACAGTGGCCAGGGAGTCATCATTTTACTTTCTTAGTCTCTTTCCCTAAAAAGAAAATGGAAATAAACAAACAACCTTTTTTACTTTCTTACCCCTCTGCCCCCAGTAAAAACATCAAAGTGTGATCAGCACAAAACTAAGCAATAAATGAAATGGAATATTTTGGGGTGAGCAGGTGTTCCACTTCCAGATCATCTTTAAAACCTCAACAGGGAGAGTTACAGGCAAGCTGCATAACCTGAAGAATGGCCAGATCATAGGATTTGTAATTAGAGTGAGTACATGGTGCTTCCTCACTGGGGAAAAAAAAGAGGTGAGCAGCTGTCTCAGCAATATTGAAGTCAGTGAGGAGTCCCAATGAAATCAGATACTCATCTGCAGAGAGAGCAAGTCCCGTACATCCATCAGGCAGGCATGTGTCACAGCTAGTTGAAGAGAAATGGCTTCTAGAAAGTTAAGCTTCCTCTGAAACCTCAGTACATCTATTAATAAGGGAGAATGAAAAGAAGGCTAGAAAATAAACTAGAAATACAAGCAGTAGTCACCTGAGGCTGCACATGATTACTTCACTAAAGCACATTACATGCCTCTACAAGGAGAAAAATTCAAAGAATACTTTATTGCATTAGCTAATGGTAAAAATAAACTAGTGTGGCTTACGTACTTATGTGTAACAATTTCAAGACTTGAACAATTATTTGAAACCTGATTCTGACTTTACACTTGTTCTATATAGGATTAACTGCATTTATATTGAGATAAATTTCAATGGAATTGTGCACACATCCATCATTTTAAACAGACAGAGATGTTCCCAAGCTTTTGTCTAAGCTCTGAAAAGATACTAGGCCATGTCTGAAGAACTAGGAGTTCTAAGTTTTATCCTGCACTGTTTAAATATTATTTTGCTGCTGCAAGGCAATGTGGTCAAGATGATCAGTAAAGAAGCCTGGGAGCCAGAATAATAAGCAACACCATTTTCAATAGATGCTGACCTGAGAGGTCTCAGAGAGAGGGAAATTCACACAACTGTGTCTTTTCCCTCTGTTCTGCTGCTAGCACTCTGCCTCATATTGATTCTGCACAGCAGCTCAGCTTTGCTCTCACTGCAGGCCCCCATCTGCCAGACCTAACCAGTCACGGCCGCACCGGGAGACAGCGGGGACAGCACTGTACACAACACATACCTTTCCCCTGGCTCTTCCCAGGTGAGACCTGCTGTTATCACCACTCAGCAAGCAGGGCTGCAGCAAGAGGCACAGAGCTCCCTTCTTGCCTCTCACACCCTCTCACTTCGTGTTTACCAAAGTCTCATGGCCATTTTGAGCTCCTTTGCTGCTGCCTAAGTGGGTCCCGCAATGCGCTGACAGCTGCATCCACCTTGTGAAGTCACAGCCTGGGCACCAGGGGCAGAGGTGCTAAGAGGTACTCAGGGCCACTGCTGGGTTTCCTTTGAAGCCAAGAGAAGGGGCCAGAAGCGAGCAGCAAAGATGAAAACCCACTCAGCCCACTCTTTTTTTAACCACAGAGAGCATTTATTGTGTCTGTGTTGCCATAATGTTTCTAAACAATATTATGACCTGAAAGTGAAACAGAATTAAGTTGGATCTAATTTAAAAGTGCTTCAAAACCAGGTAATTGGCATAGCAGACTAGCAAAATTACATGCCTGCAGGATGAGGTGCCTTTGTTTCTCCTCAGTGGGGAAACAGGCTTCCATGGCAGTACCATGCCTCTTTCTTCCTCTCACAGTCAGGAGAAGCAGAAAAGTAATAGCATCAGCAAATGTTATTCTTCCTCTGGCTTGGAACAGACAGTGCTTCCCAGGCAATTGAAATTGGTACCGTTCTGTGACAGTCAGATAGCAATTAATCTGCTCTCCCTACACAGCTAGATCCAATGGGGCTTCCATCTGTCCACCCTAAAACTCATGGTGGGCTGGGATCTGTGGGGAGATAAGCCTTTCTGACTGTTCCTGCTGCACAGACAGCATGGCTGCAAAGCCTTGTGCAGCAAAGAGGGTGAATGGGCCTTTGTAGCTCAGCCCTGTCCTCCTCTGTCCTGGGAATGGAGGACTTTGTCAGCAGGACTATGCCAAAGGGCTTGGAATGGTCTCCCTATTTATTGCATAATGCAGCTGTGTAGAAATGGGTGCAGGGACATAATGTAGGCCCAAAGACAAAAACCTGCCAGCATTTGCCAGCACGTGTCCTGGGTGCAAACTTCCACCTGAAACACAGGTGACAATACACTGAAACACTGTACACATACAAAAAAACCCTCAATGGCAATTTACATCCTTCCTGACAATGTCTAAATTTGATTTACAGCTGAGTAATATTACTGCATCTCTGTAAGAGCCGGGAGAACAGGCTCAGGTCCAAGGACAAAGGATTTGCCCCACAGGTTAGCCATGGGAAAGTTTGGTGTTTCACCAAAGCCAGCAGCCCTGTGAGATGATCCATCTCATGGGGATTGCTTCTCTAAAACTTGAGTGAGCCACAGCTGTAAAGGTGACCTTCTCTCACTTGCCATGACTGTTTCAGATCAGAAACCTGATTTTCTATGGCTCGGACTAGGAGAGGTGGACCCTTCCCTTTCTTCTGCTTGAATCCAAGCTTCTACAGTAAACTTTTCTTTCTTTCACTGATAGTTTTTGACCAGGTCAGTATTTTTGGTCTCAATTTGATAAGCTGGCATGGCTTGATAATAGAATTTTTGCAGGGCTTTTTACTAGTAGTTCTTTTTAATGGTTTGAATTAATAATATGTTATGAATTTACACTGCATGTCACAAATTTTAGGCTTATGTGTTTCCAGCAGAACAAACATTCTGAATTTCCCAGGCAGACAGCTGTCATCTAACTCACAGGTCCACCCATGTAGTCCACCCTAGCAGCAGGCACAGTTACAATGCCCCAAAGCAGCAGAATTTTTTGGTTAGCACAATGCAACCACTTTACTTCTAATGATCTTGTAATGCTGTGCTCTAATTGAATTTTTAATTTCTTTTATAGTATTCAATCCTGCAAACTGCTAAGTTCTACACTCAAACAAGCTGCAAGATGAGCTTATAAAGTTTTCTACATTTGCCTGTTTTTTTTATAAAAAGAGTGTATAATGACATATGTTCTTTGAACCAGCGCTTATCAAGTGAAGTTGTTTGCTAATAAAAGTTTGTTGGTTTCGTAATACACACAGAAATGTGTAGCTGGGCTATTCAAGCAAACTTAAACTCCTACTCTAGGCTGATTGTTTGTGTTCCTTACTTCATCTGTAATTCATTGCAGAATATTCTACAAAGTAAACTTGACATATATGAAGCTACAAAATAATGTTATTAATATTTAATTAATAACTAAAAGACTCATTGCACAATTAAGAATTTTTAAAGTCACCTGTATGAAATATCATAAAGATTCTGCATAGACAAGTTATCATGCCTGTGTTAATAGACTTTGTTACAAAAGTGTTCTTTTGACAATAAAAGCACTTATTGCAGCTCTGGCTTCATCAACATGGGACTCTTGCAAAATGAAAGCATGCAGAATCTTAACCTACAAGAAAAAGAGAGGCTGAGAAGACACTGTAAAATGAGAAGTTTGTAGAAAAAATCCAGTTGAAAGAAAAGGCTTCTAGTGAGACATTGCACTTAAAGGGAACACCTACATACATCAGCTAAGTGAAGATTTGTTCCTTTGTCCAACAAGAAGAGGACATATTACAGAAGCACACTGCATAGTCAGCTGAAGGAAATGCACTAGTTTGTCTTCTTCTGGATGAATAATTAACATGCAGTTAATTAAAAGGAAAAATGTATGCTAATGCATTCAAGTGAAGTTTTTAGCTGCTCCTATATATGTTTTAGAAATCAAATGTGTGCAAAACAACTTATTTTGCAGGAACAGGGTACTAGTTGAAAACATCAGCTGTGCTTAAATATAATGCCCATTATATGTTATCATTCCATGACTAGAGAAAACTTGTAGCTGCAGAAAGTGTATTACAAAAATTCTGTATCCTCCTGCACTGAGTTACATAAAAGTGAGCAGAATCCAATTGAAATTCAATTAAAAATGAGATAAAGCAGAAGCATAGACCTCGCTTATATATGGGACTTCCTCCAGCTTCATCCTTTGCATTGTCAAAACTCAAACAGACGGAGCAGAAGGAGTGCATTCAGTTCTGAAACTGAAGCCAGAACAACAAGCAGAAGATCCAGGCAATCTGCTGTGTTCCTCACAAGGAGAATTTACAAATAGTGGGAATGTTTTTAATTGTCCGTCTCTCACAAAAAGAAAGGAAATAGCCTAATGACAACACAAAGTTTTAAAGTCAGACACATCTGGGAGTATTGTGTTAATGCTCTGTGTACAAACAACAGGTGTAAAAGTTCAAGCACCAAAAACTAACATACTGTAAACTCAGGAGGGGAATTAAAAGGAGAATCAAACTGAGAGAAATACTGGAGCTGATCTATTTCTGTCAGTATTGAGTGATGTGGTATGTGTTGTGTCAGCCCTTCTTGTTCACCTTTCTTCCCTACTCCCTCCAAGGCACACATTTATCTGTGGCCTGTACAGATATTGTCCATCTGATAAGTGTAATCAATGGACACATTACCTGCATTGCATGCATGTTCTCAGTGCTTGTGCTTCATCAGGCAGGTGTGAAGCAGACTGTCTTCCTGCATAGGTAGGCCAGGCCTTAAAACTTTACAAAACAAAGTGGCTATCTGAAATCTGATTCAGCAGTCCATGGTGCCTATAAAATATCCTCTCTTCCTTGCTGGCAGCCAATGCAATTCCCCTTCTTCTTACCAGGTGTAACCCAATTAACCCAATGCAGCATTATCTCTGGGGATAAGGTAAGTTTCTACCATTTGCAGAGGTGATGGATGCTGTGCTTCCATCTGATGTGGTGATGCAGCTGTGCTCAAAACAACCCTCCGTGTTGCATGCAGGCTCCAAGGCACTCTACAGCATCAGAAACGTGGGCACTGACTGAATTTTGATATGACTGTGGCACTTACCAAGGAATGGGGAAACAAACTTCCCCTCAAACCCTATTCTGGGTATTTATTTTGTCACAGCTATGTTCACATACAATCCACGTGATTCCTGTCTGCTGTGGCACGGGGCAAAGCATATGCAGCTCGCACACATGTGACCTTTTGTGCCTAAGCAAATGCATATTGCAGAGGGAGCAACTATAAAACCTATATATTTAAATGTGAATATTATAATATTGTCTTCGTAATTATCATTCCCCTTGCTAGTTTCCAAGATGCTCAGGGAGGATCAAAACACAGCTGCTTCCCTACTGAGAATTTTCACACTTATCCCAGCCCCAGGTTTGTTTCCATCCCGGCCAACAGACGGCTCGGAGCTGCTGGTCCCCGGGCATGGCAGAGCTACGACTGTTGACTGTTACTTTTGAAAGAAGGCTAAAAACTGACAGGCTGTTTGAATACAACTAAGGAGGGAAAAGGAAAAGGACTTTGCTCAATCCAAATGATGGTCTTGCGAATCTTGACTGTTTTCCTTTAAGCCAACTAGTGATTTTTTTTTCCTTGTGTCTACAAGAACATCAGCATTTGAAACACCAATGTGGGCTTAAGGAGAAAATGGATTTTCACCATATGAACCGTATGCATAATTTCCAGATAGGAAATGGCATGTTACTTTATTCACATACATTCACATTCATTTATTCACATGAAAAATAGTTCATATTCTCAGCTATGATTGACATAAGGTACGAAGAGGATTTCTTCTGTAAAAAAGCAAACAAATTATGAGGAGTAGGAAGCAATAAGGTTGTTTATTAACACTCTTCTATCTTCACCCTCCTGCCCACCCCATCACCCATGAGATGGCATTCCAAATCCTTGACACAAAATGATAATATATAATATCAACCATACGTTCTCTGCCATTCCCATCTGAACCTCCAGCACTGCAAATGTAGTCATCTTCTTTCCACAGCGGGAAATAGCAACATTCATACTTGTGCATTACCTTTATTTGGCACTCAAACCCCTGTGAAGTAGAAATTTTACCATTTAGCACCATCCCAGCCTCACAAAATACAGCCTTTCAAAGGATAAAGATAAGCCTATGGTGTCTGAACAGATTCAAGATGCTTTACTAGCATTCTCACAAGGCTCCCGTTTGATTTGCATGATTATTCGGGTGATGGAGGTTAACTATCCTGAGCAATGGGAGGAAATCAAACCATGATCTTACATGCACAAATATGCATGAGGGGTTTTATTTCATTTCCTGCAAGATTACTGGCAATGCCTATAGTAACGCCTATTTTGTTAATTTTAGCTTTTATTACAGCCATCTCCAGGAAACAGCAACATTCCCAGAGATAATCCTTGAGCAGAAAAGAAAGTACATTCATGGAATACATTTCTTGCTGCAAATTATTGACCCGAGGCAAAAATGTTTATCAGCCTTTCTAATTTGGTGGCATAGTACAGCTCCTGGTGCATGATGAGCTCAACAATTAACTGGTTGCACCGATGCTTTAAAAAAAATATTTATACAGACAGTGCTGAACGCAGAGATAGTTTTCCACCATTTACATCAAGGGGCAACATTGTGCTCATTTCCCTTGTGCAAATTCTGGCACTGAATGAAACAAGACTGATTTTTTTTTTCCCCATGGTTTGTGTCAGAAATCAGGAAAATTAAGTTTAATGAAAAATTTAGTCAAAGCAAAACTTAGTAGTATATTACAGAGATCTCAAAGTTTATAAATAACAGCAGGTAACTTCAAAGAATATCAGGTAGCTGTGCTGGACTCAGTGTGAATTCCCTATCACAGCAAGGCAAGAGGAGGAGAAGGAGGAGGAGTGACATCTGATCCTTCAAGGTTCAGTAAACGTGGAGCAATTGTAATTAATCTTAAGTGACTCGTGATGCAGTATCACTGTGGCACAGGACTGATGACAGGGAGGTGTTCCCAGGAGACAGAAGTGAGCAATTTGGTGCCTCGTGGACAGTGCTCAGAGACACGAGAGAAGTCTGACTTAGCAAATGTCAGGGTGCATCTAGAATGACTAGAGGTGAGCCAATGTCCTGGTGGGGACACGGAGGACAGGATTCCCTCCTGCCTGTTTACTGGAAATAGACACAAAGCCTGGTCTGCCAGTTACGGAAAGTTCCTCTCCAACCAGCACTATCCCTTACTCTTTGTTGTATAGATTTTTAAATAAACACATCAAATTAAGAAAGAACTGTTCCTGTGTTTATGGAGCTTGCTAGAAAACTTGCAAAGGTCTGTGCCAGCTGGGTCACTTCTGTGTAGATGCTTATGGCATGGATGACATGTCTGGTGTGTCCTCAAGCATGAAGCTTCCCAAAGGGGTAGAGAAAACAAACATTGGATTGAGGGAGTGGGCTCACCACCTTGTGGGAGCAGCCTGAGGTGGAAATGGCAATTAAGGGTTATTGTTCTGCAATGGGAGACGCTGGGATTAGGTACTGACAGGGATTTGGTGGGTAATTTCCCCAGATTTTCCTTTAATATGAACTGATTGGGTTTTTTTTGGAGGTTAATGTGTGATGCTTGGTAGAACTTAATTAATTAAAGTTGGCCAGAAGCCAGGCCATCTAGCTCTGTGGTTGTTTTCGCTTTTGTTATTTGAGGAACATTGGACTGGTTCAATACTTCCAGTGAGGGAGAACTGACACACATGCCAGGTGCTTGGGGAGGTGCTGTTTGCAAGAGGGCTCTTCCCAGTCTCAAATGGATCATGAAAAGATTGGGTAGCATGGGGAATTGCTGAGCCACTGGGCATATCTCCTTTCGGAATAATGCTCTCTGTTCCTGACAGTCCTCATTGGCGTTCGGGCTGTTTACCCATGTGGGTGAGAGAGACCCAGTTCTGCCTTCAAACATCTTTGAGAGTAAATTGTGGTGTGGTGTGGTGTGATAGCATGACAGAATGGGTTTAGGGAGGAAGAGCAGGGAGAAATCAACAAGATGCCTCTATCAGTCATTAAAAATACGTATGTATGTAATATATATATACATATCTATATATATATATGTGTATATATATATATATAGATATACATATACATACAAATATGTCTGATCTATACATAATGTATACAAAAAGTTATGCAATTTAGCTGTTTAGCTTTCACTTCCTTCCCCAGAAACTGTTTATGTGTTTCTAAGTGTGATTTTCCACTGCTCTCCCAGGGGGGCAGGGCCTCATTTCATGTGATGAAGTGTCTTTCCTAGCTCAGAGGGAAGTGCTTCTGCTTCTGAAGTCAGCGTCCTCAAACTTGGGGCCTGCTTGTGGTGAACTCTCACCCAGAAGTTTTAGGTGACCACTGTTGCCTCTCATGTGCCTGTGGCAGCTGTCACAATCAAATGTACCTGTACTCCAGCTAGAGCTGAAGCGATTTAAGTCAAATCATCAAAACCAATTAAAACAAATAACTAAGCACACAGAAGAATGCACTCAGCCTAAGATGATCCAGTAGACCAAAGCATCTGTGCACCCAGCTGTTTGGTGTACAAAGCAGATGTGACAAGATGTTTGGGCCTGGTGTTGTTTATGTATCAGGAGATTTGGGCTGGATGGATTCACAGGATATAACAAATTTATCCTGGCTTGTTCTTTTGATACAGCCTATTCCAGGGGACAGACACGTGGCATACAGAGAACCCGATGTGTCAGGAACACTGAAATCTGTATATTCATTGACAGGCTGACAGGTCTCTATAAAAGCCAGATCAGGGAATAAAAGGTCTTTTTTGGAACTTCTAATTCTTAAAAAATATTTTTTTAACTCTTGTTGAGACTATGTTTAGTAATATGGAATACAGCAAAATTATTCTTGGTGTCTTTTCACAATTGTTGTTCAATAAAATTCCAACAAGTTTATTGTAATGTGTTCTGACACATGGGATTTTATAGTGTGGATCTCCTAATATTTGGGATTTCAATTCAAGCACTGGTTTTGGAGTCAAATTCTTTGTGACAATCTTATTCTTCCCGCAACTTCTTACCCCCAGAGTTTTGATCTCTTCTGGTTGCAGAGAAAAGCCTGGAAACATAACCCATATTAAGTCTCAAACACCAGACGGCAAACAGAAATATACAACATTTTTTTTTCATTCTCCTGATTTTTTAACAGTTAGAGTTGGCAATATTGCAACTGGAATTTGGTTTGAATGAAGACTAAGGGCTGAATGCCAGCTTACTCTCTCTGTCTCTGAAGAAAAGCAACGCTTGGAAATGCCTGGAAATGAAGGGCCTTGATTCACGACTTCCTTCCATGGCAGCTCATGCTGCCTTTACTCTGCTTGTAAGCCTAGATGCTAATATTCATGTATATTCCTAACTATGTCCAAATCCAAACAGTACAAATAGTCTTTTTCTTTAGAACATAACCTCAGGTAAAAAATGCTTTGATTTCTGTATATGTGAAATCTGGATCTATTTTAAATAAGCCCATCTCTACCTAAAACCCATCTCTGAAACTCCTAAAACAGGCTATGTCAAATAATCTGAATTTTTTAAATAAATAATGGTTTACTGTCTTATTTCTTCTGCAAGATTTTTCCACAAGAAATATTGTGAATTTGAAAAGCACTGATTATACTCTCTGAGTAAAATGGCTTCTGAATTCACATGCCTGGACTGTAATGCTTCCTCAAAGCCACTAAAAACTGGAATTCAATAGAAAAGGAAAAGTTAGTTCAACTGCTCTGAAAAATGCCAATAATTTTAGTGACTGCAGTCTTTTCTACCAAAAATTTCCAGTCTGTTGGTTTGCCTACCAATAATGTAACCTTCTCTTTTTGGATTGAAAGAGGGTAATTTGTCAATTTCTTTTTAGTAAATGAGAGATTAGTGTGAGGAAAAAAAGCCTTACATCTCTCCCATACCACCCCAAATCCTTTGTGTACCTAAATATACCAGAGCCCCAAGGGTGAACTGTACATGTTTGTGTGCATGTTCCTGTACTTCCAGCAATGTTTCTTACACTGCTGAAACAGCACAGGCTCACAACTTACAAAAGGTAGTTAGCACAGCTTTCCAGTCTGTGGCTCAATTTTGGGGCTTTGGACCTCAGTGTGCTCTGGCAAACCATAATGAACATTTCAAACAGTACAAATGAAATGCTCTCCTTACAACAAAGGATGTTGTTGACAAGGTGACAAGTTTGATCGGTCACATGAAATGGAACTGGTGCTACAGGTTTTGAGTGTTGTCTCCTGACAACTCATGCATTAAGCTACAATATACTCATATATATAGATCTTGAATACATCCAGGAATCAATGGGGAAGGCAGTAAAACATCTGCTCTGAAGGCTTAAGTTTGACTAAAATGATCCATAAGCATTGTCCTGGTGCTTCTCTCCATTGTGAATAACATAGGGGCTGCTTGTGAACATGCCTCAGAAAGGCTCTTCATTTTAGTAACAGGTAAATAATCCAAATTTGCCCTGATCTGATGTATTTCCCAGCACAATCCACCCCAGCAGTCCAGCAGCACGCACTCTCACACGAGCCATGCATGGCAGTGGACAGAAGCAGGCCACTGCTGTTCTCAGAACTGTCTCACCCATTGACTTTCCCTGGCAAGCACAAGGTTCCTGCAGCAGCAGTGTATTACCTCAGCTGCCAGTGTCTTCTGTCACTGAAATATTTTCCATCAAAGGGAAACCTCTGCGAAGCAGCAGAGCACAAGGGCTGGCTGTCAGCTTAAACTCTTGTAATGCTTAACCCGTTGCCTCCCCTCCACAGTGACTCTTCAGATTAAAAAGATTCCCTTTGCTTTTGATTAGTGTCCTCCTGACACAGTCTAGTGCAAATATTTGATATAGTAGAAAATCAGATATATTGTCAGCAGGCAGCTGAGGCTGTCTTATGAGTCTATTTTCTTTTTCAGTAATCTGCCTGCCATTTGTGGCCACAGAGTAAGTTCAGTATTAATATAAATTGTGAAGTTTGCTGCTGTTTGCTGGGGAGAGATAAAAAAATTGTGTCACCCAGAGCAATGAGAGGATGCCACTGAAGCTTCCTGATCTTTACAGACTCCTTCACACCCACCCTTTCCCTTTGGAGAACAGACAGGAAAACACCCATTCATACATGCATAAACATACCATGCCTTGCATAGACTACAAAAACTTGCCTGAGCACGGCGGTAAAAACATTGGAGAAAGTACTTTTGTGGAAGAAAGATGAGGATTATGCCAGTTCACCTGAAGCAAAGTTATTGCTACTTGTGGCAGCAAACACTAATGGCTCTTTTAATTAGACATGTTTTTGTTGTCCTCATTCCTTATCAGCGCAGCATAGCCACTGGATTTACCTTGAAAATTCAGATGAGCTCACCTCTGCCCCTGATATGCACAGCCACTGGCCGTGTGGCACTGGTGAGCCATGTGCACATCACATGCTGGTGGCATGACAAAGGCAAGATGGGCTCTGCCCCCAAAAGCATGCTTACATAGGCTCTTTCTCGTGCAATTTTAGCCATCATGTGGCAGAGGGTATCAGAGACGCCACACGTGGGGCAGATTGTTTACAATTACACACCCAGCAAAGGGCCAGAAGCTATAACAAAAAAATTTGAATGTGATTTCTCATCTCAAGACACCAGATCAGCAGTTACCCTTGCTGCTGTGCCCCACTAGCAGCAACTATGAGACAGCAAGAGAGCCACACAGATGCCACACACTGCGCCGGCCTGGGGTGACCCTTCGTTCCAGAATAATCCACTTTATTGTCTAAGGGTAAATTTAAAGCCTAGCAGGAACTGAAGGGGACTGAAAAAGACAAGCTTTTTATAACACAGTTTTTAATAAAAGGTAAAAAAAAGGGGTTTTTAAAAGCTTTTAATAAAAGCTTTTTTATAACACAGTTTTAATACAGTTATATGGTGTTTTGTCAGGTTTTTTAACAACCTTCCTTTTCCTGGCATTTAGTTTTAGGTTTTTGTCTACAAACCATTAAAAAAAAAAAAAAAAAAGCATTATCTAGGAGTAGAAAAATAATTCCCATGGAAAATTCCCCTACCACATAGGGTAATATCATTAGGCTGACATGTTTTTAAATAAAGGCCTCTAAAGGCAGGTATGTAGATTCATTCATGTTTAGTCACCTAAGTAAATGGATTAACCCATAGAGCATTAAGCATGTGCAGTTCCCACTGTGTCTGAACACCTGTCCATGATTTAGTGAGGATTTCACTGCCCAGTTCTGGAAGCACAGATGTGAAATTAGCAGTTTTGATTTTAAAACACAGACTTTATTTTACCAACAATTAGAAGTTATTGGGGTTTTTTAAAGAAAAGGAAAGCGTTCACTGTAGTGGGGAAATAAACAGCACTGCAAAAGTTAATCACAGGAAAAAGTAAAGTATTTTTTTCTTTTATGATCAACACACAGAAATCTTGACTTATGTGAGGCTTGGTAAGCCTCTTTCATGTTGAAATCAGTCTGAAAAGGGAATTAACATTGAGGGTAGGAAGTACTGAGAGAGAAAAAACAAACCAAACCTGTACGTTTTCCAAAAAATTTCAAACTTAAACAAAATCCACCTTAGGAGGTTCCATTGTAGCTCTCTTCTGTAACCTAATTTCCTGCTAAAACTTCCCAGTTAAGTATGCTGACAGCAAAGTGTTAAAGGATTTTCTCCTGTCTTCCACCCCTTTCTAGGAATTCATCATCTAGTGTGACTAAGGATGCCATTCTGTGTGTAGAGAATAACCTATTCCCTACTAAAGCATGTGGGTAGTGGATATCTCAAAATGCTGGGCATATGATGATGGCAATATCAAGTGAATCAGGCATCCTGAGTCAGCATGCTGAATGAAGTGTTCCAAACCTCTGTAAAGGGCAATTCCCTTGGGTCAAGTTCAGGTCACTGGAGCAATGCAGGGAAACCCGTGCAGAAAACGCTGTGTACAGGCCCTGATTTACAAGCTTGATTTATGGCTGCACCACAGTACTTTCAGCATTTCAAGGGACTCTTACACTGAAAATCTGAACTAATTATCTGAAAATAACATCTGTTGCATTCAAGTTACAAAGCGTGCACCTATTATGAGGAGGATCAGAAAAGCACTGATTATTTACACATCATCTATTTTAACTACCTGGTAGCAGTACTGAAATCATAACAATTTCCTGATCCCTGGCATCCTTAATCACAGAATAAGAGCTCATGGCTCCTCCAGGAGACACCAGAATAATTAACATACCTTTGAAACATCTTCACCTTTAACAAATGCAGTGGGACTAAGAACACAGCTTTGTGACTAGACCAAGAGGTAAAAAATGCCAGCCATTAAAAAGCAGGTTTGCCAAATCTACTGCTGAGTTGCTTTTTCTGTGCCTATCTGTGTATCTGCTATTGTACAAAAGAGCTTTCAAGAACTGGCCTGAAGAAGCATTCTCATTCTTTCTTCCCATAAAAAAAGCAGACCTGGCACAGGCACAGTAAATAAAAATAACAAGCATATGATGCCCAAGATGCATGTGAACATTAAGTGACGTTGGCAGCCCCCGCAAATAGAACTCTGGTTAAAAATAGCCTTTGTCTAAATGTGGAAAGTGAGTAAATATAGTAGCAGTTTCAGCTTACTACAGAGGCTTACAGGCTCCAAGTAACAGAGCTTATTATAGAGCATGTGCGTCAGCGAAGGGGAGAAAAGGGGGAAAAGAAAGAAGACGCATTCTGCAATTAGTATCTACAATGAGACACAAATTAACTTTTCCCCTCGTTATTTTTCTTGTTGTTTGAGAATTGTTACAGTGCTAAAGTGGAAAAGAGCTGGGATTGAGGAGATAGCTGAAGCTAGCACCGAAGAGCAGCACAGGGAGCTTTCTGCACGAAGGCTGGTCGCACAGAAAATGAGATATAAAAAGAGACAACAGGACAGACTGTGATCTCAGGTTCTCTTGAGACAAATAAGGAGCATCATAGCCTGGCTAGAGGGAGCTCTCCTGGATTTGCTTCCCTCATTTGACTGAACGTAAGCCAGTGAGCCAACTTTTGAACTGGCTGAATAGAAAGCAACAGCGATGCTTTCCCCTGCCTCTATTCACTCCCTTCTTCCAAGGAACCCTTGCAAGTTTTTTTGCAAAACTTACTTCACTGAAGGAGTAAGTCTGCTCTACCTCATGTCTCACTTCATAAACAATTTGCTATGCAGTTGAGGCAGGGAAAGCCCACAAACAAAACCTGTGGGATATCTTACACCTGTGGAAGAGCACCTGCTGTGTAATGCATGTGTATATTTAAGTAACCTTCCCAGGATGTTATCTCCAAG
This sequence comes from Agelaius phoeniceus, assembly GCF_051311805.1. Lineage (NCBI taxonomy): Eukaryota > Metazoa > Chordata > Aves > Passeriformes > Icteridae > Agelaius > Agelaius phoeniceus. The sequence continues at coordinate 93,561,994 of NC_135265.1, read as the reverse complement.
CATGACATTGCAGGCAGGGAATCCTTCAATATTTTTAACATTCTCCTCTGGTTGAATTGACAAAAAGGAGACAAACATTCCCTGCTTTGTGTCTCTGATCTCTTCAAATCAGAGGGAGAGTGGGAAAGATCCTCTGTATTTCTTTCAATGCTCAATTCAATTAAAGCACAACTCCCAAAAGTCCAAAGTCCTCCCCTCATTCATGCAGAAAAGGACACTATTCACAGGGTTCAGTGAGTTTCTGCTTCTGTACACAGTTTCTTATCTTCTCACTTTGCATTGAGAAGAATGGGGAAACAGTGCATTACAGAAAAATGTTCGGGAACAGTAGATGAGATACAGCATGATATAAAAGTTGTGGCCAGCTAAGAGTTGTCAGCAAAGTTGCCTTATTCAAATGGCATGGTAAATAAATGTTATAAATTCCTAAGTAGATCCTAAATTAGCTTTTGGCATAGTGCATCACTATAACAAGTTAATTTTGCAGCTCCAAGGAATAGCCTTATATGGTTCACTTAAGTAATCGTGCTAAATGAATGTTTAAGTGAGAACCATTTGCCAAATGCAAAGCAAGTACCATATATAACCTCTTACACAACTACATAACACAGCAATGCTGGCTGGTTTTCAAAATTCTGGGGTTTGTACAGATTATACCTGCTAACTCCAACCAACACCTGAGTCAAAAAATACCTACCTGGGATATACTACCATGACTGTTTAGCATTAATAATTTAGCATTTATCCTGCCCTGTCTTCCTCACCATGCCGAAGATCTTCCCTTCCCTTCCCTTCCCTTCCCTTCCCTTCCCTTCCCTTCCCTTCCCTTCCCTTCCCTTCCCTTCCCTTCCCTTCCCTTCCCTTCCCTTCCCTTCCCTTCCCTTCCCTTCCCTTCCCTTCCCTTCCCTTCCCTTCCCTTCCCTTCCCTTCCCTCAGTGTGACAAACAATAGTTTTGGCAATCTTCCTTACTTTCATTGTGTCTACTAAGAAAGAAGAAATAAGAAAGGAAGGGAAGGAGAAAAACAATGTGCCAAAACCTTCAGTTATTATCTCAAAAGAATTTGAGCCTCCTCCTAGTGTAGTGCATCCTTCTCCCAGTATTTGTGCTGTTTCTCTGGCTTTCTTCTCTTACAGCCATCAGTGGCCAAAAAAAAATGTACTCAGGAAAGGCAATTACAACATAATCTGTGTAAGCTTAATACTGATGGCTTCTCCTCCCTCCCTCCCCCACCCCTGCATCCTCCACCACCTATAAATATGGCAAGCTAAAGTATTAGGGATAACTGAAAAAGTTCAGACAGACATGCCTGTGTCTATTAGTCATCATTCATGCATTGTACCAAAATAACCTGCAATAGATGTCGTCTTGTTTCTTGCTAGAGAGTGCTGTTGAGTTCTTGCATTCACAATAAATCTGTTTGGAAGACTGCCCTTAAAGAGTTGCCATGGTGATTATTTTGGTACCATAAAGTAGAAGAAGCTAAAGTACTTACTAGCCCTATCCAAAATCTTGTCTTTTGGGAAGGAAAAAAAAAAGAAATCAGCAGATGGCATTTGTCAGAAATTCAACATTCTGATTATTACTGGTGTTGTGTTTTTGGAGGAATTCTCCAAAAGGAGAGTGCATGGGGTGAGGGGAAGGGAATGGAACAAAAAAATGATGTCAGTATATCTGAAATTCCTTTAGCTTGCACTATTACAACAGTTTAGGAATAGTTGAAACAGTAGGTGTTAAGTAATGAAAATCTTTGAAGGAGTCTCCTTCCAGACTATTTACTAAATACTTAACATACTGTAAGCTGAAGAAGAGGAAATTGTTATCACATCACAGACTTCCAAATGGTTAATTATAGCTCCCTTTTGCACCTTTCTTATGATGGAATCTCATGGGAACGTGAGAAATGTCCCAAAGAAATCCATGTATCAGTCTTTCTGCTTTGCATAGTAGAGGCACACAAATGCTGCTCTTCAAATTATGCAGTGCATTTGGTGTGACTGTAATGGAAAAGGTGAATTTAGGTGGATTTTGTGAAATTACTGCACCATTTCAGTTAAAAAAAAAGCCATCTGCTTTGCTGCTCAAATGCTTATTTGCTGAATTTTCCTGTCAGTCTAGGGCCTGTATATGGATTATGCACAGATTTAAATTCCAAAGTATGGCATCAAACTGGGTCAAGTATGTGTGCAAGCATGCACCAGGACACGATGCTGGGTGTCTGCAGAGCATCAAGGAGCAAGGGCTGGTCCCACCAGCACAGCACCGACACCAGCTTGTTTCCTAGAGGCAGCACAGCTGCATCAGGTGGGAGAGATGTGACCCAGGCAGAGTGCTGTGCTGACAGGTCTACAAAGCTCCTCAGATTTGGAGTTAGCTCAGGTATTACAGCAGGACGCTTCCTCGCATGATTTAGGGGAGTTGCAATGTGTCGTACGGCTTTCTTCATTCACAAGCTCTACTTCTGCTCCTTTTAGCTGTCAGTTTTTCTCTCAGGCAATTGCAGCCTCCACTTCTTCACATACAAAGAATCCAGAGTTTTGGTGAAAAACAGCTTTGTTTGCTTTAAACTTTATTTACTTAAAACTGTAAAATTGGCCCCTTCCTGGTGAAAGGTGCCAGCTGAACCGCTCCAGGAACTGAAACTCTTTATTCGCTCTGGCACTCACTTGCAGCCCATTGGAGTCAATGACAAGCCTTTAATTGAGCGGTTTGCTGGCTCCTGGCTCCGGCCTTGCCAGGGCCAGCAGCAGCTGTGCAAACTCCCAAGCACTCCCTCCCCGAGCACCTCCGAGGGAGAGCTGGGTCCGAGCTCCAGGGAGCTGGCTCGGCCCAAAATCCCACCCCGAAACTGCAGCTGCCGAGCAGCCATGGAAATTCACCGAGCTGCTAATTGGGGCTGCTATCTTCCAAAGAAGCTGTGTTCAGGGCCAGGGGGTAATGGAGTTTTTGCTGCCTCTGGCACCTCTGGTGTGTGTTCCCCATCTCTGCCCTGTGCCAGGTGGGGGTACAATGCCAGCAGGATGAATGTGAGAACATTTGAGTCAGCACCTCATCTCATCCTGGGATGAGCTGTGTTCAGCTGCTGGGTCACCACTGTCTTTGGAATTATCCTTGTTTCCCAGTTTTCCATCTCTGTATTTAGTTTGGGGTTTTTGCATTTTTACTGCCAAAACCAGGAACCTGGGTTATGTGGGGAAATGCAAAAGGCAGAAAAAGAAAAAAAAAAAAAGACAAATTTTCACCCCTACCTCCAATTACGGCACTGTTGGGGAGGGAGGGAGGGATTTGTTGAAAAATTTCCAGTAAAACTTTCACAGGACATGCTCTGTTAAAAAAGAAGAAAGCCCCACAAAACCAAAACACCACCAAATAAAACTCATAAAAGCGTAACCAAAACCAACTTTACCAGCTTTAGTTTCCATTTCTGTATAGCTGCCAAGATTTCAGAAATGACTTCTGGTCACTTTTGACCAACTAAGTTTAGCTTCAGGTTAGTGACTGGTCATAAGGGCCCTGCTGCACCATAACCTTAATTAAATATCCAGGTCCTGTCAGCATCTTCTCTCCCTGCAGATCTGAAGAGTGACCCAACACTCCTCAGAAAAACTGGTGATGACTCTTCACGGGCAAAGGACAGACAAAGGGGGGACCTGTGATCAGAAAGGGCAGAGATTAAGAGCATTGTGACACAATAGGAAGCTCAAAAGGTCAGCTGAGGATTGTGTTGTAAGACTGAATCCAAAGGTAGTTCAAATATATTGCATAGTTAGTACGAGACTTAAGAAAGTAGGGAAAGAGAGGGAAATTGAAATAATTTTATTCAATTTGTTCTCTTAATGGGAAGAGAAATTGCAAAGAGGTAGCATGTGCTAATAATTTATTGTTCAAAACTTTTGAACAGCCCCACGTTACCTGTAAAGACAATCATTAAACACTGTGTACGTGGTTAAAGTTTCCTGCTATAGTAAGAATGTCATGTGTGAAAGTTTAGTTCCACCATAATTCTCGAAATATTTACTGACATGTAAAAAAACCCTCTTTGCCTCATGTTATTACCACCAAGGTTTCCCCAAGGAATGAGTTTGTTTAATAATTGGCTCATAGCAGATGTTAGAATGAGTAATAGAATATTAACCTGGACAATTTTGGGGTGGAAAATCTGAAATGGTGCACTAGAAGTTCCAGCAAAGAGTAATTGCAGAGCTCAAAAAATAAGAGAACAAAGGGAAAGTCAGTGGCACTGTAGAATAAGCACACTCCATGGGCATTTTCATTCAAGGCAGAGTGTAAATATAAGCCACCTGGAGCCCTGGTTCAAAGTTACCTGAAATTATAGGAAGTACATGGGAGACATGACAAGTCCAGTTCTAAAGGGCTCACTCATGCTACCCTTCATTTGAGGTACTGTGGAACAACATTTGGCAAGAGTCTGTAGAATTTGGAGGCCTGGGGAGCTAGATGCTGAGTGAAAGCCCAGGCTAGACAGCATCAGTGTTTGCTCATTTGACATCTCTTTCATTATTGTATCTATAATTTGGATGCACTGATGAAAGCAAGCCTGGGTCTGATGATTCTCTCTGAGGTGCTATTCCTCTCATGAAGCCTTACCTTAAAGTTCTTACAGTCCTGAACTAAATTATCAGTGTGTTCACTCTTACCTGTGTCAGTCTTATTTCCTCATTTCTTGATGTAATGAGTTGTCTAATTACTGCGACATCAATTCCTTCAGCAACTTCAAATAATTACATCTGTGTATTTCAATGACATCCTGAAGAGTTTGGGGGAGGTTTGCTTCAGGCTCAAAAGCATCAGGTGCCTCCTGATACATACACTTTCTGCCAAGATCTCCCTTCTTCACTACTTTCTGAAACATCTAGAAACAAATATATGTCAGTTCTAATTAAAACAATCACCCAAGTACTGGATCTGACTCAGGGATTATCATTGTAATTTTAAGAGCTGCTTTCTCTGCACAGTTGTATGAAGAGTCACATTTTGTTTGCATTCTTCATGTTTCAGCAATACCATATTTCAATTTTTTCTTACCTTCATTTTCAAAAAAGTTACACATTTCCTCTTGCTGCATTTATATATACTCAAAGGAGAAACAAAAATAGTGGTGAGCCAGAAAAGTTTGCTGTGTTCTGTTACTGCACTGGTATTGTCTGCTATGTGTTTCCCCTTGCTTAATGCAGAACTGCAGTCCTGCCTGGCTCTCACTGAACCAGGGGAGGGGCAGAGGGAGCTGTAGGAACAGCAGTGGAAGGGGAGCACCACACTGGTCTCCAAGACCAGCTCTTGAAACAAAAAGTGCCTTTCCATAGCAGTGTCAGAATGGAATGAGAACACAGGCTGCTGTTCCCACATCCTGTACCACCACCCTGCATTAGTAGAGAAACAACATGTTAGGCAGGCAGGCTCCCACCCCAAAAATGAGCAGCCACAAACCATCTGAAAAACACACCAGAATTCACCTTTCCAAGACTCACACATCCACACCTGTGCCAGTCACCTACATTTTGAAGCATGAGACAATTCTAGGGCGGATTCATCTCATGCTAATAAAGCCATGTAACGTAATTCAGGTAATTTATGCCACAGAAACTCCTTTCTCCCTCCTCCCAGAAATAAGAGCTTCCATGTTGTAAGGTTCATTTTGTCTCTGATAAAGGCATTTGGAAAAAAAGCTCATGCTCTTGGTAGAGAGGACACTTGAGGGAAGAAAGTCAGTGATGTAAATGTACCTAACTGCACAGTCAGAAGACTTCACTTACAATAACCTTGGGCCCTTCTTAGCAGAACATTGCACAGGGATGTGGGTGGAGACTTTTTTAAACATTAATGCTCTCTGGCATATGTTCTAAATAAATGAGCGGAATGAAAAAGCATGGAAAAATATTTTGTACTGGGATTATTAATCTCTGTGGTATTCAGCCACTTCTTAGCAACAAACATTCCCCTGAGGAATTATTTCAATCAGAACTCACATCTTGGTCTTCAAGTCCTTTTGGGCATATTTGAATTGCATTTGGTGCATGAAATATATTTTGGGGCATAACCACAGGGCAGTTTGAAAAGACCTTGGGGACAGTTTTGTACGTAGGCTGTGAGCAGATAAATTGCATTTAAAATCATCCACTTGGAATTCCAGTGTTCTTGAGGTAGTGGCTGCTTGAGATCAACATGAAACATCTCCTGGCTGAACACATGCACATGTGTTATCGGGTGCATGCTATCCATTCTTAATCACAATAAAATCAGTGATTAGAAAAGTTATGGAGAAGCTTAATTATAGCAAGGTTAGGTTATTTCATTAATACTTCAGAGATTGTAATGTACTTTTTTTTTTGCAAGGGGAGCAATAGTATATTTTTTTCTTCTAAAGGATGTTGCCAACTTGAGAAGCTTACTTCATCCTGCCGAGTTGTACAAAAGCCTGTGCTGAAGATAAGGAAGGATTTTATAAATGGTTTTTAACTACACATTTGGATAGTAACTTGGAAATTGCATATTCAGTGCTCACTCCAGTGGTGATTTATCAGAAAACTACCACAACCCTGTGGGAATTCAGCACATTATGAGGTAATTCCACATAGAAAAGTCAAAGTGGATGATGCAAGGAATAAGTTCCAACAAGTCCCTTAAACCTCGCACTTCTTTTCTGGCATTTAAGAACAAAATCATTGTGTAAACAATGAATGTGGGAGTTGTTTACCATCATTACTACTTCTGTTCCATTTCTGTGGATGCACCCTTAAAGCTGTAATAATTTGATTAGCAACATAATACCTGCAATACCTATAATATTTGGAGGTATACCGAAAGAGCGACATTCAGAAGGTCAAATGTAGCCAAGTGGAAGTATTGCTGCTAGCCCAACCTTTTGCTGCTGCCAGGCTTGGTTCCTGAGCTTTCCACATCTGGATCAAAGAAACCAAGCATGAACATTTTTCCCCTTAGAGAAACGTCATGCCAGATCTTTGACACAAAGCCAGAATGGTGTGTGTATTCAGAAGCTCGTAATGGCTACAATCCACAGACACTGTGAATGGGCCCCTAATCTCGCCTAACTAGCAGGTATTTTTACATTGCAGACACACCCAAACCAGTCATCTAGGTCCTCATTTTAGCCAGGGAAAAGGGAAAAAAAAGGGACCTTTCTGTTGCACCTTTTTTTTTTTTAATTAATTGAGCTTTTAGTTCTCTCATGCTGGAAGACCCCAAAGGGAATTTCTTTATAGTCATCTGAGACCATATGGGATTGACTGGAGCCAGAGAGCCACATGTAGACCCAGTCTCATCCTTTGACACAGAATTATCCGGTCTGGGTCCAGACATCTGACGAAAGAACCTGAGTTCAGACTACCATTCTTCAGAAGCCATCAAAGACTGACACCTTCCAAGATGCTGGACACAAGTACTCCTATCAATTACTCCCAATCACCCCCTGACCTTCTCTGCTGAGAAGAGGCATAAGGCAGCCTCCCATGATGAAAAATTTGGTCCTGTTACTGCTGCCATACCTTCTTCTGTGTGCTCCTTCACCAAGCCCTGAGCATTGAGCTGCATCTGCTGTCTCAAGCTGCCCAGCTTTCTGCACCTCCCACAGCAGCCTTTGAGTTCTGGGCATCTCACCAGGGCCTCACCCGACCCATGCAGCAGGAGGTAAAGGCAGCAGAGCACTCCATCCATCTCAGCACACCACTCAAGAGCGCGTTTCCTGGGTAGTCTCTATTGTTTTATCCATTTGGTAACTAATTTTCACTGTGTATGCCAAGTTTCAGAGGCCAGTTAAACATTTGGCAACACTAAACAATCAGCAGATTTTCATTTACGTAGCAGTAGTCTTTTGGCAATCTCACCGACTTACAGAAGAACACTTCTTTGAGGTTTATTGGTATTACATATATTTCAGACATTTCCTAAAATAAATACTAATCCATTGCTAGAGAGAGTATTAACAAGAGTATTCAGTTATTGCTTCTCAGTATCTATTTCCTGCACCTGCAAAGTCTCCATTAGTCTGCCAGCAGTACTAACACCTATTTTACTTCACTGTGCCTGTCCTAGAATTAAATAAGCAAATAAGAGGTAGAACTGACAAATAAGGCCTTGGAGGACATTGATTTTTGTAGTATCTTTTCCCATACTGTGGGGAGATAGGGATTGTTGTTCAGTCACTCTTTCAGAATCAGCTCACATTTTGGTCTCCTCTAAGAATAATGGAGAAATCTATTTTGATTTCAACATCTGCTAGGCCAATGAATGGGAGATTTTCCATATCTGAGATATTTTAAAAAATGCAGATGTTTATGTGTTAAATTCTGCTTGTTATTCAGTTTACAACTGCTAGAATTGATAGGTTAAAAATCCTGATTCCTCTGTGGAAAATTCTCACCAAAGAAAGCATAAAAGGGAGGGAAGAATGAAATGCTGTTTTGTAAATATTCTTCTTTGGTTTTCTTATAATTTGCTACCTGGAATCTAATTTAAAATATGTAAATACAGTAAAATGTAACTTTAATCATAATTATCAGTCACCGGGTCTGGATTGCATAGCACACAAAGCCTGACAAAGACCATTTTAAAGACAAAGTATCTAGCACTTCTCTAGCAGGTCTAATCCTTCATATCAGAGAAAGTGGAGGAGACTTGTTATTTTGATGAGGAGCATTTTTTATCAGGAGCAGTTCACAATGGAGAGGAAGACAGGCTTTCTCGCTTTCCCTGCATTTTTCTTCATTTCTTTTGTTTTCTTTAAAATTAAACCCTAGTAAACTTAATTTTTAAATGAAAAAAACCATTTGTCTAAAGAAAAATCTAAGTATAATTCAAAAGCTTTGAACTGAACTGTCATTTCTTTTTGAAAGAAAACAATGTAATGAATTTTACACAGATGTTTCAATTAACTTGAATAGATATTTCTTAAAGGGAAAACATCCCCTCCACATTCTACTGTTAGAAACAGGCTTTGCTGTCGCTAAAAGCTGTTTGCTGCAGAAAGGGATCTCTGCCCTGATCTTTGCTTCTGTGGCAAGAAGCTACATAGGTGAGCCTTCTCCACTCCTAAATACATTGTCATTATTGAGGGTGTCTGTCGGATCGCATCCTTTTCTTTTTCATCCATTTGTGTTCAACCTGGGCACAAAAACATCTTTTCCCCACTTGTACCCCTTGTACAAGCAAGTGGACAGGAAAAGTGGAATGTTTCCAAGTAAAGATGTTGCTGCCCACCAGGGTCAAGTATCTTTTCTCTCAAAGTGCAGGAATGGGAAGGTGACCATGGGAAAAATTACCCGGTACACTTAGCAGGTGGTTGGTTAAAGGCAGCAGAAGAAATGACGGTTTCACACATCAGAGAATCGTTATGGAATGTATTGCCATTGGATTTTGGAGAGGCAGGAAGAGAAAAAATAATTCAAAGGGAGATTAAAACAAGTTCACTGGCAGCCTGTACAGCTATCATATGCTAAAGCGTAGAGACAATATCTGGCTCAAGAAGCCTCCACATTCCTGGTTTCCCCGCAAACCACTGAAAAGTATCTCTGTAATTGCCTCGCTCTGCTTCTCTTTCTCTAAACCTCTGCTGCAGGCCACTGTCAGAAGAGGCGTGTTGGGCTGGCTGGCCTCTGGCTGTGACCCACTGCAGCAGTTCTCATGGCATTCGCTAAGGGGACGAGGCTATCGCGCCCCTCACACCGGCCACGGAAGCTGACAAGATGCAGAAAGGAGTGCAAACGGAGCCCTAATTAATAGTGATGCAAGAGCAGCTCTGCAGGCACTGTGCCTCCCCAAGACATGACAACTCCCAGGACTGGCACGGGAGTGATAGGGGCTCTACTCCATCCCTGGAGCGTGGCTTGTTGCTTGATGCCATAGTTTAGTACTAAGTATGCAAGTGCATTTTCAACATAGCTGATGGCAGAAATTGCACTTCTAAGCTGTCTGGTGGATTTATATGCTTAAAGGATTATGAATTACTGCAAACCAGTACCATTTGCAATGTTTTGCTTTCTCTTTTACAGATAAAATTACTTGAGGGCATATTTGATTGTATATGTAGTTAGAATAGGGGTTTGCTCTGGTTATTTTACATTTTCATTACAGTAAGTTAATGCAGAGGCAGACCTCAATCTACAGATTCATGCTAAACTTCAACAGTATTACTTAACTGAGTAAAGTTAAGTATATGAGTAGGTAAAGAGGTAAAGAATTAAGCACAGACCTCAATAAACAGGCATCTCTAAGAATGGAACCACACCACAAATAAACAAATCTGGTAGGATATAAACCACACCTAATCCTGCATGAATGGCAGCAATTGTTTGTGCCTGAGCACTCACACACAACCAGATTTGAACAAACAATTTCTGTGATAGGAAGCAGAATCTATTGTACATATTATCATCCAAGTAAATATGAAAAGACTGCCAACTTTGCTTGAATACGCCACCTGATCTCATTGGGAGTTTGAAAGATGTGAAATGCATTTGCACAGAGCTGCTCATTCTGGTGCTGATCTAGGAGGTGCTTGTAGCACGTATCTTGCCATGGAGGTATGAATGAGGAAGGAGCACAATATGAGCCAGACCACAGAGACTGAGACCAGAGATATGGGAGAATGCACAGAGACCTCTGTTCCACCTGCATTCCAGAGAGACTCAGACCTCAGACCTTATCTCAGGAATCAGTTGTCCAGTACCAACACCAACCCTGTGTGAAACTTTGTACCACAAGGAGGTATAAAGTCCAAAGGAGGGACTTTCACTCTTCTCTAGTTTTCACATTAGAACTAGCACAGGACATGCCTGCCCAGGTGGAGTGAGCAGTGCGGTGAGCAGGATGTGCTCCGGTGTGTCCACCATGGGTTAAGAACAAATGAAATGGACAAGTACAGCTCACACACATTTCCAATTGTTTTGAACAATTGCATTTATTTTCACTAAGGAAAAACCCACCCAAAACCACACAGAAGAGAAGGAGCCCTTCTAGACTCCCAGTAAGACCTTCATTATGAAGGTTCATAATGAACCATCAGGGTTCATTAAGGACCAAGTTTTTCCAAGTTACTATTTGCTACCTTTTGGAAAAGCTATTATGTGGGACTAGTGAGACAATTCTCACACAACAAGCACAAGGGAATATTTTGTCTAATTGTGAGCAAGCAGAGCCATAGAGAAGCATGGCTGGTAGCTATACCAGCTTTCTTTTTGTATTCCCAGGTAAGACCATCACCACTTCATTTGGCTGCTCAGACCAGCTGTACCTCTTTCCTGACCTGCAGAAGCCTCTGCCCAGCAGGTTCTGATTTTGTTTATTTCAGGCTGACAGCTTTTCAGAGTATCTGTGTCTCTTCAGCAGCCATTCATGCAGCTCTGTAAACAATTGCAGCATAAATAAGTAATGAGTTGTTATAGAGAAGACAGACTCTTTTTGGAGATGCATAATAATAAGACAAAAGGCAATGGACACCAGTTGCAACAAGGGAAATCTCAACTAGATTTAGGAAAAAAAAAGTCTGCATGGTGAAGAGTCAAGCACAGGATCAGGTAGCCTAGAAAGGATGTAGAACCTTAATCCTTGGAGATATTCAAATGCTCATGGACAAGGCCCTAAACAACCTGCTCTATTTTTGGAGACAGTCCTGCTAAAGTTGGGTATTGGACTAGAGACCTCCAAAGGTTCCTAAGTGATTCTATAATGCTCTTTCTAAGTGATTCTGTAATGCCAGTAAATCTGCATCAAATAAATGCACTTTTGCAATTAATCACCAAAGGAGACATTCTCTTATTAAAAAGAAAAAAAAGTTAATGGAACAAGTTGATGTCCTTTATAGAGTACAGAAAAGGCCATACAATTAGAGTGAACACCATTTTTAATGAGGAGAAGGAATCCTATTAACACACAGCTGCAATTACAAAGCATAATGGTGTTCTTCTGAGTGCCCAGGGTAAGGCTGTGCTGTAGTTATTTAGGCATGGAGGCATAATATGGGTGCATGGAAATTGCACTATACATGCAGAAAGGGTTTTGATTACTTTTGTGAAAGTAGGCATTCTTTTGCACATGTTCCCACCCCCAACCTAATATCCATTTGCTGCAGACAGCAGCTTCATGCTTTTCGTCACTGAAGTAGCCAAAAAGTTTGGCCATTAGGTAGAGAAAGCACTTTAAACACAGTCTGTCCAGATTATTCATACTTGAAGAATGTAAAATCAGAAAAAATAGTAAAGCAGCAGAATGTGTAATTTTCCTTCAGGTGTAATTTTCCTTCAGTGGTTATATTTCAGATAGAGCTTGGTCACTGACTCCCTATCCATTGTGTCTGGTCAAAACTGATTTAGATTTCTTCATAAACTACTGCGACTAACTTCCCTTTCATGATCCTGCAGTACTACTACTACTACAGTTTTTACCTTTCATCCCTCCTCCCTCACCTGACACATCATCTCCATTTTTTTATCTAAAAGCTTTCAGAACAGAGTGACAAGCACTGGTTCAAACCATTCCAGCCCAGGGAAGGAGCGGGAAGGTTGCAACCCCTGAGCAGAGTGTCTGCTCGCCATAGCAAAATCAGTGATGAGGAGGGAAATAAAGGAGAGATTTTCCATTGCTTTAAGAGGAATTTCTAGTTTGCTAGGAGCAGTCCCTGTTGATTAGATATAAAATGTAGATACTGAAAGACACTACATCCTAGTTCCAAAAACTGCAGGAGTTCTTAAGATGTAGAGTGCCACAAAAAGCAAGAACAAAAATCAAGGGTTTGTGCACAACTTACTTGCTAAATCTACAGCAACTGGGAGCACTGCCAGACCAAACTGCTCCAATGAAGAGAGGCATTTGCCACAACAAACATTCCACTCCACATCCTGGATCACACGGTTTTAAAAAGACATATTTGAGCAGCAAATAAAATGCAATGACGATATCAAATTTAACATCAGAGAGGAATCTTTTAGTGTCTGCCAGTCCTTTGAGTGTCAAATAGAGGGGGAAAAAATCAGAGAAGCTAAGACTCTGCTTTTTGCTTTCCACAGTTTATGATGAAATGACTTATTCAGAGGACAGATACTGTGAATATGTGAGCTGTGCTATGACCAGCTGGCCTATTTTGGATTTCAGCCTCAATACACAGATGGAAAGTATGTTTCTAGATTGCATGATTTCTTTCTCAAATCTGCTTTTTTTTTTTTTAATCAGCAATTACTGAGGTTACAGAGAAAGTGTGGCAGTTCCTTTGAAGCTTAAAGAGAGTTCAAAGATCATTCAAACACCATTTTCTGAATATTTTTCTGGAGTCTTGCACATTTTTTGTAACCCCACTGCTGAAATCTCAAACAGGTGACAGAAATTATATGTTGTTTCACAGTTTGCCCTATGGAAAAGGCATGAAAAAAAGTCAAACGATTTGACAGAGAAATATGAAAGCTACCATGTGTATTTGCTGTCTCTGTCAACATGAGCTGCATTCAGTTTGGGCATGAGTCTTTCATTATCAACACCTCAAGGAATATAAGGAACTGGAGGAAATAGAAAGTAGGACCGTTCTAGGTGCCTTGCAGCACTGCTAGAGTCAAGTTGTCAAAAGCAATCTCCCTTCCTTTGCAAGAGCAATTTGCATACAAAACTGCAGAGGCTGAATCAGTCCTCTCTTCTTGCTTAGAATGCTGCAAGGCAACATTTCTGGATTAACTTCCATTAATCATTCCTGCATCTCAGCTTTTTTCTTTCTTTTAAATCCATGCACAAAACCCCACAAACTGACTCAGACTGATGTCTCATTTCAGATTACAATTGCTCTATCAATGCCCTATTTAGGACCAGTATATTTTACTTTGATGTTTACAGGGACATATTATCAAGTAGGTCTAGTCCTTCCATAATGTACATAACTAAACCACAACTTAACCAGTATGCTTTATGTGATGGGAAAAGTAAAGGTTCCAGGCATACCCATACAGCCACATTTCTACTCTCCTTCCATCTACAGTTGAAAACTATGAAGCTTCTTAAAACCAGGAAACACAGCTTCCTAAAACCAAAGCACTATCTTTCCTAGGAGCCCTCTGCAAATCCCAAAGGTGACAATTGTCCCATAATCTGCATGTGAAGGAATCTGAAGCTCAAGATTTTATGTTTTCCCTGCTTAGGGAAGTCAAAGAGACAGCTCAGACCTCAGCAAATGAAGTCTAAGTCTGGTTATAAATAATTGCTTCTGTAACCACTTTGTTACAGTGGACAGGTAACAGTTATTAAAGCAGGATTTTATTCCAAAACCTGAAGGTGTACTAAAGGCAGTTACTTACTGGTGAAACAAGCACATAAATACCATGATTTTATTTTAGAAGGAGAAAAAATCCCCAGCAACTCCTGGACTTCCCCCATTCCCCCCCTCGCCACAAGCAAAGCTCTTTACAGCCATAGTATTTTTATTCACCCATAAACAAATCAGTGGTTTAGCTCTCTTCTTGTACTGACAGGAAATGGTCTTCTGTGACCTGGAAAACTCAGCAAGTTTCTGAGCAGAAACAACAGTATTTCTGGGTTGATTTCTTTACTTATTCTTTAAGAGAAGCTTACAAATGTATTTTTGCCGAAGACCTTGGCACTCTCTTCAAGAAAAAAACACACATGGTAAAAATCATATTTTTGGGAACCACGAAATCATCTCTATTTAGCTTCATAATAAACCATTTTCTCTTTCTTTACAGATTGACTGTAAGACAAAGAAACCTTGTGTGAGTAAACCTGTGCAGGAATGTTTTGCTATGCACCCTGTTCGTGTACTTTCACTGATCTATTACTGAGCAAAGTTAGCAACTGACCTGGAGAAAACAACAAAAAAAACCCACAATGCCATGCGATTGAAAATATATTCTTTATGTGCTCCACAATAATGTGTTGCAATATTCCCAAAATGGCAGCTTTGGACAGCTCTCTATGGAGGGGAAGACAATATAGTCATAGCCAAAAAACCCAAATATATTTGATTAAGTCATATACCAAAGTACCTTTCCTGTTCAATCAGATTCAACTCTGTTGAAATAATATGACAGAATTTTTGCCTCATGTAGATGCAAACAGGCGGTGTTCCAGATATCTCCACTGAGAATATCATTTTAAAACTAGGCAAATGAACAAAAAGAAAAGCCTCTTGAATAGTTTTAATTTTTTAGAATTTGTCAAGGCTGCTTACTGCTAGGCTATTCTCCCTGCAGCACTGTTTTGTTGGACAGAGAGCCCAAGTCCCCTGGTTTCTTCAAGCCTTGTGCCTTGTAAGCATTATGCCCTTAGAATGGGCAACAATACACAATTATTTGAAACGTCAGAACAAAACAAAACAATTGACATCTAGAGTATCAGGTATCAATTTCTCAAAGCAAGCCATTTGTAACTAAACCTTATAAGAGAAAGGTCAGAGGAAAATTATCTTTTACAGCATACAATGTGAGGAATTTTTCTTTAATTCATTCAGCTTTGTAATTCAAATATTCTTTAATTCATTTCAGAAGAGTTAAGAGAGCCCTACTATGAAGAGGAACAGTTTCTCTGAAGAGTAACTCTTCCATCAGATTCTTTTCCCCACACTATCTTAGAGACATATCTGTTCATTTTTATACTTTTAATTATTTTTAAGCTTCTCAGCAAAACATTTAGGAGTGCTAGAGGTATAATACTCTAATGATTTTTCCTAAAGTTAATCCAGTAACCCTAACGTTTTGAGGAGTATTAGAAGTCAAGGTAGACTGAGACAGGTTATATTTTCCTTATGAATCTTCAGCATATCTGCCTTAAAGTTTTGAGTCATCAATAAGCAAGAGAGCCCATTAATGGGCAGGACCCTATTTCTGAGTCCCCTTTGGTCAGGTACATAGAGGAGCAGTGCAGCATGTAAGAAAAATGAATAGATTCTCCTGGTTTCCAATACCTGTGTCAGTAGGTATTTGTGGTATTTCCCTTCCTAGGACTCAAGTACCAAGGAAGGATTTGAGTCAGTGTGTAATATTCATCCCAGGTCTGCAGTCTCCTGTGGACTTATAAGTAAGGTTAAATAAATGGAAATAAAAAGAGAAAAGGGACAAAGAAATTAAGCCAAGAGCACAAGACATACATTTCATACTGATGAAAGAGTGATTTGTGTCTGCTTTCATCTCTGTATAAGGTGCTTGGGAGCAGTGGTAAGTCACTGGGAAAGTCTTCAATATCAACTCTACCATTTCTCCATCCATGAAGAATAAAACTATTAGCGACATTTTAGTCTATTAGTCCTGCTGTCATCATACTGTAAATTAACCTGGAAATGATATGAACAGAGGTGGGCTTTTTTTTCCTGTGAAATAAATTTTAAAATACTTTAAAATATTCACTTTCCAGGTAGTTCTTTCATTTCTGGTAATTCAAACACGACAAAAACCTGACAACCAGCACTTGCAGAGTGCTTGAGCCTTAGAGCCTTAGAGCCCAGTAGGCTGGAAGACCCCCCTAGAATGTTCTGTGTGCATCACAGAACGCTGTGTACAAGCCAGATCGAGCTCCCAAGGGCTCCTTTTTGACTCTCACACCCACATGTCCCCATCCTCAGGCCGACGTGCTCCCAAGGGGCCGATCCCTTTCCCTGGCAGGGATACTCCAGCCCTGGAGCCGGCTGTCCCGTGCCAGTCAGAAGGTGGCACCATGGAGATGAGGATGTCCCCGGGCAGCTGGGCTCCTCCCCTCCTGGTTGGTGCCAGAGCAAATCAGTTACACAGTAATTTTCCTGTAGGATCATACAACACTAATCCTGGTTGCTGGTTGGATGCATTGTCAGCATGAAGGCTTCTCTCATCACGAAACAAAAGGAGGAAAATATGCTGTCACTGTATGCCTTTCAGTACTGGGTGTCCAAAATGAGTGACTTCATTCTCCATCATGTTGAGAACAAAAGTTGAAGAGATAAAAAAAAAAAGAGCATAGAGAAGGTAGAAACCAGGTCAGGTTAGTAAGAACAACCATAAAAAATAGTTTAAGTACATACAGTTAAAATTAGAAATGCCTATGTGAGATATGAGTAATATCTTGTATTTTCTGTGAACTATCAGTGCAAAGCAGATGATCAAAAAAGTTTCAGTCTGGTTGCTGGAGAATAATTAATGAAATGGGTAAATGAGACTGAGAACAGCAGCATGTTTCATTTCTTGTGTCTTTTTTTTTTCTTTTCTCTTCACAGCTGCAAGCCAATGGCTAACAGATCTGAGATAAAGACTGAAACAGGTTACTAGAGCAGGTTTGACAGAATATATTTGGCAGTTTTCAGATCAGCTATGCCAAAAAGCATCCACTCTGGACTACTCTGGGTCAGTTGGCTGTCACAAAAAGATTTATTATTAATTTTGAGAACCCAAAGAAGAGAGGGAAATGCCAGAAACTTAAAAATACAAATTCCTCATTTAATTTCTGAAGGAAGAAGGTGGTGGTAGCATGGTAGAAATCACAGACTTACCTTTGCTTCTGTTTTCAGAATAAAAATCTCATTCAAAAAGAAAAAGAAGGAAATGTGTTATCTTAGTGGTTAAGTAATTAATATTAATTTTGTAGATAGAATGATGAGTTGTGCTAAGAACAGATCTGCAGTAAATATCTCTTGGACCGCTTAGCATTCAATATTTTTATTAGAGATATAGAAGATGAAATGGAGAGCCTGCAAAGTTAAAAAACATGCAACACAAAGCTGGGAATTACTTCAAAAATGGAGAAATGCAGGCTTGGAATACAAACAATCTTGACAAAATGGAGGAACACCTAGAAAAAAAGACTGGCTGCAGTTCATTTAGAACAACCACAAGTATTGATATTGATTGGGAAGAAAAAGGGCACAAAAAATGGAGGGAGAATACCTGGCTAAGCAGGGGTTTGCAGAAATGGATCTGGGTATTATAGGAAATCACCAGTTGAATTATGTAAAAGGTAATGCTGGTCTGAAAATGGCAAATCATAAAAAGATAGCTATGAAGAAAAATTAAAATAATTGAACCTTTTGAGAGATTAAACATATTTAGCTATGGTTGAAAATGGATAGCAGTGGGGGTCTTCCAACTGAGAATGTGTGAACATATTTATTCTTAAAAGAAAACTCAAATAACAAGAGAAATATAAACAAACCAGGCCAAAATAGGATAAATGTATGATAGCAATTGTTAAGGGAATTTAACCAATGGCAATTTCATTCTAATGCTGTATATCAGAGGTTAATATCTGAGTAAAGATAGTTAAATTGGCTTTTTATTATTGAATTATAATCACTTGAGCAATTATAAAAACAGGTGTTGCTGATTGAAATAAATTATTCCTTCACCTGATCACTATACAGCTGATAAGAACTCAAGATTGCTGCACAAGTACTCTTTTATTTGTGCTGAAGCCTTCTTCAAAGGTGTTTATTAAGCCAAGATGCTCTGGAAAGAAACTCCACTGAAGGACAAGGACAAAGATTAAAATCTTCTAAGAAAGAGTGTGCAGGCTGTGGTGTCTGCAGATCTTGATTTGATCATTAAGTAGCCTTGATACTTAGTTGACTGTTGAAAATAAGTGTTTTCAATGTGTCTACAAGAATTTTCTCAGGCTTCTAGAGAAGCCTATCATTTAATCTTAAATCCTTCAGTCTATGAAGTTTGCAAGAGTACAGTGTAATACTATGTTTAATGCCTCAGCTAAACACAAGGTAAAGTAGTAGATAGTATGTATTTGGTTTAGCCTTAGCAATAAGATGCCTGGAAAAACACCAGGGGGTTCAGCAGAAATATTTTCCACCAGCAGCTGGAAAATAAGCTTGCCTGCAAACCCAGTGGATATAGCTGCTGCTCTAAAATGAAATACCAGTACATTGTATGAAGCAGCAGGCATTATGTGAAATACTTTAATGGGATTGATGTAATTCTATATGGGCTATAATAAGTAAAATGCCTACTTTGAGATGGTTTATCTGCCATGTAATGGGTGCCCATTCTGATTTTCTCTTTGACAGAAGATTCCCTGAACTTTTTTCTAAACTGGGGTGATTTGAAATTTTAATGTGGACTCTCAATCATTCTTTCTCATTGATCATTCCTCCATCCAACACAAAGTTTCACATATTTGTCTCACTATTGTAAGCAGTGTTATATCTCATGTTAGGCATCATTGACTCAGCAGGCTGTGTATTCTAAGTAAACTCATCTTTATATACTTCCGTGAAAGTCCAGTTTCCTCATTAATGCAGAAATCCTGTACTTTCTGTGGCATAAGCATGCGTGGAAGTCAGCAGTTTGATTCACTGTGTTGTGAAATTGAGATAAATACAGTATTTTGAGGTACTTAGACTTTTCAGCCTCTAAAATATAAGTCTAATTTTCACTCTGGCAAAATTTCCTTCCTATTTGATCCAATTAGTTTGCAGATGGAACAGCTGTCCCAGCTTCATCAAGTACAGAATTCATAATAGGGTTTGTACAAGTTTTTACAGGAAGTCAAATGCAGAGTTATAGTTGTGGTGCTTTTATTGTGTTGTTTCATTCTGCCTTTGCTCACTGTTGTTTGAGCAGTAGGACCTGAACATTTGCTCCAACTAAGGCTGTCATGGAGACAGTGCTAAGTTAGAGCTTAGCAAATGGTCTTAGCACAGTCTGTCTGTCCAGCTGCTTTGCCTTTTGTCACTGACAGAAAAACTTTCTCCAGAGGCTACCGTAAATTCCTTTCTGAGTTGATGATCCATGTTGCGCAAAGAAGATTTATGCTTTTGGTACAAGCCAAAATATTCACTGCCAGATGAAAAAGAATAAGACAGCCTCTACAGCAAAGTCTTTCCTCTGTTGAGAATTGCTCTGGGGCCTGTGTGTCATGAAGGGACCTTCCTGGTGGGTTTCTGAATTTCCTCTAACCCCACCTGTGCAAAGAGGCTCCCAGGAAGATGTAGGCAGCTACACACAGGTCTCCTAGAGAATCTTTTCCCGGTCCCCAAACAGCAGTGGAATCATTAATGATAAGTATTACTAGACTTACAAAGAATAAACCTCCTAAAAGCAAAGTTGGCTGATCTTGTGATGAGAAACACAAAATATGCAGGGAACAAAAATGTAGAAATAATTGACTGATATCAGCAAAACAATTGATGCTGTTTCACGACAACTTCATCAAAATCTGCAACTGCAGCACTGGCATGCAGAATAAAAACTCTTTCTGAAAATCCAAGAACATACATTTAAGGGCTTTTAATTCAACCAGCAAAAACTGTGCTTTAGATAACTCTTTAAAGCACCAGTAACTTCAAGAAGAATATAAACAAATCATTAATAGCAGGTACAATTTAGAACAGCTTCCAAAAGTAGCGAAATAATGCAATTTATAAGTGCAGTCAGTGTCTTAGTTACCTCAGAAAGGTTAAGATTTTTTCGAAGGCACTGACTTCTACAGATCAATTCTGGAAATCACTTTTAGCATAGTATACTGTGTATACACTATTTTTGATAGCTAAAAAATTTGAGCTGCTCTGGTTGCCTGGATGAAATTGTAAGTTTCTCTGTGATACCTGATTTAACATATATCATCAAGTAAAGTTTTTGGGTAAAATTACTCTATTGAATTCCTTTCATGCATTTCTCTTTAATCCAGTGAATTGGCTAGTAAAAATAAAACAACATGAACACCAATCTGAATCACATATTCATTGAAATATTTTGATTATCAAACAATTTCAATTATGTATCTCAAGGTTGAAAAAAGACAACTGCAATATCTGTGTGGAATTAGGGAAATCTGTCTCTACTTTTCAGAAGGGAAGAAAATGTCATTTCTGATACTACTCTGGCTAAAAATGAGAGAAGCTGAATAACAAAAGATGTGTTGAACCTTCAGAGAAATGTGGTGGTTTCCAGGCCACAATCTTTGAACCTCAAGCTGTCTATGACAATGAAGGACTTGCTCAGACTATCTTTGCTGGTTGATGTTTATTGCTACAATTTGATAAAATTACTTTTGATTTAATAAGGTTCAGTTTCAGGCAGATTCTGTGACCACCAATCTTTACCTCAGAATGTTCTAGCAGTGGGGTCCCAGCAGATGGCACATATCATCATCTTTCCATAGGACCCCTTCCATCTGGCCCCTTCCAGTGAATGACTGACTTTACCAGGTTCCGCTGCTTTATGTTAGTTCCCAAGAAGAATTGCCTGAGCTAGAAAAGTCAATAAGAGTTTTTCAGCTTAAAAACATTTTGCTTTATTATTGTTATTTTTATATCTTTAGATACAAAAATAGTCAGTGAAGTATTAAACTATTTAAAAAATTGAAAAGCCAGAGTACACTCTTTCATGAAAGAAAATTTTTGATGATTCAGGCCATGTAACAAACTACAGGTGACTTCTAAATTCTCTATTCTGTAAACAGTGTCACATGTGGAAAAAAGCAAACTTTGGCCATATCAGAGACTTAGATGTCCAATTCCAAAGTGTGGAAGAAAGCAAGAAGACTAAATCAGATGACTCTTGCAAATGGATACTAACGCTTCAGTGGGGAACTTCTCTTTAAATAAGTTTTGTTCTTCTCAACTCTTAGTTTTGAGGAAATTAAAGATGCCTCCTGCATATTTGGGCCTTGTAACTGTAGCTGAATCATTATACTATCTGAAGTACTACTGCAAGAGGGACATCTGTGTTTTTAAGAGCTAGTTAATGGGACAAAAGGCAACTACTTTTGGAGCTACACATTTCCTCACATATCCCCTTAATGCCACAACACAACATCCAGAATTCTTATTTGCTATTATATTTATAGAGAGTGATTCTCATCCCACAAAAATTTGCATGTCATGTTTGGTTAGGGATAGTCTGAAGTTCCTTTTGTGGCCATGGTTTCCAGGGCCAGCTGTCCAAAGCTACAGCCTGAGTCACGGCAATCTGCATGGGTAAAATGCAAAAAATCCAGAAAAAGAATATTTAAATTTCAGGGCTGACCTGTGATCACTGAGCTACCAGACTTTTCTCCATATGAATATATGACTTTAGAAAAAGTCTCATCATAGTAAAACTCACATTTTGTTTGGTGTCCACTTAGGGAAGTTATTCAGCTTTATAAGCACCATTTAAAACAATCTAAAAAAAATTCCTCAAAACAACTGGTTTTGTAACTTCTTGATGTTTCAATTTATTAAAGTGAGGATAAATATGGTATTATAATCATTACCAAGCATGGTATACCATAAATATGGTATCGTAATCATTACCAAGCATATCTTTCATAACAAATCACAGACATTTTTCTAATATTTGAGCAGCTTATCTGTCAGAGCTCTGAGTGTACCAATAGGCCTCAATGGCGCTGTCCAGCCTGGCCTGAAACTTTCATCAGCATCCTCAGCCCATGGGCTAAAGAGCTCCATCTAAACTCAAGCCCTGTTCTTCATTCCTTCCACAGGCACAGCTGACTCCAGGATAGACCCTGGACCATGCTGCAGCCTTGTTTCTGGTTGTGTCTCCTGCGTGGATGCGGTTCAGGTTTTGCTGTACATGTGCCTGTCCATGAACCTGTTATCAGCACTCTGCTCAGCCAGGCCAGGCACTGCAGGACTGCACTGTGCTCACTACAGGGGGCCACCATCACCCTCGCATTTTGCCTTTTCCTCCCTTGTGGTGCAGCCTTGCTCTTTTGCATTTCTTTTTGAAGGGAGAAGGGCTTTCCCTGCCAGGCCAAACCCTGGTGAGCTGCCCTGTGTATGCCTCTTGCCTTCAGGGCTCCTCAGCAACCTGGGTGCCAGCAGCAGCCCCAGACCAGCCCTGCTCACCCTGGGTCCCGGTTCTGGCCAGGAGAGAGCCCATTTTTGCAGGAAGGGGCATGGCTAGGACCTGAAGGCTGTTCTGTGCCACCTGATTACCAGAGGTGGGAAGGAGGGAGTCTCTTCTGGTTGAGTAAGCGTGGCAGAAGGAGCGCTGGGCTGCTGCCGGTTCCGAGTCGGGGGTAGCAGCTGGGTAGGCCCAGTTCTGAGCCAGAAGGAGAGTTTGGGTGGCACCAGTGGTCAGGCCGGGCTCTGCAGGGAGCATTTGGCATGTGAATCACTCTCTTCTGTACCCTTTAGTTACTAATACTGGTACTAGTTATCCCTTTTCTTATCTCATTGCTATTTTCTGTAAACTGCTCTTACCTCAAGTAATCTGTTTCCATCTGATCTTCACCTTTTGTGCCTCTAATTCCCCTCTCCAGCCTGATGCAGAGGGGAGAGGGAAGGGGACAAAAAAAGTAACACATGGTTGGGAGAGGCTCAGTGGGAGCACTAAACTGGAGATTAGCATTCCTAAACCACAACACCCTTCCTGGACACTGTGGGATGGGAGCTCAGACAGGGGCTGAAGGGCCCAGGCAGGTTCTGGGGTGCCAGGGCCTGGGGCAGGGGTGTGCTGGGAACCCTCCAGGACATCAGTGGCCCTGCCAATTATGCATCTCCATGACAAGGGTTTTGGTTCCTGTGCAGGACAACTTTGGCTGTCCAAAGTCTGCTGCCAATGTAAATGTGAGACAATATAACTATTTTTCTCATCCATGAGAACCAGCCACAGCACTTAATGGCCATACCTGTGTCCTGCCTTGTAGGTTTCTACAACTGTTTTCCCATTTTAGCCTAAAGTGTTTTCAGTTAGCAGATAACAGCAGGATGGAGACCATGACATTGCAGGGGAAAAGTAACCAAACTGTTCACTTTTGATATCATTCTCTGTGGCTGCTGTTAATCAGTGGAAAAAGAGCGGAGTAATTGGGGTTGATGGACTGCAGATACAGGAAAAGGACATATTCAGGATACATACATTGTTTTTCCACTGTGTTTTATCACCAGACTGCTTCATTACACAGCCAAACTTAGCTGTCACTATCAGAATTAATGATGGTGATGTAATTTGAAACATACAAATATTTTAAATTTGATTGATCAATAGTAGTATTGTCTGGTTAAGAGATGCATTGTAAAAAAAAATGCCACATGGAGCTTTTGTTTCCCAAGAGAATTAAATTCTTTTAGTAGCTCTATATACTCTAAAATATAGTTTTCAGCTCTTTTTCTTAAGGAAAGTATTTGAATTACTAATATTTTTATTTTAAATTTGACGATATATAATGTGTCCATTTACAAAAAATACAAATACAAATATTAGGAATTACAAATATTAGGCAATTACAAATGCAAATTTTAAGTCTTTTGCCATGATCCAGTTACACACAAGCTCACCTTTTTCTCTGCCAGGGGACCCATATCTCCATCACTCTTGGAAAGTGCCAATATCCAGAAGCTTCACGGAACATGCTGCAATTCTGAACTTAGAGCTAGTTATTAGCTGCAGTCTTTTCCCCTCACAGCTTTATCAACACAGTGCAATACACACCATGATAACTTACGATTGCTGAGGGCTAATTAAAAGGCACTGATATTTCTAGTGACAGACTAGATTAGTTTCTCCTTTTCCTATCAATAGATTATTTTTGCGAGAGGCAGGAATATGGCCATGATAGGTAGATATCATACCCTTACTTGTTAAAAAACTTTACATCTTACTTATTTCTCAGCAAAGGATTTCTCAGTAAAAAGCCTCTCATTTGTAAAATAGCAAGCAATGCATTACATTTGCCTCACAGGGAGAAAAGGTGCAGAGCTATTTATTCTGCTGATTTGAGTCATATTATAACTGAGTATGATAGGGCTGGGCTCTAATTTTTTTTTAAACAATGAGCAATGGATTAGAGGCTTGCTTAGCTATTCTTCATTCATTAACACTGTAACTGTCGAATGCTCTGTGCTTAACAGAATCCGATAATTGCAGATAGCATTAGTTCTGCATCTTTGGAGAACAGCCAGCACAGATTCTAATGAAATAAGCCGACCATGCATCGGGGGATTTAGGAAGTACTGCTATGCTGCCTACAATGACATTTTATTACTGATTAAATAATCTCTGAATCTGACTGTTCTGCAGGATTTTGCAACCTTACAGTAGCTAGATTCAAATACTTTATGAAAAAAGAATAATGCGATTCTCAGTGGGTCTAATCTTTCATAAATAGAGTCAAGTTGTTCAAAACCAGAAGCTCATTAGCTAGCTCATTGCAAATTGTATTAATGCTGGAATCAAGCTGTATACGCAAAGAGTTTTTGAAAGCTTGCCTCTAAAGTAAATACATTCAGGCATATGCACTTTGGAAATTAGTATATTCATTCAGTAATAGGAACAATGTTTCATGTTTGTGCTTCATAGTGGGTTGATTTTTTTGAAGGTTTCTGATTGGAATTTTAGGCTGGAATCTTGGCTTTTTGAAAGACTCATCCTCCCTATAAGCCTCACTTCTATTATATCTCTAAAGCACCACAGCAACCACAGCATTTCTGCTCTTTGTCCAAAGTTTTACACTGTATGTCCAAATCAGGCAGCTCAATCCTTTAAGAGAGGATGCCACAGTCAGAGACTTTTCTGTAAAACAACAGAGATTGTAGCACCGTTCTACAGAGCCTATAGCAGGCCACCATCCATCCATCCAGCTACTGCAGATGCCTCCACTCAAGAAATGCAGTTCTATAAATCAATAGTAAGAAAAGAACTGCAGGAAAATGTACGATGTCAGTATCACTAAATAAATTAATTGTTCACATAAATTTTATTCATGCAGTTTAAAAATCAGTCTTGCTATCATATGGACTCATGCACTGCTGTGCTCAAGAAGTATCAGATGTTTTCAACAGCATAGCTCTCAAGAACAACAACATATATTTTACTCCAGGGGAAATACAGTCCATGGTATTAGTGTTACATTTCAATTTACTAACAATTCCTTTGACTTCCATGAGACCTGTCATTTTGAAAGTGTCTCCGTAAGACCAGGAACTGTGATGAAAGGCCTAGTGTGCACATGGGGTAAAATGTTCAGAGTTTCTTGCAAATAAACTGGCACAGGACTTGGCAGATCATATTCTTTGACTTTTAAAATAAATTCTTGTATATACTTGAATGCTATATTTGTCCTGGTTTGGGACAGATTTTGGGAGGAAACCGAGGACAACACTGTTTTAGGGATGCAGTGAAAAAAGTTGAGTTTTAGTGACCCTGACTGATTTGTAAGTCTCGATGCAGATGAAATGCAATCTATCATCAGGAAACACAGCATTATTTAAGATGTTTGGGAGGAATTTTACTGTATTCACTGCAGACTCCTTCTTAACCATAACTACAACTTTCTGGGACCTCTTGTCATATTTATGGTTCATACCATGAGTGAATATGGTTTGTATTTAACAGTTATGATGAATTGTTTTTGTGCATCAGAGCAAAACTTGATATTTTATAGTTGCTTTGAATTTGAACTATGAAATATTCATTACATTTTCACAACAAAAACTTCTTCCAACAAATCACTCAGTTCATTTTGTATACTAATTTTATGTAGGTCTAGAATACAAATTCTGTGCAGAAGCAGGAGCATTACCACAACAGGCAGCTGGTTACCAAACATTTGGAATTTGAGTATTTGAAGAAATAATGTGACTTCAATTATTTTTTCTTTGTAGGCTGGGGTGGAGTCAATTCTGAGCAGTGTTTGGGAAACACTGCTCAGGCTCCATAAGTCAGCGGTATTTTTGTAAGCAGAAAATCCACACTCTCTCCTCTGATGTGTGTCACTCTCTGTGTTTATGGAAGGCTGATACAACCCCCATAATCAGTTTTAACTGATAATATTTGGCCAGGAGGTCAAGGGAGGTGTTTTTGACCCTCTACTCTGCCCTTATGAGACCCCACCTGGAGTCCTGCATCCACCTCCGGGGTCCTCATCCCAGGAAAGATGTGGACCTGTTGGACCAGGTCCAGAGGAGGGGGACAAAAAGGTTCACAGGGCTGGAGCACCTGTCCTGTGAAGACAGGATGAGAGTTGGGGTTGTTCAGCCTGGAGAAGAGGCTCCAGGGAGACCTCAGTGGGGCCTGACAGTACTTAGGTCACTTAGAAAAGGAGGAAGAGTATCTTTTTATGTTAGCAGATAGTAATAGGACAAGAGGAACAGTTTTTAAACTAAAAGAGGAGATACGTCGGCTAGGTGATAGGAAGAAATTCTTTGGTTATAGGGTGGTGAGGCACTGGAACATCTTGTCCAAATAAATTGTGGATGCCCCAACCCTGGAAGTGTTCAAGGCTAGGTTGAACAGGGCCCTGAACATCCCTGCCCAGGGATTCTGATTTGGAACTCTATAATCTTTAAAGTCCCTTCTAACCCAAGCCATTTTATGATTCTATGAATCTGTGATATCAGCTTCAGATCTATTTGAAATACATATTTGTTTTACCATACCTGGACATCTGTGGTTTAACTTTTATGCACTTATTTTTCATAGCAAGATGAATCATCATAGAACATAGTCTCATATGAAAATATGATTAAATGGTTTACGTGGGTTTATACCATGAAAATCCAGAAATCTTTGAAAATCCAGAATTGAACACTTTAATGCTTGACTCAAAAATTGATAGGAACCTGCTTTTTCCATATCCATCCAACCTAGGTTAGCAATGCTGGAGTGAGAGGGAGTATTATACTGAACTTACCTGTTTCAGATTTTGACCACTGGTCATGGCCAGCCTAGACAAAGGATCAAGGGAGTCATCCATATTCCTAGCAGCAGGCCACCACTTTAAGTTTAACCACTGGCTTCAGTGTCTGGAGAGGAAATGCAGAATGCCTATACTAAGTTTGTCGCAATTCAATCACCAGACTTTTGTTGTCATTGAGCATGATGATAGCTGAAGTCATAGTGACTGACTGTGTATATTTTATAGGTAGCAGTGCTTTAGGAATTTTGAAACTTTTGTCAAGGTTCCTCACCAGAAACTGGTGTGGATCAGTGGCTGATGCACTATCATTGCTACCATTCTGGAAGCTGGTTCAACGATAATATTTATGATATGTGTAAGACAACAGTTACAG
This sequence comes from Agelaius phoeniceus, assembly GCF_051311805.1. NCBI lineage: Eukaryota > Metazoa > Chordata > Aves > Passeriformes > Icteridae > Agelaius > Agelaius phoeniceus. The sequence continues at coordinate 93,534,040 of NC_135265.1, read as the reverse complement.
CTCCTAGACACCATTCTTTAAGAGGACTCGTATTTCATATTAAGTAAATTTTCTAAATTTTATTAATAACATTTTTTCTACATTTTAAGTCTAGTGAAAGATAAAATCATCTGTTTGAATTCAAAATGAAGCCAGTGTCAGTTTCCCTTCCAAAGCAAATTTCATTTAATTTTAAAGAATTTTCTAAATTAAATCTAGGCAAATATTGTAATGAAAGTAATTTTCATTAACAATCTGAACTTTCTAGAAAATTATCATAATCAAACCAATCTATTTCAACATTTTCTTTAGACTTTTGCCTGGTATGGTTTGGAAATTCTAAGTGGGTAAATTGTTCCAATCCTCTTAAAATCTGTACAATTTCTTAAAATGTTATCATGACTTTTGAAAATATGCTTATGAAAAATTTCTTTGCTATGATGAATAAAATGTACCTTGAAATGCATTTTTTCTTGATTTTTAATTATGTGATATCTTTTTTTAAAATCAATCCAAATGTGAGGAGTTTGAGAACTTTTTAGCATAGAACTCTAACTTCTCTCCAAAGTCCTTCTCTAGTCCTTCTATATTCTGTGGGTATATAATGAATATAAACAAAGTAAAATTTTTTAAAAAAATTAATTGTAAACCAAAATACAATCATTTATGTGATGCAAATGTTTTAAAGTCTGAATTTTCAAGTTATTTAAATAACTGTGCAAAAATCAGGCTATATGTTTAATAGGTAATGCTGAAGAGAGACCCTGACCAACATGCGTGTAAGCAAATTCTTAAAATATCAACATTAGTATCAGATCCAGACAAATAAGTGATTTGAGCCACAAGATGCCAGAAGAAGAGAGAAATGGAGAGTTGCCACTGTGCACTGAAAAGGCAAAGGAATTGCTAAGAAAAATAAATAAAAGTTTGTTAACTAAGCCAATAAAATAAGGGGAAGAAGTTACATAAAAGAAATTCAACTAATTCTGAAGCATAAGCACAGAGATTAAACTGGAATTCCATCATTAGACAATAGAATATGCAAGACCGCAAACCTTAATCTTTGCTGTTTCTTCAATATAAACAAATCTGCTGGTTGCTAGCATTATTGCTGAAAACAGATCTCATCAAATTGTACACAGAGAATAATTTCATCTTTTGGAAATAAAGCTATTATTTCACTGTACCTCTTTGTCCAGGAAACCTAAATTTAAGTCTAGATTGAAAACAGTCAAAGACACAGTTTCTTATTATGTAGTCAACAACCTGAAGGCACTGCTTTCTCTAAAGGCTTAAATAAAAAAAAAAAAAAAGAAAAAAGAGTAAAGGGAAAGGGAAAGGGGTCCAGAAGGCAGGATCTAATGTAATTTAAAACTGGAATTACATCAGCAGTTTCAAACAGATGGCAGAATGTAGAGATAAATGTGTTAGCTCTTTTAGCTTATTTGGTCTCTCCATTGTTTGCATCATTAAAACATGCAATAGTTTACAATTTAAAAATATACTGTGTATTAGACACTGGAAAAATGGACATGTACCTACTGAGTGGAAGAAGGTAGGATTGAATTCATTTGCCATACTTTAATGTACAGTATCTGGGATGCTTTAGGCAAGTCTGCAAAGAGGTTTCCTAGGAAATGAGATGAACAAAAATATAATGACCTTGAAATTATAACCCCAAATGTCCCAAGTATTTAGCAACCTAGCTCAGAAGTGGTAATTACATAAAAAATACAAAAGATCCTTAATTGCCTCAGTTATAGTGTATCTAGGCAGGTCAGTTACTGTACACAGCTGCAAAAAATGGTACGTGATTAATAGGGGGCTGCTTATGATAGCACTAACTAGCTAGTGTGTAGTGCAAAACACTCATTTCTTTTCCAATTAAAGGAAAAAAATCTGGTTTTGATTAGGCTCTTCAGAAGGTCTAAGTCTGTAGCAGCAAAATACTCCACTCTCACACTGTTAAATGTTTTAGTCAAGGACTAAGCAGTATATATTCATGAAAAAGAGAAAGGTTTTTATAAAATATTGGGGTGAAAATGCTGCAAATATCAAAATAAGACACTTCAGACCATTTTGGTTATTCTAGTTCATTGGCTATAAAACTACAGGGTAAACCACTTCAAATAAATAAGAGTGATACAGGTGCGTCTCCAGAGCTGGAACCAGGCATCAGCCTTTCCTGTGATTCATTAAACTGCAGTTAATCATTCTTTCCACATAGCTCTAAATTCATTCCATCAAAGTTTGAAGAAGGAGGCATTAAAAAATCACATAAAAGGACTTGCAACACTTCCACATGGTATTTAGGTTCCAAGAGGTCCAGGAGAAACACTGAATTATATGGAGAGCTCTCCGGATTTGTGAGCATCTCATGACTGACCCATCAACAGGTTGAGAAAAATGTGTGGTCCTGATCTTTGGAGCATTGCTTCAGGAACCTGCCCTGCAGATGAGTCATTACAATGGTCCCTGCTCAGACCAGAGTGTGCACATACTGGAAGTATGACTTGGTCCACTGGGATTCCAGAGCTTGGCTGTGCTCTGGTCATGCTTTTATAGACTCTGGTGTGCTCTAGGAATGGCTCCATGAACATTTGGGGAGGGGAAGGGACCAGGAATCAGGGGACGGGGTACAAATGGCACTCATCAGAGGGGATGAAATTCATAGAATTTGTGGGTTTCCTCATCTCTAAGGAGTGGTAGAAAAGTTAGCACTGGCAAGCCAGCATTCATTCCTGGGGGCTAACACTCAACACTTCAAAGGGGTGGGTAGAGAAGTTTGCTCAGGCATTTATTAGACTCACCTTGCAGGTCTCTCCATATCCTGGCAAACTTGATTCGTGTGTCTGAAGTCACCACAGCTGCTAGACAGTGATGATTTTTTTAGGCAGCAAAAGCTGAAGGTCCAGAAAATGAAACAACAGATGAAACATCAAATACATATTGTTGTGGAAAATGGGCTTTTGAAATTGTTCTCCAAATCTTGGTCACACTCATAGCTTTTTTTCTCTTCTCTTGAGAAAAAAGTTAACAGCTACTTTTCTGGTTTCTGCTGAGCATACATGTGTGTCTTCAGTCAGTGAATTTAAATCCTGCCTAATCTATAGTTTTCAGAGAAAGCAACAGACAGACTTAAAAGCCCTTAAAACAACTGCATTATTCCCTGGCAGAGGAGTAGATTTACAAACAAAACAGAATCCTTTTGTGCCGTGATTTGAACATTAAATTATTCTGCATATTGAGCATGATCAGAAGCTGTAGCCTTAGATCAAGCACTGTGAAAATAAATCTGTGAAGAAATTTTCAGAAATAAATACAGACCTGCATTCTGCTTTGCTTTTCACTGGGATCATGGCAAGTGATAAAGGGAGATTTGGGATGCAGAGAAGTAAGGCAGATTTAGGTACTCTCTCCTGGGAGAAATCCTGAATTATCTTACCAGGGAATCCCTCCTGAATTCTCACTGAAGCCATCTGTGGCAAGCTCCTTCCTCTGCCCTTAAAAGTCAGAGCTTGCCTAGCTCTGTGGCCACTTGGCTCTGGTCTAGGTTCACTTTGCACCCTCATCTTTTTTCTGTGCAAGTCTTAGAGAAGAGAACAAGCTAAGCTCTCCAGCAGATTTTGAATTTGGTACTCTATAATCTTATCTTCGGCATCTCACAAAACAGACAAAAAAGATCATTCAGAGAAAGCAGAATTTCCTACAATCAAGTCAAAGTTACACTGAGTAGTCTAGTTTCTTTAAAGGGTCTGATTTTGCAAGTTCAGATTGTGTGTGAATAATGATTTGCAAGTGATGTTTTTCTATATTATTCCTACTAAAGATTTCCACTCACCAGATCAAAAATAAAATTTTCATTTTCTAGAACTGAAATGCAGAGCAGAGTGGGTATCCCCCCAAGAGAAATTTGCACAAAAACAATATTAACTGCAAGGCAGGTCAAATGTTCACTGACACATCTTGACAATGCCCCTTTTCTTTACATTGACTCTATTTGATTAAACTGATTGAAATGCATTTCATACTTGTGCTTTGTCAGTCTATATTTTGGGCTTCATGAACAAAATGATACTAGATTGACTTACCCAGATACTTCACAAAGCTTGTCATGTTGAATTAATTAATGTTGCTTGTATAGCATGAGAATATGGAGATTCATCTTTGCAATTCTGTATTTGCTTTACCACCAAATAAGGGGATGATGAAACATTACCTTGCTAGTTAACAGATATTTTAAATGTCTTCATTTCTTTAGAAACCTACAATGGAAATATTACGATAATTGTTGCACACATTATGTAACACTAGTTACATAAACCCAGAAATAATAGAGTAGTAACCAAGAGTAGTAGTGAATAAAACTAACTATGCTTTCTCCTTTTTTCCTTCCTTTTGGGTAATGGGTGGTGCAGAAACATACATAAAAATGCTCTTCAGAAACCTTAACATAAATAATTTTGCTAAATCTCCAAAGTCTTGGTAGGATTTTCTGTGCTGCAGTCTTGTAACATTGATAGTGAAGTCAGTAGAATGGTATTAACTGCATTTAGAATACAGTAGTGATTCCTCCATCTCATTTATGGTATTCATTTAGGATTTTTTATGGTATCCAGACCTCTCACTGTGAAATATTATGCCTTATTAATGCTGCAGTCTACTTTAGTGCATTTCTTTTTGCACTAGATAAAACAAGTAAGCAGTGTAAAATGTGAAAAATATCAATGAGTTTTACAAATGCAATTAGAACCAATGATGTGTACACATTGTATTTTTAGAGCGAACATGAACAAAACATTTGAAAATGTGATTGTCATTCAGATGTGAGATGGTTGAGTACAATATTCTGTCCAGAAGCTGCTATTACTTGTTTTTTTCCAAAACCCCTTTCACCCTTAATTCCTTAGTCATGATAATCCAGAGCTGGGAATTTAGGGTCATGTAGCAAAAACTGACCTGATCATTTGAAGTGGAAGTGGCACCCCACTCAGCCTGGGGTGCCATCAGCTACAGAGACAGACATTCCATAATTACATTTGTGTCTCGGCCGTCTTTGTTTTAATTCAGCAGGAGAGCACGTGGGAAGGAAGGAAGGAAGTGGCAGAAGGAAGGAAGGAAGGAAGTGGCAGAAGGAAGGAAGGAAGGAAGGAAGGAAGGAAGGAAGGAAGGAAGGAAGGAAGGAAGGAAGGAAGGAAGGAAGGAAGGAAGGAAGGAAGGAAGGAAGGAAGGAAGGAAGGAAGGAAGGAAGGAAGGAAGGAAGGAAGGAAGGAAGGAAGGAAGGAAGGAAGGAAGGAAGGAAGGAAGGAAGGAAGGAAGGAAGGAAGGAAGGAAGGAAGGAAGGAAGGAAGGAAGGAAGGAAGGAAGGAAGGAAGGAAGGAAGAGTGAGAGAGAAGAGAAAGAAAGGAGTAAGGGAGGAAAATGGGAAAGGAAGGAGGAATGGAAAGGAAAGGAAAACAAGGGAGAAAAGGAAGGGAAAGAAAGGAGGGAAATATCAAAGCAGATGGGCATAGGTAACATACTGCAGCAGGAATGAAGTTTTCAACTTAGCAGCCACAACTGACAAAATGAACTTTTTCAGGCAGCCCCACAGTATGAAAATTAGACTACAGGTTGGAGCCAATAAGTCCAAGGAAGAATATGACAAATAAAGTACAGCTGCACATCATATTTGTAATAACACAGCTTAATTAGAAAGTGATTAGAAAGCATAATGGTTATCAAATGATGCTTATGCCGGAGATGCATTGCAACTCAGCTGCAAGTGCTATGAGACCCTTTGCTTCCGCACAAAAGCCTAGATGAGATTCCTCTGTTACAGGCAAGCTGCCAGTTATTATTTTTTACTGTGGTAAAATGCTCAAAATTTCAGCATTGAAAACTTCCTTACTGTTCAGTGCATAAAATTATTCTGCTTTTATATATAGCATTGTATAAATCTGTTTGCTCCAGTCCGTGACTAATATTTCCACTTGAGTGCTTTCCAAGTAAGTTTTTTGAAGCACTTTCTTCTTTTTAGCAGGGTTTTTGGGATTACTCGATTGCTGACCTCTTTGGTCTAACACCTGAAAACACTTGCAAACTCAGAACTCCTGACTAAGGTGGAATACAACTTTTGTAATATATCCAGTATTGGCTTAACAATTTCATGTGACAGAATCAAGGTTCATGTCTAGGTAAGTAGTTTTCAGGGTCAACTAACCATGCCAAGAGGTAGGCACATGATATCTAGCTTGATTTTCTACATTTACTTTCCAGAAATAGAAGTCTCATTTCTGCCATTTTCATTAGTGTTCAACAGCTCTTTTTCTGGCATGACTCTTCTTTTAAGCTCTTTTTAATAGCATATTGCATCCATCACACTTACGTAGGTTTTTCAGACTTGTTACTCTCTTCTGAACCCTTTCCTAAAGACAGGACTAGATAGAATTTTAGTGGCAGTTTCTTCAAGGCAGTACCACCTTCTATTTTTACTATGATATGAGGCTGCTCTGTTTCTGCATGGATCATCTGAGTAGACACAGCCCAGACACCCATATTGTTATAACTGCTATAATAACTGATCAGTCAGTCCTTGCTTCTATTATTATCTTCTAATCTGTATCTGCAAAATGGACTTACACCACACTCACATTTTTGTCCAGATGAATACACTGTAACTACTCAAGACAGCCAATGTTCCACTGTGGTGAGTTCTCCCTGATGATTTTGATTACCCATTGGCAGGATTTGGATGATAATAGCAGCAGTGATGCAGCCTGTGCAGGTGTTGGGAGAAACAAACTGTATTTGCTGTATTCCAGAGGGTCCTTTACAGGACCACTTTTGTCCATCTATTCTTCTGATGGCTGCTAAGTGGCACTCACACATTTCACACTTAATTTCTTAAGTGGACAAAGGCACTTGTTCACAAACTGAAAAGTTTCTTATTTCCCCAGTCTTTTTAATTATTTAGTATTTTCCTGCATTAAAATCTTTAATAACCTTTAAAATATTTTTTAAACAGTCACATAAGAGAAGATATTAGAAATAATTCCTCAACAGTCAGAGGGAATGCACCATGAGTGGCTCCTGTGTGTATACAGGAACTACCCATCAGAAAGAAACCTGCAGCCAACAAACAGGTCAGCATGTCACAAACAATATTCATTTATATGTTGCTGATGAATGTTTGTGATTCTCAATAGAACAGGTAAGTTTTTTGCTAATGGATAATTGAAACAACCTTGCAACCTTCAGTACAGGCTTAGTTTGAAGCAACCACATTCAGCTGGAATGAGAGTACTTAATGGAATAGACATCGCTGCTTCATAGCTCGCTCAGCCAAAATTGTCTTCTGCTTGAATTGGCCAGTGTGTATACCACAGAGATGCAATGCCAACTACCTTCTGGTGGAATCCCTAGAAAAGTTTTGCAAGATCTGAGAATGCACACAAGTTGCAATGAAAGCAAAGTAACCATGAAGTCATTCTTGTGTTAAAATACTGTGCAGTTTTGTGGTACTTTCTTTAATTTTCCAAAGCACTAAGTTCCAGCCTAAAACTCTCCGTAGACAGCCTGCCTGTCTGTGAGAGGTTAGGAGAGATAATATTGTGGATTTGACTTTCCACGTCTATTACAGTGAAGAGTAAGAACAGTAAGCATAAGCTTATGCACCCCAGGTAACTGGGGGCACCAGAAAGATGCAGAGCAACAAACCCATCAAAGAATATAGGGTGAGCTTGAGGGAATCATATGGGTGGAGCTGGACCTCCTCTATCTAATCCCATCAAGATTTCACACCTTCCTCTCCTATCCCTGACCATGAATACTAAAACCACTAGGAAAAATATTTGGTGCCAAGAATGGTTAGCAACTAAATTCAGCAGAAACAGTTATTTAATATCATATGTGAATTAATTAGATCATATTGTAAACAAACTTGAGAAGTTTGCAGATTTTGTTTGTCTTCACTGTGTAACATGAACAAAAGCTTGTACATTGCAAGCGAATCACTAGGATACTTGCCTACAGCTTCATGCATCAGATAAACAATTGGTTTGGCATTTTCAAAGGAACTTAACTGGTTGCCATGCCTCTTCAATGTATCTGTATTAAAAATATACTTATCTATATTTATAATGTGTTAAATACTTTCATCTTTCGTGTTACATTTAGATCTTTTCTCTGCGATATTGCCAATGTCAGAGAAGGATGGATTTCAGTAAACTGTCTGGTGCTCTTGGATGTAGATAAAATATATGTAACTGAAAATGAAATCTCAGATTTGTTTCATGAAGACAAGATGCATTTCAGTTTTAAATCTTAATGTTATAGCAAAAATGGATGATTTTTTCCCCCAATGTCATAAAAGACCAATTAATATAGTGGTCAGTCTCCTTGCTCAGCTGACACAGCAAAGAGAGAGAGATCCTTCAGAAATATTGATAGGTCAAGAGTTTATATATGGAATTTACATTTTTTTAAAGAGACATATTTTACTCTGTAGAAAATCATATTTCACTGCAGAAAATAACAGTTGGTTTCTGTGCAGTTGCCTTGAGACTTGCTCTCATTATCTTCAATGGAGATGAATATGTATATCTGAGGAAATATTTTGGCCTTGAGAGAAAGAAAGAGGGAGCATTTGGATTTGAGTGTCTACATAACTCCAGCTTTTCTTGGTACAGCTGAATCTACTGTGACTCTTGAGAGAAGTTGGCTTTTCTCACACTGAATACACAGCCCCAAAAGAGACTTTCATCTGGTGCCTGGTGTATGACAGAAATCATGGAATCAAAAGACTTTGTTCTCTAGAACATTGTCTGGTGCGTGGAAAGGTAGAAGAGAGATACTTTACCCTCAGTTTGTTGTTTATCTATAGTTTGGGGGTTTTTTGAATGTCCTGAGCTAACAAACTCTTTTCTGGTTACATGTCAATCCTGCCTCCTCAGAGAGATTAAGATTTCCAGTCTACTAGGGAAGGAAAGATGAAAAAGATAGAAAGAGTTATATCTCAAGAATGCCCTCTCAAGTATTTTCTGTTGATATGACACTCAGCAGAAGATTCTCTGTAGCAAAGTGCTTCCTTCTTCACTCCTGTCCACTTTTCCAGTTAAAGCAATATTGCATCCAAACTCCTGCTTCACTTCTCAGCTAAACCTGCACCTATGTATCAGCAGTAAGTATATTAAAAAGAACAGGCAAATGTGTTGACTCTCTTCTCTTCAACATTTCTTTTTCAAACCTCTCTTGATAGTTTCCTCCCAGAAAGAGAGCGAGGAGTGTGTGCAAACACTTGTTCTCCACATCAAGCCTGACTGAACAATTTCTCTGCTGTTCTGAGTTTCTGGTGAACTGAAAATTACCAGCTGTACTGAATTGTGACAAACACTGTGTATGTGTGTCTCTGTGCGTGGAAGAAAATATATAAACAGAAATTATCATATCTAATGGCAGCAGAATAGGTTTCACATTTATGACCCAATCTACCATTTTAATTCTAGAAAATACAAATGTAGCTTTAATTTCTAACTAAAGCTTATTTCTTCAAGCCCTCACAGAAGAGCATATCAAACCCTCATATATAGAGCATATGCAGAACAAGAATTCTCTAATGCCTTTCCTGGTTGAGGCATAGTCATTGAATAGGACAGCAACCATGTAAATGCAGTCATCATTGCACAGATTTAAAAAAAAAAAAGAGATTGCACTAGGAAAGAAGACAGGTATTTTAGAGGTATGCAGCATCCACTTCATACTTCAGGATGGCTGATCCACATCCAGATATACTCAAAGCTAATCAATATCAAGCTGATTTGCAATGACAATAGAAACTCATTGAACTGCAGTAACACATTTGCCACCCTTTGATGTCTATATTCTTAGCATTAACATGGTAACAATCTAAGCTGTCTGTGTGTGTGCCACGTCACTCCCTCCATGTCAAAATAAACCACAGTAGCTATATAAAAAGTGTGGTCACAACCCAGCTAGCTAAATTCTTGCCAAAAATTGACTTCAATAGCTGTCTACAGAGTCTGCCAGAATACTGTCGGCCAACTCATACCATGTGTGCCTTTCAGGGTCATGGCTTTAAAAGAACAGCAGAATTGCTAAAATCTATCCATCTTTTCAGCTGGAGCCCTCTCCATCCCTCATGAATTATAGTCACATCCAATAGGAAGGAAATAGACAAAAACCATCTGCACAGAGCACACCTAGGAGAAAGTAAATAATGCTTTCAGACCCTGAATGGGAGCACTTCATGTTGGCAAAATTGGACTACCCAGACTGAGATGCATAGTTGCACCCTAAAAATAACAGTTTTTAAATCACTTTCTATGAATTGCACTTACCTGAGAACCTGGGGGACAACAATTCTTCCTGGGTATTCAGTTCACTGAAACCCATACCTGATTTTCTCCAAGGACACTGTAAAAAGTGCCACTTCTCTGAACATCATGGTCTGGCCAATCTGTTTCCTTGACATGACTGCTCTGGCCGAAGGCATCTTCACAGAACCTTTTCAATCAAATATGGTCCCTCTTTCTCTAAAAGTTTGCTGTTCCGGGGAGGGATACGAGCAAGAACAGCAGAATTTAAAAGTCAAAGGTATGACTTTAATTTCATCATAATCATGACTATAAAACCACTACATCTGCACAGAAAAGCTCTACATTGTAAGTGCAGCAAGGCCACTACATCTGACAGGTGATCTGTACTATTTGGGCACAGCAGCATTGCAGTGAGACTGTGGGAAACAAGACCCCTCCAATATTTAAGTGTGGAAACTGGGGGTTTTTATTTTACCCAGCAGAGCTGGCAGGGACACAGACCAACACTATGCTTACAGGTCCAGCAGACTGCAGGAGAGATGGCTTGCCACAGAAACCATTCTGGTGGATTTAAGGGATACAGTCCTTGGGTCTCTCACAGACTCAGGATCTCAGGATTATGGGCTAGAAGGAGGTCACTGATGAACTAAAAAATGAGACAACCTCTGATTGCCCCCACTGCCACTGCTGTTTGTTCTGCTCTGAGTATTTGCCATATCCATGCTTGCATGAAGATTTGCATGCAATGTCTGTGTGTCCAGGATTACCCTTATTCAGATGGCATGAAGGGATGAAGGGACAGTGCTCTGATCTGGCAAGATGAGGGGAAAACACTGCAGAACAGCATTTTGTGCAGAATGGATAAAGTGAGATAAACTAAAGAAGATGCAAGTTGAAAAAGGAAAAGAAAAAAATGGTCCAGATGGATGAAAAAGAAAAGGAATAACAAGAGACGGCAGAGAAAAGAAGGACCAGAATGGACAAAGAGAAGCAGCTGTAAAAGAAGTAAAAGCAGATGAAAACCCCTTGGGAGACTGAAATACCCAGCTCCAAAGATCTGGGCTGTGACTGAACATGAGCTCATTTCACAGTAAACTCCAACAGCAGGAAACTCTGCATGCCCACGTGCAAGGGGAATGGTGGTGACACTGAGGTCAGTGGTGGCACTAACTTTACTCTCCATCTGGGGGGTGGGAGATGGTACAAGGCAAGGGGATGCAAACAGCTTCAGCAGAACACTTCCAGGAGAAGAGAAAGTGACTGGTAGAAAACTCCCCCATTCTTGATCTTTCATCCATAAAGATTGATAGTGTTCTCTGCAGCTCTGTCCTTGTCTTTACAGTGAAAGAATCCTGCTAGCTTTCTCGTAATGGCAGGAATAATTAAAAAGAGGATCAACTTCAGAAGAACATAAACACACACCAAAAGTCTGTCTCTTTAATGGTATCCCCTCCATACTTCACTGGCAGGCATTCTGCTAATCTAATACCTGTTAATTCTATTTCTAATTAGGGCTATAGCTCACCAGAGGCTGTTTTATACTTAATTTGTTGGGGTTTTATTATATGGCTCAACAGTCAGCCAACCACTGTATGCATCATGTGATCCTGGTTGAGATCTTTCAGGCATTACTGCACACTGAGGCCCTTGGAGAGAACGTGCCACTACAATTTGTGAGTCACGCGTTCCTGCTCTGCCTAGGTCTTGTCATGTGTGTGCTTGTCAGGATTCATCTCCATCTCCATTACCCCTGGGGCAGAAGTCATAGTTTGTTTCTGCTCACTTGTCTGATTTTTAGCAGATCATATTCCCATCTTCAGAACCTTAAGCAAGTGCCATCTTTGTAGAATTTAAGGTGGAATTCTAAGCGGTGATTTAATTCAACTCAAACCCATCTTCTAATTGACAGGAAATATCCTTAGTTCAACCATTTTCTAAGGCTCATGTAGACTGCTATACAAAGAAAAATAATTCAGTTAAAAGCATTCTTCACTGTTACCAAAATGAAAATAATTTTCTTTGGTGTTTTTCTTGTAATTCTGTCATTTTAAAAATACTTTCTTTTAGAAGTTTGAAATGAAGATCTGAGGCAAATTTTAATTGTTTGAAACACATATCTGAGAGACACATCTTCATTACTTCAATTTTTGCTGAAAGGATTGCAACCAAGTTATGAACCAGTTAAAGAATTAGCTGGCAAATTACAAGGAGAAAAATAAGAGATCACAGAGAAGCAAAGTCCATAGGGCTTTATTGATCAGAACAGAATATAGGCCAATGAAGAAACATTTAATAAAGCCACTGGAAGCCAGCCCAGGGGACAGACCAAATTTTGTTTTGCCTCTAGAACATCAGCTGCCAGGTAAACAAGAGTATTAGAACATCATTGACTCCAAACTGGTGAGCAAAGAAGGTCACCAACAGCTGTTAAATAGTAAACCTCATCCTCCATCTCTGAGGGTGCCAGGAAGGATGACACTTAAAAGCTGTTCAGTCATGCTGAGAGTGATGGTAGCACTTGTTATGTCACCCTAAAAAACATATTGGTTCTAGAGAATCACTATCCTTATCTGAATACACAATGAGCTTGACAGTCACACAAGCAATTCCCATGACTGGAAATTGCAGATCTTACAGAAACAGCATAATGGAACTTCTTGACTATCTCCAGATAGCAGAAAATAACCTCAGAAAATTCCTCCTTTCTCCACTATCCTCTGGTAAGGTTTTACTGGAAGAGGTGGAGGGTACAAATCAAGATAACACTGGCTGTTGTGGAAAACCTTCAGAAACAATATGTTAAATAAAAATAATAAACAAAATAATAGAGAATTTATAAATCCATATGTAAAGATAAATAACCAAGTCAGCCCATCTATCCATGCATCTAGTAACTTTAAAGATGTGACCTAGCTCCAGCCTGCTCAAAAGAGCAATTGTTCTGGATCTGGTTTTGTCTACAGAAGCATGGTTAGTCAGGTAATCTTGTGTGGTATTTCAGTGGGAAAACTACAGGAATCAGAGCTCCTAGATTAGGAAATTCATGGCAAAGTGAAACAAGGAAGCTGGGCTTCTCACTGTGTGTGTAGCTGAACAAGTCACAGCTGGCAATTCAGAAGTGCAGTCAAGTTACCCTCCATCAGCTGTGGAAGATTACTTGTTCCAGGTAGGTCTCTAGAAGGCAAGACCTTGCATAGAAGGATAAAATAGAGAGGATATATTTGCACAATGCATATTGAAATTATGCATATTGGTGTTACCCTGTGCTAGGCAAGCATAATTAACTTCTCTGAAAGACAATGAGCACAGAATCATAGAATCATAAAATGGCCTGGGTTAGAAGGGACATTAAATGTCATCTAGTTTCAAGGCCTCTTCCATGGGCAGGGACACCTTCCACTAGACCAAGTTGCTCAGAGCTCCATCTAACCTGGCCTTGAACACTTCCAGGGATGGGGCATCCACAATTTCTCTGGGCAACCTGTTCCAGTGCCTCATCACCCTCACAGTGACAAATTTCTTCTTAAGATCTAATCTAAACCTACTCTCTTTCAGTTTGAAACTATTCCCCCTTGTCCTATCACTACATGCTCATGTCAAAGGTCCCTCTCCATCATTCTTGTAGGCTCCCTTCAGGTACTGGAAGGCTGAAATTAGGTTACCCCAAAGCATAGGAATGATGGTCGTGTCCATTGGGAGTCTTCAGACAGAACAACTTGGATTCTTGACCAGTAAGTCTGTAGCCCAGGGACTCTTGGAAATAGGAAGGAAGGATATAACAAGGGAGGAGTCACTCCAGAAATGGCCAGTTCCTTAGTTCTTCTTCAGGATCTGATGCTGGCTCATCTGAGAAAAAGTGCTAGGCTGGATAGAACTTCTCTACACACAGAGCAGCTCTTCTGCTCTCTGCTCACCTATCACTGGTATTCCTTCCTGCTTTCAGCCCCATTTCCATGCAGTGCTACCATCCCTGGACTCCTTAAGAAGGATTGCAAGCATCAAGGGACATTACTGCTGATGCGATCATCAATGACTGCTGCTGGAAATCCGTGCAGAAATATATGCTGTGCACAGGGAAGCAGACAGCAACAACACCCAGCTCTCCTTCCCTCTCTCCCTTCCTTGCCCTGTAATTGAAATTCAAGGACTGTAAGTCCCACTATCTCCTGTCAGGATAGTTCCATTCCTTGGGGAAGGGGTTAGCAATAGCAAGCCATGCCTTAGCAGCAGTGTGCTGTCCCACATGTGTAAAAACCAGTAAGTGCACGTGGACATCTGATTTTAGCCAAGATTTTTTGGATGTGCAAGAATGAGGGATAAGAGCAAATCCATATGCACAGGCTGACCAAACTAACAATGTTTTGCTTGATCTAATTTTGAGGCTAATTTTGCTCACAGAAGGGACAGAGAAGTCAGATTGTGGAAACACCCCAATCCATTTAAGGCAAGCCACAGCTGTGTACCTTTGAGGAGTGAGGCTTCCTGTAGTCTGAAGCATTTTGTAGTGACATTTATATGCAAATCATCAGGCCAGGTCTGACAGCAGTAGCCAGAGTCAAACACATTCTCATGATCAGCAGGCAAGTCCATAGTGCCAGGGCAGGTCCCATGTCATGCTAGGAGCAGGGGCCATGGCCAGGCATGACTGAAACACAGTTCAAGCTAGAGCAGAGCTGAGCAGAGACTGAGATGCAGTGGAGCTGCTGAGCAGGACAAGTGGGTGGAGGCTCTATGGGAGTTTGATGAGAGCAGCTAAGGTTCATTAATGCACTTAGGACCCTGACACAAGTTTTCTAGGACATATGCAACAGGAGAGGTGAAAAAGCACCAAGGACCTTTGGACTGAGCCAAAGATATTTATTTACTATTAGATATTTAGATATCTGTTGTTTGATACTTACTGTTGTTAGATGTTTATTATTATTGTTAGGTACTTACTATTGTTAGATATTTATCTGTTATTAAATACCTATAATTAGTAGATGTTTAGAATGGAGACTAGACAAGGTAAAGGCCTTGTCAAACCTCTAAAGGAGGAAATGATGTCTTAATCTTTAGCTTTCATATTTTTTAGATTCTGTACTGCCTTAGTGTGTGACTCTGAACTTCATATAAAGTGCTAGCAAGTTCTCTTCACAGTTTAGTTAGACAAAACTATCCTTTTCCAGCCTGACAACCAAGGACTCTGTTGCAGCTTCAGGCCCAAAAGGTATAAATAACAGCAAATTGATGAGAGCAATCTGGGAGGATGGGACTTCATAACCTGAAGCTGTAATTGGACAATTAACCCCAATATGTAACTGGACCAAAATTTATAAAAGGGTGAAAACGTGTGACCAGTTGTCCACCTTGGGCAGAGCCATGGTTGGACTCTTGTATTACCCAAGGTGTATCCATTGAAGGCTTTTTAATAAATACCTACTTTATTCCTTTAACTCTGTCTAGCCTCTGTTCCAGGTCAGCCTCCTTAGGCATCAGTTCACCCAGCAAAATAAGAAGCCCCAGCTGTTCCAGTGTGGTCCACGCCACAGGAGTGTCAGACAGAGGCAGATGTGTGCTGTCTCATTGTTTTCCCTACTTGAAAAACAAGGAAGTAATGGTTAGCACCAATCTGCAGTGATCATGCCCAAGAGAAGAGGCAGACACCCAATGTGACTTTTGGTTTCCTCACACCCAGAAAAGCCAAAAAGAAACAAACTCTAAAGGGAGGTTAGGAGGCATATTAAAGGCTTTCAGTTGCAATAGATTTTTAAAACAATAATGATAAAATTTAGCACAAAGTGCTACATTTTTAGTGTTTTTATGGTTTATATGCAGGATTACAGAGACCTATCTTTGGATTTCTCAGCTTTTGCTGTTTTCAAATTCACTCACAGGATTCTGATCATTACTTTTTTTTTAACTGAGTTTCTTCACAAGAAAACAAGTAGCTGGGTGAAACCATAAACTAATGCAGCCTAATCATGAACAGCTCTTGTTCTTGTGATAACTGGCTTTTAAACTTTCTTTATGCCTTTATTATTGACCAGAGACTGAGTCCATACAGGAGCAAAAACCTTGCTGCAGAGCAAGATCCCATGTTACCTGCAGGAAGCATGTCCTGTGGCTGATCAATCATAATGACTTTCCAAGAGTTTCTCTGGCAGATAACCTAGGCAGACATTTCTCCCCTCAAAAGGATTAAGAGCATTGTCCTTTCCTACTCTCTGACTAATTTCATAAAGCTTCAAGGAACAGAGTATGCTGAAGATCTCTGACCCTCTATCAGACCTCATGGAAACTAGGGGAAGGAAGGAAGGAAGGAAGGAAGGAAGGAAGGAAGGAAGGAAGGAAGGAAGGAAGGAAGGAAGGAAGGAAGGAAGGAAGGAAGGAAGGAAGGAAGGAAGGAAGGAAGGAAGGAAGGAAGGAAGGAAGGAAGGAAGGAAGGAAGGAAGGAAGGAAGGAAGGAAGGAAGGAAGGAAGGAAGGAAGGAAGGAAGGAAGGAAGGAAGGAAGGAAGGAAGGAGAAGGAAAAGAAAAATTGTGTAAGTGCCATTTCATAGGAAAGCATGTTAATTTTGACGTACTGGTGGTAAAAGCTCTATTAGACAAAGCAAAAACAGGAAAACAGAGGAGGTTTTAGGGGATACTTAAAAATACTAATGAGTAATATACTAATATCTGATATTTTCTTGAAATACATAGATGAAACTGTACTGAATAGCTTATGCCTCTTCTGTAAGGGAGAAGAGCATTACAAATGTTTTGAATCTTGCACAAGATCAGAGTGAGAGTCCATTGCAGGGTTGAAAACACTACCTGAATGTTATCAGTGTTATTTAGTGTTAATACCTAAAACTACTAGAAGATAAATATTACAACTTTATTCAATTGTTCTTTCAGTAACAGAGCAAGGACAGAGATAATAACAGGGCTATCTATTCACCACATTTGTCAAAGCAGAAGAGCAGACAGCTACTTTTTGAAATCTTCATGTATCAGGGAAGATACAAGTAATTCCTTTACTTTTTATATGTAGTATTTGTCAATAAAAGAAAATGTGAAAGATCTTAATCTTTGGATGTTTCTTCAGGTTTCATCTCCTTCCCTACTTCCAAAACATATTATAGAAAACATGGCTGGAAGTGTTCTCAAAAATCAGCTTAGTTCCTCCTTTTAACCCACATCCAGACATAACTGAGAAATACTTGCCTAAAACAACAGCAACTATCACCCTTAATAATGGAGATTTACAGCTTTCTCAGGCAATATAATTCAGTGCTAGGGTACCCTTTCATACTTTAGCCCTTGATTTGGCCATGAATCTCCTTTACAGCAGTTTAGGTCCATTATCTTTTGTCATATGCATTGTGAATGCTCTGACAACAAGCTATTACTTCCCAGCAAGCACTTGCATACCTAAGGAACATTTCTCCTGCCTTCCTTTGGAGTTCTCTTTTTCAGACTAAATAAACCTAATTCTGTTTTTGTTTTCCTTGCTGATTGTAGTTTCCAGCTATTCTTTTTAATCTCTGCAGAGTACATCCATTTGGACCACATATTTTCTGAAGTATGGTATCCAAAACTGTACGGAACAATCCAGCTGAGACTTCCATTCATCCACATTTTGACATGTCCAGATGTTTTCTTTTGGCTTGATTTAGTCTTGTGCAAGCTCTGTCAGTGTACAAGGACATGAATATTTGGAAAAAAAATAAGGCACCAAATTCAAAACTGAAGGGTTAAAGCATATAGTACAGGAGCATATACTACAGTACAAACTGTGAGAATTTCATGATACTGTGATAACTACATGAATGTGTTCCAGCTACAGTCCTTGGAAGCCAACTCCAGGATTTGCAGGACCTTCTGTGATGGGGCACCTTGCAGCTTCCAGAGCTTCCTTCCCCCAAGAGCCTTCAGGCTTACGGTTTTGGGAAAGCTGAAATTCCACTGAGGTTTCCACTGAAGAACCCAAAATTTGGCAATATGCCTCTTGGATCTCCCTTGAGCCAGAGTGATGAGTGACCTCTTTTGCCAGGAATCCAGCAACTCAGACAGGAATTCTACAGGACACCTGTGTTACAAAGTAATGAAAAATACTTGTCAAATGCCCTCAACTAAATATTAATTTATCAAACCCTATTTAATTGGAGAACTTCAGCCTAACTTTGAAGATGTACATTTGCCCTCAAAAGAGGCAATACATACAGATACATATAGAGTTGCTTTTCAGAGGTTTTCTTTCCCCAGCAGCCAGGTGTTGTCTTTGCCTCACTACAGTCATGGATGGGCACTGGGAAGTGAGAATGATTCATAATTCCAGTGGCCCTAATTTTCTGAATTTTCAAACATTGCAGGAAATCTAGCTGTAGTGAAAGTTAATATACTTATGACTATGTTGAACTGTGTCTCTATAAAATCCACTGCTCTTCAAAGTAGTTGAGTTCCACACATCTTCCATGGTGGTTTTGAGCAAAGATAAAAAAAACACTGAACTTCAAGTATCTTGTGTGCCATGTCTTCCAGTCTCTTCTAAAATCTCTTTCCATAGCTTCAGACTCATTCCTCAGACAAGGATTAAAACCATAAAATGTACCTATGTTAGGTATAAAACAGCCTTTAGTGAGCTATAGACCTGATTAGAAATAGAATTAGCAGGTATTAGCAGAATGCCTGTCAATGAAGTATGGAGGGGATACCATTAAAGAGACAGATTTTTGGTGTGGTTTATGTTCCTCTGAAGCTGATTCCCCTTTAAATTACTTTTGCCACTATGAGAAAGCTAGCAGGGTTCTTCACTGAAAAAACCAGGACAGAGATGCAGAGAAGGTCATCAATCTTCATGGGTGATAGATGGACAACAGAGGAGTTTTCTACCAGTCACTTTCTCTTCTCCTGGAAGTGTTCTGCTGAAGCTGTTTGCATCGCCTTGCCCTGTGCCATCTCCCACCTCCCAAAAAGTTAGTGCCACCACTGATGTCACTGTCACCTGCATTCACATGGACACACAGAATTTACTGTGAAATGAGCTCCTACCCATCCTCATCCCAGGTCTCTGAAGCTGAGTATTTCTTCATTCATTTGCCATCCTGGAAAATTCATCTACACAAATCAATCTGATTCTCTCTAGAAATTTGATCTACAAAGCTGTAATATTTTATGTTTCCCAGCATCACAAGTTTTCCCTTCCTTTTGCCTCAAATTATTTTTGAAGATCTTTAAGGTCCAAGTGGAGTGAGACATTGAATTCTACAATTTGATTCCTGCAGACAGTAGATCTGTCTTCTTCTTTTCATTCTGTCTGCTACACTAAAGATGCAAAAGATAGCAAGTTGCATTGGGGCATTCTTCTACAAGAAGGAAGTTTCCTAAAATACTTCCTATTTAAAAGCCTTTCAGACTCTTTTGACATTTTGGTATGTGAAACAGATCCTTCAACTTCACTGCAGTTTCATTTGTCTTCTCCAAAACACATGATCAGAACATTTTCTGATCCTGACTTTACCAATACCAGAAACCAGTATCTCCATGTAGACATGACCTTCTAACCATGGCCTCCAGTCAGAGAACCAGACAAGGGAGATGGTGGCAAACAAAACTGAGCACACCTCAACCATTAAGCAAAGCAAACTGAAACATGCATCAACTGGACCTACACAATTGCATGTATTCCTCTCACAGGATAGAAGAAATTGTGGAGCAGAAAGAAGGAACAATGGGCAAGTAGTGGATGCACAGGGAGAGGCAGTGTTGGGAATTAGATGAGCAAGGTGCTTTGATTCAGGCCTTTATCTACAGGCCTGTGGGAGGTAGGGTACCACAAGACTGAGTAAGAAAGCACTGCCAGCTTTGAAATATGCAGGATAGGGCTTAGAACACCATTTTTCCCCCCAGTCAACACATTGCCAATGCAAATGTTTTCGTCCTCGGAAAAATAAACCATAGAGCTAGGTAGAGAAAAATTAATATTCCAAACTCAAGCAACTCCTTTTTTCTTTTATTTTCATTTTAATTTTTTAAAATTTTTTTTAGATTTTATTACTTTCCCTCCCAATTATATGACATTACGGAGTTAAGATAACACTTCTGGAAAATGCCTTTGGGTTCTTTGGGTTCTTGGGTTCGTTGGGTTCTTTGTAACCCAACTTTTTATTGAAAATTATAATCCTGTCCATTGTTCCCATACTTGTACCAGAAAACATCAGTAGCCTCCAGAGCCTGGCTGACACAAGATGGGTTCTTGAATAACTCAATACTCAATGGAAACTGGTAGAAAGCAACAGCTATTGTCAAAAGGTGGCTGCAGTGTTCTGATAGATATCTAATGATTCAGTGCCCAGCAATCTGTAGCAAATATAGTTTAGACTGCCTATCAGTAAAGAAATTGAGGCCAGACAGACAAATTTTTAAACACATATTACCAGTATCACCTACTAACAGAGGAGAATTGATCACAGAGTCACCTTTCTTTTCCTTGTATATTATAACCAAGAAGATACAAACCAATCCAAAAAGTCCAACAGGTAGGACAGTATGGATTAATTTCCATGCACACTACAGCTCTCACTTCAGAAGATTAAGTGCTTGATTGAGGTCCAAGATCCATGCCAAGAGTGACCTCCCTTCACAAGGGAGACAGGGCCGTAGATTGTTCATTTCTGTTCATTTCTTTGTTTCAGTATCCTGTGGTAAAATCCTTGACCCAGTGAAGTCATTACAACCTTTGTCAAGGATTTTAATCTTGCCCTATATTAAGTATCTACTTATAACTAAGGGAAGCTTTCTTGTGCAAGGACAGAGCGTTCCCAAAGTGCCATCTAAGGCTGAAATAATTCCCCAAGGAACTGCTAATCATCACAAATTTCATTACCTTCTTGTACAGGGCACTTTGAATTTGCTCTCAGTAACATGAATAGCAACACATATTTTAAAACAAAACACATTTGAATATAATGAGCATTAAAAACAAAAGTTAAGGCAGTGAAGCCTTACTAAAGCCAATGGTAATACCAGATAGTGCTGCAGCAAAATTCTTAATTAAAAATAGAAAAAAGTTAAATAAAGTACACTGCTCCAGCTGTAAAAAGGCCAAACCCCCATTTTGGAAAGGCTTTTCATCTTAAACAAGCTACATGGAGCAGTGACTTTACAGTTGACAGAGACTTTGAAGCAGCAAAACCCTGCTGCATGTGACGAGATGCAGGACAAAATGGTTATGCAAAAATAGAAGGATAAATATAACTAAATGTGCCATGCAGAACCCAGAAAGCTGAGGCAGGTGTTGTCATAGCTGTCAGCTTTCAGGTTCCTTCTTTCTTCAATTTTTTCAAATCATGTCTTGATTCTTCCATAAAAACCATGGAAAAGGACCAGATATGAGATTTTTTCATTTAAATCCATAATTCCAAGTGTTTTGAAAAGCTGTCTAAAACTGTTTCATACCCTCTTAAAAAAAAGAAATAAAACAAACAAAAAACTGCAACCCAAAAATCTTGATTTTCATTTCAAAACTTTTTTTCTGAGAAATTAGGAAAGACAAGTTTTTCCACAGGAAAAAAAATAATAGTTTTAAAATATTAAAGCCTCAGATAAAACACATAAAAATACAATTAAATATTTTATAAAAATTGAAGCAAGAAGTACTTCTTCAAGTAACCTAGAAGAAATTGCAGCATGAAAATACAGAGTTTGCACTTCTTAATGAAGTCTCAGAGGCAAAAGTATCCCAAGTTGTGTCGCTTCTGTGACATGGTCCTAAATGAGAAAATCCCCAGCACTGTGACACTGTTACAAAAATAGCCAGCGCTGGTAAGGGAGCATCAACTGACTTCAGTAAAGGAGGGAAATACTGGCAACCTCAAGCCTTGACCTCTGGCAGTGATATTCTTGTTTCAAGACTTGGAGGTCTACACACATATCCACCTATTTCTGTCAGAGTCTACCCTTGCTGCAATCTATCTCTGGGCAGAGAGCCAGGGCAAAATCTCTCCAGCACAGAATCCCCACTTGAGCCATGGGTTTAACTGGAACATAATGAAGGGAGTGGCTGAAAATAACCTGCCCTTACAAGGCAATCACATTTCAGGATTCCCAGGCCATAGGGAAAAAGTATCTGTAAACAGCAGGGTCTCTGGGTCCTGCCTTTCCCATCACCTTCTTCTCCTTGGAAAAGGAAACCTTGAGAAACTTCTGTGAAAGCAGCAGTCCCAATGTGGGAAAGAGAACTTTTAGTGGCTTTGTTCTCCCTTGAACTGCCCCTCTGTGGCTATGCCAACTGCAGGCGAGCAGTGGAGTGCACTTTTTCCCAGTTCTGTACAATGTGAGAGCAGGGGAATGTGTGCTCCAGGAGCCTCTTTGCAGACGGTGAGTTTTTTTCTGTATGCGTTCGTCTTTTCCGCTAGCTTGTAATCTGCCCCCTAGCTTCCCTGGGGCCAAGGGGAAGAGGATGATCTTTATATAGCTGTCCTCGGGGACTGGGTGAATCACAGAGTAGCATCTAATCCCTCTTGCACTCCGCAACTGTAAAACATCCCAGCTGAATTTCAAGCCAGGGAAAATAAGTTGCAGTTTTACGTACAAAAATCAGGGAGAGAGATCACAAGCACGGTTAGAGAAGCTATCAGTTTCCAACATAAAACTCAAACTGAAAAATTAAACAAAGGGAAAACAACCAGAGGCCAGGGAGGGTGCAGAAACCACCTAGAAAGGCCAAGATACCATGCTCTTTATCTTGGCACTTACTTTTTAGTAAGTTTTTAAAAAATAATATTCAGTAGTCATTGGATGAATCTATTGCTTTTTTTTTTTTTTTTTTTAAATGGAGAGGGCAAGGAGCTGTGTTTTTGTAAAAGCTTGACCACCATGTTTGGTATCTGAGCAGTATATCATGCACTGTTTGTCATTTCACGCCACTTAGAACAAATCCCAGCTGGCTGGAATCCTAGTCCTGTGGACTGTGAGTCATGGATATTAAATGACCATCATGTGAGCCCCTGCATGCTGCTGTGTTTAGTGTGTGGCACTGTAAAGTTGTACAGTATCTTATCACAGAAGATCATCAGCATGCATACACAATTTGAGCAGGAGCACTTTCATAACAACACAAATTATTCATTTTAGCAAGAGGCAAGAAAGGGGTAGAAAAGCTGAAGCAAAGGTACAACATTTATGTGATTTTTGGAAGACCAGTAAGAAACAGAAAATCAGTTGCTGGTTCTGTAGCAGCAGATCTGGGGCAAGAATGGGAAAGGGTACTCTCCATAGTAGAAGGCCCCCCCCCCCCCCAAAGGGGGCTTTGAAAGAATCTTTAAATCTGCTTGAGGAAGTCCTGTAGCAGGATTTTTGATGCATAATTATAATCCAGTCCAGTCTCACCCAGGATATCGATATCCTACCCAGGATAAGGAAATGAAGACAAGCATTTAAGTATTTGTCTCATAGGAACCAGAACAAATTTTGGGATTGACTAAAATACCAGTCCCAATTCAGAATTTCAAAACAAGCAATGAGATCTTTTTCACTGATGTGATATGGACAATCCTTGAAGTGGATGGTTTTAGTCTAGCAGAAGCCCAAATCAGAAGATTTACTCAGCAATCCATTTTATGTTAATGGCATGCAGGAAATCTGTACTACAAATCAGATTGGAAAAAACTTAGTGCTAGGGGAAAACATTTTCAAAGGATGCCATTTCATACCTGGATTAGGTAGGTTTATTCCATCCTAGTTGTGAGCTGGGTAATTTCCTGTCATCGGTGATAAAATGAAAATCCATTCTAAACAACATACAGGAGAACTCAGTAAGAGTTGGATGTGAAAGCCCATTTCCACCTTCATTAGCATGGGTAAGTCATTCAGGTTAGAAATTGCTGTTATCCGTCCCAAGTGTTATCCAGTTCCTGCAGGTTCCTATGAGTTCACATACTGCTATCAGAGGTTCTTAGGAGTCTCTAATGTTTCAGCTTTCAGTCCTGGCTCCAACAAAACTACTTCTCTTGCTGCTGGTTCCAGCTTAGATCTGTTTTTCTGTCTTTGCATGTTTTCTTCCTGGTAGCAGCTACCAGCTTCTTCCCACTATCCCAGCAGTTTCCCCTACCTTTGCTTATGTTTCTACCACGTCATAGCAGTGTAGTTAGCTCTCCTTAGGTCAGCACAGCCAGGCGTTCATAGCTTGCACTTTCTAACACTTTTCAAGCACTGAGTCCTTTAAAATGTATTGTATTTCTTGAATTAAGCATCAAAAACTTTGCACTTGAAGTCTGCTCACAGGCCAAAAGAGACAGTTAAAACTCAGTACTGATTTTTTGTACAGAAGCCCAGGATTTTAGAGAAATAAATATGACTTGAATCAAATGAGGAAAATTTGGTCACATTGATCCAGACTTAATCAAAATCACCATTATAAGGACATCAGCAAGTTATATGAGAGGAAGATTAAAACTATTAATGCACTGAACTCAAGTTACTCTCACTGCCAGCGAGAAGTCAAACACTATGTTGGGAAGTGCTAATAAAAACAGCATGTTAAATTACACTATGTCAGCTAGCTCCAATCTTCCTTGATTTTTTTCATTCCTTTATTAATATGGGGGCAAATTTTAAAAATGCTGTTGAATTTGGAAGAGTTTAAGAGCAAACATCTTCAAATATGGAGAAGCTTTCATGGAATGAAAAGAAGAAGCAGGGTTATTCATGGACATATGAATGGATATCAGATAAAACATAAATCAGTCTCATCAAACCACTGGGAAGATCAGGACGTACTACAATAAAGCATTAACAAGGAAAAAAGCAGATTAAAAATTAGAGAAATTTTCATAACTATGTGAAGGCAAAATAAACACAGATGCAAATGCAGAAACAAGGTGCCAGGAAAAGCTATGAAATTAACTTCACAGGGGATATTCAAGATATTGGTCTGTGGGGAGTCACTTCAGAATAATGAAATCAGAGCTTTCAAGATGCAAAGACACGAACTGGGGAATCCATTCACTACCATCTAACCCAAATAATCAGAAATAGCTCTGGTGAGCTAAACATTATGTTGTCACAAGTTGTCCCCATTTATTACAACCCAGTTTTCTTGAAATACATGGAACAGACAAGTATGCTGACAATGGCCTCATAACCTGAATGTGACAGCAAGGCCAGACATGGGTATCTGATGTCATTGCTATTTTTCCAGGTAAAATCTTTCTTTTAATTTAACCTGCTTTAGTGAAATAATTTCAGAACTGTTACTTGAAAGCATACTGAGATAAATTCTCAAGGAATTTTAATGAATAGA
Source organism: Agelaius phoeniceus (assembly GCF_051311805.1). Taxonomy (NCBI): domain Eukaryota; kingdom Metazoa; phylum Chordata; class Aves; order Passeriformes; family Icteridae; genus Agelaius; species Agelaius phoeniceus. The sequence goes on along the minus strand of NC_135265.1, from coordinate 93,508,478 downwards.
TGTGCCTGCTTTGTTTCTAAGCAAAAATTAATGCTTTTGCATAAGGGTTGGAAAGCAGTTTTACAGTCAAAGGAAAACAGAAGTCCCCGCTGCTCCTTCAAAGAGAGCACAGGCCTGTCAGCCTGATTCTGGTGTTTGGAAATGGAAATATTTTCTTATTTTCTTTACACAACTGTGATAACAATCTGTAAACCAATGTACAACTAAAGTGTCTCCAGGAATTACACTGTTTGCAAGAATTGCATTTTAAACTTATTATAATAGTGTACTCAAGAGCTTGAAATTTCCATGCCCACGGGGCAATATAGCACAACATTTGTGATTTGATGTCAGAAGCATGTAGACTTCATTTTTACAAATACTCTTCAAGAAAACATTTAATTTTTCTCTCCGGGGAAAACATTAAACCCTACCTCAGAAAACTGTACAGAAGGAAGGAAATTTGGTTTGAGATGGTCATGTTTTGGCTTCCAGTCACCAAAATCAAATCTCCTCCCCATATGTATTCCAGATTTAGCTTCATAGCCCTGCTGCTCTGAACCTAAATAATAAAACTAGAACATATTTTACCCTTTATACTATGTTCCCATTTGTACCATTCGGAGAGTTTTTCTTATTTTCCAGAATTCTGGAGGTCCATGATTACTTATGGTTTCTAAGGAAATAAGGTTTAGATGATCACAATCTGCCCACTCATACATTTCTCTTTCCTTCTCTCTTTTGAAAAAACAGAGTATTTTTATTCACATTTGACTGGATGATGAAGATATCGAAGATAAAGCACTTCTTTGGGTAAAGCAAAAAGAACCAAGCTGGTTCTTCTTTCTCTGTGGCCATAGATGGGAGCCAGGTGGCCAGTCTGCGTGTGTGTATTGATAGGACAACCAGCACCTTGCTTGGCTTTGCCCTTGTCACACCATGTGCTGCCACTCACCCATCTGGTTAGGTAAAATTCCCTTCACAAAGCTAGGACATCAGAAATGATCCACTAAAAACCTGCTCCTCTTTTTGGAGAGTTGCGTGGATCCCAGGCTCCAGAAATACACTGCTGTGCAAGATAAAACAGATCCCAGCACTGCCAGGGTTACACAAGGGATGAGCCCTCAGGATTGCCAAAACAGAGGCAGATATCCATCATTATCTAACATCCAGCATTACTGAGGTCCTGCACCAAGGGCTCACCCAGAGCACATGCAGGGCCATGGCTTCTCTGTTTCTTGGCCAGAATTCATCCTGGTGTGCTCAGCAAGGCACTGCTCAGCCTGGACTGCAAGATCAAGATGTGAGTACCCCCAGAAGTGTCCTGCCCAGTGCTGGGCAGGTCAGCACCATGGGAAGCCCACCCAGTGCTCTGGGTAGCTGTGTTGGCAAAGAGGCTGAATGGTGGCTTTGCTGCCTCAGCTGTCATGCTCTGTTTAAAGGGAGTTCAGATGTGAATTGCCCCTGCTTCAAATGCAGCCAGCTCATCATAACAATCACTGCATACACAGAATTTATTTGTACCTCATTCTGATCAGCCTCAGGTTGTGCTGGGGGAGCCTTAGACTGGATATTGGGAAAAACTTATTCACTGAGGGGGTGGAATATGCTGCACAGGGATGTGGTGGCATCATGGTACCTGGAAGTGTTCAGGAATCATGTCTATATGGCCCTTAGACACATGATTTAGTTGTGGGCCTGACATTGTTAGATTACTGCTTGGCCTTTTGCAACCAAAACAATGCTAGGATTGTGTGATTCTATAGGATCTAGAAAGATTAAAATCAGTAGAGCAAACATGAACAGAGAGCATTTAGAGAACAAAATTCCAAAAGGCTTAAAAGTGCTATCTAGCCAATTGCCTAATTAAAACAACACGGTATTTATGTTCACATTTGCCCTGTTAGGTTACAAACCACTGCAATTCTCATGTTTTACACACAAAACATTGAAACATTATCTGCAGTGTAGATACCACACATGAACCCTTCAAATTCAGAGGAGGAGAGTGGGCACTTAAGAGGACAAGAGCTGCCTAAGCAATTTCAGCCTCTGCCATGTGATGGGATCAGCTCCTTTCTGGGAAACTGGCAGCACATTAACACCATGCAGTGAGTCTGGAGCTGGCTCTGGCATCCAGAGTGTAGGCACAGCCTTGGTCACAGGGCTGAGAGGAGAGGGGGAGCTGAGACTGACAGCTGCACTACTGGGAGCTGAAGTGAGAAAGGCTAAAGGTGAGGGTCAAATTGCTGCAGGAGCAAGTGTCACGGTATCTGGTTTCAGCCAAGCAAACTACCTACCTGCACTTAACTCCCTTACATATCCAGCATGTTTGTTAACATACTCATTTCTATCTGCTTCACACACAAACATGCCTAAAAGACACCAAAGTCAAAGGATGGGAGTTAATTTTCTCAGTCAGGAGAACTGTGCAGAAAGCGTAACAGAGAGTAATTTGGAGATCCAAAGGATTAGTGTCTAATTTAGCCAAGAAGAATGCCAAGAGATCATCTAGAGTGAGCTTTGTGGTGAAATAAAGTGTTTAACAAGAGCATCTTCAAGAATCTCGCTCTAAAAGTTATTGTGTTTCACTAAGGTAGAGGCTACATGAAGACCTGAATGGGATGACCATTTCAGTGAAAGCAAGTCAACTCCATCAAGTTAAATGGGCAGGGTTAATGTGCTGGCCCTGGCTGAGCTGGGGCTCATTTCCCCACAGCAGTTCTCACCAAGCTCTGCTCTGCAAGGTGTTGATAACTCACTGCTTTGGTCCTGCTGAGCAGGGGTGGCACAGCAACATCCCTCTCCAACCTTCTCCCTCCATCAGAAGGCTGATCCTGGCAGGGAACACAGATGGGCTAGCTGGTCCAAATTAACCAAATGGACATTCCATACCATAGGATGTCAGCTCAGATATAAAAGCTAAGTAAAAAAGAAGGAAGGGGAGGCATTCCTTATTTACAATGTTTGCCTTATGGAGCAACCACTCCAAGTGCTGATGCCTTGCTTCCCAGAAGGTGGCCAGACATAATTTGCTGATGAGAAGCAGAGGATAAAACTTTTTTTTTTCTCTTTGATTGTGCATGCCCTAACTTCCACTTCTGCTTTGGTAAACGGCCTTATCTCAACCTATGAGTTGTTTTCCATTTTATTTTTTATCCCCTGTCCAGCTGAGAACGGGGAGTGATAGAGTGGTTTGGTGGTCACCTGGCATCCCACCACAAGGAAGAAAGAGGGGAAAAAAGCAAACTTCATGATTTTTAATTTTTAATGATTTAGCCTGAGTTTTCTTCCCTGTGTATTTTAAAATATATTGTAAGAGAATTATGTACATTGCATAAATGTATGGGTCATGTAACCCTAACCTGACCTGACACTGGTGAGTTATGATTTTATGTGGATATCACTGGTACATTCCTGACCAACAAATGTGGCAAATCCCTAAGCAGGGCCCCCTGGCACCTCATCATGTAAAATCACTGCCCAACACACCTTCCAGAGTAGCCAAAGAGCAGCAGAGTAGATCATGTCAGGAGCTATTCAGGTAGGTAACACTGGAAACATATGGAAGTGTCTTCTACTGTCTGGTGATAACCAGGAAAGCACTCTGACATGCTGCAAGGTGCCAGGGAGGCCCTGGGAGCAAGACACCCTGACAAGCTGACAAGGGACTCTGTGCAGAGAAGGATATTTACAAATGTCCCACCTTTGTGGTCCTGAGGAACTTGAGGGAAAAAGTATCCCAAGGGGTCCAACTTAACAGCATAGCCTCAGTTACCATGTGAAAGATGGTGGTGAACAGAGGGGAGCCTGAACAGCCAAAACAAACATACCAGTTTTGTTCTGAGGAGCTTGGCCCAGGAAAAAAAAATGGATTGTCCTTAGAGAAAGCCGTTGATAAATAAACAGAATCCAGCCATAAGTCTCATCATGAGCTCAAGTGCAAAGGCAGAAAAGGACTGAACTGAGAGATGTATCTGGCACACACCAAGTACCCCTGAGGGCACCCCAGATAAGTGAAAGGTACTCCAGACTGAGACACTCAGCTGAATTTCAATTCACATATCAACATCAGTGAAAGCAGATCAAATGCACAGACGGTGGGAGAGTTTCTGTGGCAGAACTGGATTGCAGCAGGGATGAAAACAACCAGGAATGAGGAGAAAAGAGGCCAACCACCACATAGTAGTACCATCATATCTGCCTTATATGTGTTCTGAAAAAGGTGATTCCAGACTGGCTTATGGCTTTTTTCAGCTGTCTAGAAATGTGTATGAGTTGCTGTCCAGGGCTGCTGGCAGAGGGTTCTGCAGAGCAGCCTCTGTGAGGAGCAGCCAGGCTGCTTCAAGTCGGACACAGCCCATTCCAGATGGCTCCAAATGCCCCACCACAGGGCATGGCTGAGCCCAGAAACCAGGATTGTGACATCTTGGGGAAGAAAGTGTCACTTCCAGGATGAACCATTTTATGATTTTATGATTCTAATGCCAGGGACTAACTTTGCAATATGAATGTAATATCAGTAATGTACGATAGTAGTTTTAGACAAGTTGAAGTGTGAATCGTGGAGTTTTGTGCGTCACATTTGGCCACAGCAATTCCCATGCATCAGGTGAAAGAAATAGTGCTGAGTGTATCCTAGACAAGTAGGGAATGCATTTGAAGGCCATTTGTGACCATCTCCGTATCTAAGTTGTCTTCAGACTGCAATACAGAGGGGGTAACCACAAATGAGTTACTAGAAAATTGCTAGAAACAAAGCTAACCACGGAGCTCTCCAAAGAACATTTTATGTTGCTTTTTGTCAACTTTATGTAGTCTCAGAGTCAAATTGTGTATTTCATAAACTTATCTACATTTGTTTCAAATTCCCTTTCATATTCAACATAGATATTAATGCTTGTGGAATACACAAAGCTTAGGATGTTTCTTAGGTGAAATGAGTGCCTTCTTACATCTAAATGCATATACATCTTTGAGAAAATTTCAGACAGAACTGCATAAAAATGTTTCTAAGGTATAGAGAAACTTTCAGCACTTACATGTATTTACTGCATTCCGATGAGAAGCAGGAATTCAAAACACACTAATGCTCCCGTGGGAGAACGTAACACAACTGTGACACTTCTGTACAGAGGTAGGCACCAAGTACAGTTGGCCTGTCAGTAAAATCCCAGTTTATGAGTTAAAATCACTTGAGCAGGTATTGCCTATGAGGCCCTTTGCCAAGCCAAACAACAGCATCTGAAAGCTGTTATTTACATTCTGTGTGGGAAAGAAGGAGGATCACACAGAGGGAGGTTCCAACAAGAATGGGAAAGGAATAAAAGGGATTTGCAATGATGAGTTGAAAAGTTGGAAAGGGAGAATACCACATAAATAGTTAAACATTTGTAATTACATTTGTGACAGTAAGGATGTTGTTTGACTTAGCTTGACTTGATTTCTTACCTAATGTATTTAACACAGTATGAAATTACACAAGGATTAAGAGAAATTAAATAGAATGGACAAAGCAAGCAACTATGCAAAGGGTCATCACAGGTGCAAGCAATTACATGAGCTAGCTCAGGGATGTACAGATGATCTGGAAGGAAAGGGGAGTGTTTAGGTTCAGGAAGGTAACAGCTTCCTGGTGTCTTCCACATCCTGAGTTGTGACAGCTCTGCAACTTACACTTCTGCAGAGCAGAATAAAAGCATTCCTAAGTGTCCAGCCCAAAGCCATGACTCCACCCAGAGCTAAGAGGATTTTTGGGATTCTGGATTCAGGGACATCTAACAAGGCTGGGAATGAGGGAAGCAGTTAAATGTCAGAGGATAAAGGAATTGAGGCAGAAAGAGACAGATGTTTCTCTGGCACATGGCTAAACTGTCTGGTGGGAGACTTTGGCAAAAGCTCGTGGTCTGCATGTTCTTATTGCTGTTGAGAGGAACTGGGCTTTGTGTACAGTTATGTAAACAAACAAGTGATCTCGAGACTTTCCAGTTTTGAACCCATTTTTCATCCAGATATACCCTCTTTCCTGCAAAGCCTCAGTGTTCAGTTTGCCATGAAACCAAAAGGGCAATGAGGCTATCATCCCCCAGGTTCACATAGTGAAGTAGCCTAGCAACAAGCCTAGCAATGTAAAACCAAACTACACGTTGCCCCATCCATTAATCTGTGCCTTGCTTTTCCCTTTTAACAGTGATGAGCCACAGGGAAAACAAAGAGCTGCTCTTGTCAGATTTTGGACTAGCACATTCCTATTTTAATCACAGGAAAATTTGATTGGAATTAACAAGGTTTGTGTTTTCAGATTATTTGGGAAATGCTTTAAATGACATTTCTTCATATATTTTTTCAGTTCCAGGACACAGTATGGAAGAATGCAAAATGAAAATAACAATAGTTGACTTGCTATTTTGAACCAAAAGATACAATTCATTTGCAACCTGAAAGAAACCTCTGACCTTATTGGTGTCATTTTGTTGTACTCCTACTAGAAAGGGATTCAAGGGAATTCAAACAAATTAAAAATCTTCTAAATTCTGCAAAAAGCTGGCTTTAAGAGAAGGTTTTCATAGGCAAACACATTTTCTTGATTTGCTTTCCATCCAGCAGTGTTCTAAGGCCGAGGTTAATAGCAGCAAAATAGAGTGACTTGCAATAGAAATACTTAATGGTCCTGTAGCATATGTGATAACTACACAGCAGGGGCTCACAGGAGCTGGCTGACAAAAATTGCAGTGCTCTGCTAGGTTAATCTAATTAGAGCTCTTCCTCGCAGCTTCGATTGACAGTTTGGAAACCTGTAAACTTCTCTAAACATAGACAGCCTTCCATTTGCTGCAGTTCAAGAGAGGACCCTCTTATTGCACTCTTCCCTTGAACTGTTTCCATGGAATGCTGTCCATATTCAGAAAAATGTACAGGTTGCCAAACTGTCAACTAAAGCTGTAATGAATGGCTCTAATTACATTCAAGTAGCAGAGAGCATTGCCATTTTAATCAAATCTGAGCCTTGTGAGATATTTGGCACAAATACAAGAGAAAGCCTGAGGAAAACACTGCCAAAATGTTAGCAACCTTTTATTCTAAATTCTGCCTGTCGGAGAACAGAATACCAACTGCTTTGCAAAGGTTTTTGTTTTATGGGATTTTTTATTGTTGCCTATATGGTCTCATCATGAATTATTATCCTGTTCTCTAACAACAATGCAAAACAAAACAAAAACCACAGCCCCACAATTTCAAGACTAAAAATGATGATCAACAATTTCACTAACCACTCAGCTACAGTCACGTTGCCAGTCACAGAGGCAAGGGGGACCTAATAACATCCTTTCACTCAGACAGTTTCTGCCAGTGCTCAGCTTCATGTTGTGTACAGCAAGAGACATACAAACAAACTGCTTTGTCAAATATCCTGTCAGATGCTGCCCCAGCTCCTTTCCAAATGGCATCACTTTATGTTCTGCAGCCCTTTATTACCCTAATAGTGTGAAAGAGTTATCCTTACCAAAGTCTGCTGGTCTTGATGTTCTGTCCCTTTTCACAAATCACAAACTTGGAACCAACTCCAAAGTTATAGCTTTTTATTTATTTTTTTATTTGTCACACCTTCAAGACCTCACAATGATTCAAATGTAAAATATCAAAACTAGTTAGTGCCTGGAAAGAAAAACGATAAGGAGTTATTCAATTATTCTTTAAGTTAAATGGACAAGAAGGAAAGCAAAATTTCTAGAATTTTACAAAATCTACACTGGAGGATAAATGAAGGCAACAAAGTAACCCCTTCTTCTTCTTCCAGAGGAGTTAATTTGATAACATAAGGTTTTCAATTGCATTCCACTTCCCTCTCATGAAAGCATCTACACCAAGAGCATTATAGGTGAAATGATAAAAGAGGAAGAATTCACATCTCAGATATTTTGTGTGAGCACAATCATTCTCAGTCCACCACCATTCTGCATTTCAGGAGATGGCTTTAATTTTTTTTACAAGGCATTTTGCTAGACTTGTCCTGCAGTTGTCACACAGAAGTCCTGCTGCTTCATGTCCCAGCAGACAGGCAAATGCCAACCATGCCTCACTGCTTACTGCTGCATTACTGGAGTGCTCTTCCTCCAGCTCCCCTCCCAGCAACAAAGATCCTCAGAAGTCTTCTTCTAAGTCTCAAGTTGTCTCTTTATTCATCTTTTTTTCATTTGCATGATCTATGTTCACTCAGTATGGTTTTAAAATGGGCAAAACCTAAAAGAGGGACAACCCAGGCCCTTTGCAACAATCTATCTAAGAAGTAATTTTGAAGCAGTGAATAGTGCTGCCACTGAATAGTGGCAGGGGCCATAGGGAGGTTATAGAAAGCCTTACATGGTGTCCCTTGGTGACAGAGCTTAGCAGCCCTCAGGAAACAGCCTCTTGATTTCTAGACCTAATCTCTACTGCACGCGGAGTTGAATTATTAGCGTAGCAGTCTAAATCAATGGGTTTTCTCTGCTTTTTGGTGAGCTTGTTTCTAGAGAAGCATTCTCTACTTATCTTGAAGCTTTTTTTTTCATGTGGTAAGAACTTTTGTGTCTTCATGTATAGAGATAATTTTACTGTTATCTTTTTCTGGAAGCTGCATGTTTTGAAGCTGCTAATGAATTACTTTTCAGGTACACTCATGATCAGCATGGGATATATCATTGACAATTTCACTGTTGATGCAACTGAAATATCAGATTAGCTAATATAAGGAGAAAAAGGGTTTTTAAAATTTTTTTAATGCTTGTTGTGTTCTCTATTCTTTAAATATATTCATTAAGTACATGCATAGGTCTTTCTGGCTTCAGCTAATAACAGATGTTTTAAACATGATGTAGAAGCTCCACACAGAAGGATATTTCTCTCCTATCAACTTCAGTTTGAAGCATGAAATATAATTATCCTTATATCATTATCTTAGCCTGCATAGTTCAAAGAAATAAGACACAATCTGGAAGTGTTTCTGTGCCAAAAAATGTGCTAGCCTTTTCTTCTTCGAAAATCTGAGTAGCAGCTAGGAGAGAGGAAAGAGAATCCTTCTTTCTGGGTAATAAAAATGAGAGTGTTTTCTTTACTTTATGTTCCAGCACAAAGCCCAGTGTCACAAGTGCCCTTCCATCACAGCTAAAACCTGGGACAAGATCATTCAAACTGCATGGAAGACACCTAAGTCAAAATAATTTTATTTGCTCTTCAGGCATGCTCAGTGCTTTCTGCAATTGATGCACCACTGATGCCTAAGGAGAGCACAGCCTTGGGTAACCAGAACCAAGTTTCCTGGCAGAAGTAATGTGCCCAGTTCTGTTCTATGTGCCCTGACACATATGTTCCATGTTACTCCAATGGAAAGTAGCAATGGCAGCAGTAGGAGAAGTAAAACAGGTCAGAAATAGGACTACCAAGCAAAATAACAGCTATTTTATACAAATACTTGTATTTTCTAAGTTTCCTCTGAAACCTTGATAAATTAAGGTGGAATCAGCTACTTTGTGAATTAGGAACACCATTAGCCTGATGGTTGAAAGGTACAGTGTGGATATTTACACAGGAGTTAATCACTGCAAATTGTTCTTAGCGTCAAGGGCATCTAGTCAGTCTAACTAACACAAACTATGGAGACACTGTTCTTCACCCTAGACAGATATTTAAGATAGGTCAAGTGGACCCATGCTAATAGTTCTCATTGCTTTGCACTGCCAGCATGGATGACAGTTGGGCACAACTTGAGGCCATCTCCTCTTGTTCTCCTATTGCTTGTTACTTGGGTGAAGAGACCAGAGAACATGATAGTCAGAACAGACAAAAAGGAGCCAGAAGCTTCTGTTAGAGCATAATGCAAAGATCCAAATGGTACAGGTTATTTACTCCAACAGGCAGCTGTTTTCCCAGAGTTTTATTGCTGGAATGTCCAAGCTGGCCATAAAGGCCATTGTACAATCTACTGATACCAGCCCTCTTCATAACACAGTTTATGCAAACCTTATGGCAGGTCCATTTAGGACTGATATAGTACCTGGACAAGATGATGATGATGAGTCCATGGTGAAGCAACCCAATCCCAGAGAATTGCTGTGGAAATTTAGTGGTCCAAAGGGTTTGCAGAACGGATTGGTAACACATCACTGCACCTCATTATCCTTCCTAGAAGTCATTGCAAATGACTACTCCCAGTGTCAAAAGCCAGGAAGCCATGAATGCTGCTCTGCCAGTGGTCATTTTTAAACCGAAGGTGGAGGTGAAGCATGGGCAATGCTCCACTACTCTCAGCTCAGTGATAGGGTTTTTTGTTTCTTTCATTTTGTTTCACTATGTTTGTAGGTAACATTTGTAGACAATACAGCCTGTTATTCCAGATTTTCCAACATATTTGAACACTCAAGGATAGATCAAAGCATAGATGGCACTCACTGCAAAGTGTCTCAGATATATATTTATATATTTGGAACATTAACATAGCTAATTATGATACCTAGCAGAAGCAGCCTGACTCGGGTGGAGCAAGTTGCCCAGAGCCAGCAGCAGGGCATGTGTGACTCAGCTGACAACAGATGATACTCAGTTCCACATAGAGCTTGTCATCATATTGCTGCCCTCTACTTTATGAAGAACATGGGTCAGCATCATACTTAGAATTCCAGGGGACCAGACTGGAGTTCCCACCTGATTTCAAGCAGCAGATTTTACTTGAATGTTTCAAGAGTGAATTGTAACTCATGGAGAATAAGCACAGCTTCCTCAGTAAACCACAAGTTTTCTGAAGCACCTTCTTTTATTTTTCTCATAATATAACACACTGAATGATCACGAAAATAAAGTTATGGGATAGCACATGATCACCTAAGATGGAGTTTTAATCTGTATTTAGTTGGTACACAAAAGGACACAGATCTCTTAGTTAAAATTAAATTTTTCTGTTAAACCACTCAAATGATGGCAAGAACCCAATGAATCATGTTATCCAGAAAACGAAATGCAGTTGTGGCATTTTCATATTACCACTGAAGGGAAAGTACTGGCAAGATATCAGTTATAGGCATAACCAGTTATATTGTATTGGAGGCTGAATAAGTAATCAGGAAAATGACTTTATGCTACAACACTGAATGCATAAAAAGTTGTAGACAAGACTAAGAATGGCTGTGGGGGTGATGAAAGTTGTGTCTTAGCATGTATACTCATGTATACACACACACTTTCCCTGTCTGAGGGGCCATGTGGTTTGCCCCAAGAACACCAGGTGAGTATTTCAGGATGAGCTGTCTGGATAGATCCCTACCTCTGGCAGGGACATCTGCAGGGTTTGTCCAGCATGAAAATGGGGAACACTAATTTTTGGACTGATGAGTAAAAAGCACTAAATCTGGTTGAATAGGGAGATAAAATCCTAAAGTAGTTACATAGGTGCTTGGTTGTTTTGTAATTGCTAACCTGCAAGACCAAAAACTTTAAATCTGTACCTTTCTAGCTGAATGTTCTTATATTATAACCCTTTAAACATAAGTTGTTGATCAAAACTGAGACTAAATGGATCTAACCACACCTAGGCATCTCTGTGAAATTTAGAAAGCAAGGGGTCTCTGTGAAGCTTGTGACACAATAACCTACTAAAATCCTTTCAAATACTTGATAGAGCTGTTATTTAGATACAGCATGGGCACTAGTTAGATATAGTAGCAGCAAAAATCTAATCATAATCATCCACAAAATCACTCAAGCCTGGCCAAGGGCCTTCTCTTTATTATTCTGTCACAGTGATAAGATCTTTTACATGAAGACTCTTCTCTGTTAAAACTGATATTTCTGGAGATATTTAAAGTTGTGATTGAAGATTTGCTTTTAAGAAATTATGGACCAGCCAGTCTAAGATGCCTACAGATTAAATCTGCAAAGAATCATGGAAAGAAGTCTGAGCCAGTAGGGTTTGGACTATAGCTAGACCAGAAAATGTTCTGTTCAGATTGCATTAAGATGTTCTTTGAAGTCTGGTCTATTCTGGGATTTTATTGCCATATCTTAACATATATTAACACATCTTACATAAATCAAAATAGAAGTCATTGCTTTCACATGAAGATTTATGGTCATTAAGTCCTGGCAACCAGAATCACAACCAACAATGAGCAATTGAAAAAATTGAAATGTTACAAGGGATATTATTTCTTTCCAATTGCATGATAACCAGAGATTCACTCATAGTCATTCAAAGCCTTCTCAGAAGTACTTGTTCCCTTTTGACTGGCCCACACAATTCATCAGAAACTCTACAAAATGGGTTTTATATTGTTTGCCCCATCACTTCCTGAAGTTGAAAGATCCCCAGGAAGGAGACAGAGAAAGTGACTGCTGCATGCAATGATAGACCTTAGCCTTAATTAGGATCTTCATAATATGAACCAATGATCTGATGCAGAGGCCAGTCAACTGATTAAATCAGTATTTTATGTATTTATATAATGTACTTATATAATGTATTCAGTATTTCTTTTATGTATTTATATTATGTGTTCAGTATTTATATCAACTGCTAAATCAGTAACTCCCCCTTCAAGAAGCCTAGGAAGACCACTTTCAACAGCCTGAGCTATTTTTCTTATCAAAGTCACTTTTCTGAAAGGCACCACACACAACTTGTTGGTTGCTGCAGGGAAGGCTCCAATCTCCCAGGCCCTCCTTTGTTCCCCAATATCTTTACAGTTCCTACTGAATCCCATGCTTTGCCATCGTGGCTACTGTGTGAAGTGATGGTCTGATCAGGGCATTCACATATCTCTGTGGTGAGAGCACTTGAACAAAAACCATCTGGATGGACCTTCTGTTTGACTTAGTCCAGACACAGGAAGCACGAGGCTGAGCTAAAGGACATGCCGTGTAGGCCACACAACCAACAAAAACCAAGGAAGCTTGGGCATATCTGAGGAGGGGTTCTTGATGGCAAGGAAAGATAAGTCTGTCTGGGAAGTAGTCCTGTTGCCACAGTCACTTTTGGTGCTGACACTCTTGTAATCACTCTCAGAGCAGAAACTTCTGTGTATATAAATAACAAAATATGTGTGACCTGATTCTCCTGCAGCTTTCACCAAAGACGCTGCCACTACCATCATGCATTATTTCACATTGATTAAAAGCATTAGAGGAGAATTAGACCGAAAAGCAGACAGTGTGATAAATGCATCAAAGTTTTTTGGGCACTGAATCTTTTAGTAAATACTACTAAGCAAATATACAGCTCTTAGAAAATCAGTCAGAGAACAAAACAAAAGTTTGCATCTGGAAAAGACGCTTGGTAGTACCATGGAAAAAGTGTATATAGTATCAAATGGCACACTCTCCATGGATGGGGCTCCACCCATTTATGGTAGAAGAAGACTGGGCCCAGCATCTTGGTCTCTGGTTAGCTACAGCTTTCTCTCACAAACTTTCAGTATCCCAGTTCTGCTGGTTCAAGAAACGTGATAGTTCCCAACATGAAGGATTCATTGAAGTTAGAAGGAGGGACAGGAAACTTGTGTTTTCAGTCATTTGTTTCCCCTAGTTGCATGCTTTGGTACTTTGCCCTGGAAAGCCACATTTTATGAAAGAATTTTACAGATGCTCCTGCTGCTTAGAAGATCCTACAATTCATTTTACTAGCAACAACCATGAGTGACCAGCTCAATTTCCTGCAAAAAGCTGGCAGCAGACATTCTGACTGCTACAGCCAATGCAGGGACCAATACAGATAAAATAACTGTCTTACTAAACATATTCTTTGATTATAAAATGGACAAATAAAAGTGAACTGGGAAAAAAAAACAGTTTTGACAAGAACTGTGCTCAAATTGGCAGATTGCAGAGAGAAAGACAATAATGCTACTTCACAAAATTCTGACTGATGTGATGATTTGTAGCTCCCATGCATATCAAGAGACAGTTTAGGCGTTTGTAGATTTATTTATTTATTTATAATATTATTATATTTATATTATGTACAATATATTATATTTAGTCAGTTACAAATCACAGAGGAGCTATCATCTATTAAAGAAAAAATTAAAGCAAAGGAGTGGAGTCACTGTAGCACAGGTATGGAATCAGAATTATGCCAAAGTGTGTTTTACTTTAATAGAACTCTCAAATTTGTCTTTGATGATAGTCTGATAAACAAGCATGGAAAACATGCATAGACAACACACAGTTGGACACAACAGGAGTAGACACAACTAGAGGCCTGTGTTCAAAGACACCAAAAGAAAAAATCACTAGTTTGTACTCCAACAGTTTCTGCACAGATTTGCAGAGCTTTATTTTTATGTCTGGAGTCAAAATTCAGATTTAGCTTCATCTTAAAGAAGTCTAGGTGACGCAATCTAAAATCTCCATAAAACTTAATCAACACGGGTAAGCAGGACAAAGAGACTGCTTCTCTGACTCAAATCGTGTGTGTAGACAAAGACAGAGCAGTTTGCACACAGAGTAGTTAATAATGGTTCACCATCAACCTGAACACAGCATTGAACAGAGATCCATGAAAGGCTCTTCTGGGTTTAAAAGTGTTTGGTATTTTCATTAGCAGCTTATATGAAGAAACTGATAATAGGATGCTTACATTAATTAGTCAATGACACAAAAGAGTGCTGGATGTCTACAAACTGGACAATTGAGCTGGAAAAATAGTCTGAAATTCATGAAAGTTACCTAATTTAATTAATTATCTACATCAATATAGGACATGGACCTACTGGGTTAGCACCAGTCCATTAACAATGAGTATAGGAAGACAGTGCATCAGAAAATTGCCAGTTTTTGTCAGAGATAAAAACACAGAGATTTCATAAGATCTGATGGCCATTTCTTTGGCCCTTATCTATGATAATCTATTTGAGGGGTTTCGTGGGGCCATGGAATGTGTGAAGAATTGATTCATAAAATCCCTTACATGCTTGAAGCAGAGTTATTAACCAAAGAAAATCAAATGATTTATTAATATCTAGCATACAAATTTGAGTTCTAATGTGACAGTACAAATTCATAAGTTGTGTTCACATTTAAGGAAAAAAGTGCAAGAAGTGATCATTCTTAAAGGCCAATTGCTTTCTGTTTAAATAGGGGCTTCCTTTGTGAACACTTTGGAATTTTCATGAGAAATAAGAAGAACTTTTTTTTAGCAGGAGCTATGAATGAACTTTTACATAAAACAATGCCAGTTTCTTTGTGCATAATAATTTACCTTTTTTCTTCATGCCCTAGCAGACAGTTTTGATCTCAGCTTTGGTCAGGGTGGCTGCATTGTATTTGTGTCCAGTCCTGGCCTGGGTATCCTGGTCATTTGCACCTTAACCCTCATGCCCTGAGTTGATTCTCTGGCTTGATCATGGACCTGCCTCACATTTTGACCAACAAAGGGCTGTGTCCAACCCTTGCAGATGCATCCAAGCACAGAGTGATCCCATCCCTGACTCGCTGACCTGCTGCTGACCTGACCTGCTTGCTTGACCTTGGGCCTTCCATGTCACTGGGGGCTTCTCCGGCAGCCTGGACTCTGTCTTGTCTGAAGGTGTTAGCATAAAACATGTTCCACTTTCCAGGTTCAGGTGCCTCTCCTTCCTGCTAAAACTTGTGATACTGTGTTATGCCTGCTACTGGAGTCAAAACCAGATCTATGGGCAGATTCAAAGAAACAGGATGAAATCCTCATGGTCAGGTTGGGGAACATACAACAGAGCATCTTAACATTACAAAAAAGCCAAGTCTGGTGAAAATGGAAGGTATTTTTTGCATTAAAAGTTCAGGGTTGGGAATATCATCTTCAGATGAGCATGAATTCCATTTTAAATGGTCTTTTCTTCAGAAGCTACATTTAACGTGACACAGAATTGTGATAGATATAACTATAGATATCTCCTAATTTTTCCTCAAGCTTCATTTGTCTCACAAGCCCCTGTGATGCAGGGTAGAAGGACTGCAGTATAGGAAAAAGATGACACTTTTGATAAATAAGTTATATATGTAGTGTAATTTGCCATTTGTTTACAGTCGATTTCGACATGGAAACCATCTGATCAGAAGAGAAATCTCCTAAATAAAACTAAACAAAATGAAGGACATTCAGTTAAACAGTGAAAAGAAGGGTGTTAGGAGGAAAACTGATGGCTCCTAAGGGGATTTTCCTCTCTGTATAAAGTAGTTGGCCAGATGAGAATGCAGATAAGTCAACAGCAATAGGTTCATCTCATTCCTATAGTTACATTGTCTATGAACAGTGCAAGTTGATGTTACCAGCTCTACACTGTGAATAAAAAAAAACTGCCTCACACCCTCCTGTACCTGTTAATGCTGACAGGTCCATTGCATCTCCTGATTCCCTGTGTACTATAATGCTGGGTAGATATGGATTCAGTACACCATGGCATGGTGTCTAGCTAGCAAGTAGCCTGTAGGCTTCTTTGAACTGAAACCTCTGAAGGCTAAGAATGTCTGAGGAAAAAAATAAATCACACTACAGCATGTGATTTATTTCAGTGTGAAGTTTAGACACTTCTATGAGTTGGTAGCAAGGAAGGAGAGGTTTTTTGGATTGCAGTTTTAAATCTGGGCACCTACTTCTTTTCCTGGATTGAATTCCAGGGCACTAGTAGGAGCGAAGGAAACAGACTCCATCAGGACCTCCCAGTCTGAACAGGAGACTTGCATTGCAGGTGAGATGATATTTATTTAAATTTATTTAAATTCCATAAACTTTGGACAGTCTCCAGTTCTCAAGTTAGGATCTTTTATTTGATGTTGGTGGGCAGTTACAGCCAACAAGGATGACCCAAGATAAATCCTAAGCAAAAGAACACAAAAAGCCCTTCTGTGAAAATTAAAATCACAGGATTTTTCTCTCTTCCCTGCCCTCTCAAAAGTTGTTGATTTATTGCCCTGAATCAAAGCATGTAATTCAAAACCAAGCAGTTAAATAGACATTGAATTAATGATTTGTGTAGGAGAGCTTGCATCTAGAAATTATTGTAAAAATTTAGAGTACACTGCAAAAGGAGAAAATAGCTTTGTAAGAGGAAGACTTACTAAACTTCACAAACTATTAGAAAATGTTGAATCAAACATTTCTCCTCTGCCCCATTAGCATTTATTTCTCCAGATTTTACTAATATGTGGCTCATCATTCTCCTTATGCAATAAAAGTCTACACATTCAAAATGGACACTTCACTTATTGCTAGAAAACATGTTTAGTTAAAACTCTATCCTGAGACATGCCAGTGGAAGCTTCATGCATCAGTATTTGCCCAGGCAAAACTCATATTTGTTCATGCAAATGTCCAGCTAGGACACATAAATATTGATTTGTTTGCATAAGAAAGATATTTTTGCTGGCAAAAGTTTTTGAAACTGTGGCCTCACATCTAGGCCCAGACTATTTAATGGCCTTTGAAGACACAATGTTAGCAAGCAAATTTTTTTGAAGTTTGCAAAAATATAACAAATTTGAAAAACATATGTTCAAATATTCAGGTTCAACCATTATGAATTTTGAATACAGCATTTCAGACAGAATAAGGTTTCACAGAAGGAAAGAGGGTCTCTATTTAAAGCAGGAGCCTGGGAAAATGAAGACATATGTTCAATTCCTGTTACTGCAATAAACTTTACTGACACTGGGCAAGTATCCTAATCACTCAGTCCCTTAGTGCCCAGCTGGAAAAAGCAGGAACACTGGTGCTTATTTTTCCTGTCTTGCTTCATTTGCCTTGAAGGTCTTGGAAACAGGATTGCTTCTGATTATGTACAGTTAGTGCTTGCAGGAGTAGGGCCCAGATCTCAACTGGATGCTCCAGGAACCACAAAGAGCAGGACTGGGCAGTGCGCAATTAAAAGGGTGAGAACTTTCAGTGTGGCATTTCTAAACACATTTCCTTAAGTGCTCCTTAGAAAAGGGGGAGGGAAATTTATTTCTTTTTTTTTTTTTTTTTTTTTTTTTTTTTGTTGTTGTTTAAGTTTGAATTAATGAAAATATTCATACTGAAAAATAAATCAATACTCTAAGGATATTGTAAGTAAAATTCAAGTATTTAAAATTTAGGTAGCACTTCAGCAATTTTACAGAAAACAAGGCCAGTAAGTTAGCACTGAGAACTACAACACTAACACCAATTTCTGCTGCTACTCTTCAAACTAGTGGTAGAGAAAATTAGTTTTTTCACGTGAAGTTCTGCGAAGTTGTGTTAGATGGGTAAAGCAGGTACAGGTAGTTCTCTCTTTTGCAAAGATTTGTTTATGAAAAAGGGCAAACACAGCATGATGTAAGATAGAAAATGTCAAAGAATGCTGTTATCCCTTTGCAGCCAGGACTGAGCATTAATCACTTTCATGGATGCACACAGCCTTCCACAGTAAACCAGCAACCGTGTGTCACTGGGAAGAAATACCACTTTGGTTCACAGTTTCCAGCTTGAATAGTTGTACTTAAGCATCTTTTTCATTATTTAAAAAAAAATTGGACAGTCTGATGTCATGAGTAGTATTTATTTTTTCAGTAAAAATGGGCTGTATGGAAAAGAACATCAAACATGCAAATTGTCTTCAGTTGTCACAGAACTGAAAGATGATTATAACTAGGGCAGCATAAACATCTGACTTATGCCATTTGACAGTCAGCCATTGGCTATTTTTTTCCAGAGTAAAATAAAAGAGTGAAAGCAGTTCCATTTCAGATCAAATGAAATTGTTAAGCTTGGGTGGGGTTTTTTTGTTTGTTGCGGGTTTATTAAATTTTTTATTATTTTTCATCTATTTCACTATTTAATGCATTAACCTGATAAGATTGAATTTTTTGAATAAAAAAATTAATTTCTGTTTGGAAAGCATCAAGTTGATATCTTTTAAGTTAAAAAAACCTAGGTTTAACAAATATTTCTATTTATTCTCTGTACATAAAAGAAGCAGTAAAAAGTGTTTCACTCCACTAAGCAACACTAGACATCTCTTGGTTCATGTTACTGGCATAGAAAAGATTTGCCAGCTTCCATGAAACTCCTGAGACTTACTGCACACCAGTTTTTTCCATATGTATCGTTAATACATATGGAAAAAAATTACAGCTGTTTGAAATCAAAGGAAATCTGGCCATACTCTACTTGAGGGTGATATAACTTCAAAGTGACCAAGCCTCACTGAATTTCAGGATATACCTGGGCTAGCAATAATCCGTACTCACCTATAGGGAGCTTTGCAAAGCTGCAAGATTCAGACATAAAAATGAATAAGAATTTGGTAACAAACAGCATTTTCAGGTCACTTCACCAACATGACTTTCACTGGAGTGAAGTTCCACATTCTAGCCAGATGTGTTACCTCCTTGGAGGCAAAAAAAGGTGACTGAGCGAGACACACACATTGCAGTGTGGCACAACCAGCATCCTCCATTTTGGACAATGACGTGTTCCAGTGTATCTTTTGAGGTCCAAAAACTTCTCTCTAAGTAGTGGCATCAATATGAGCATTGCTGAGAAATCATGGTGATAATGTAGCTTTTTCTTTGCAGTTCTGCTCTTTCCTGGCCTTCTTTATTAATATCATTATCAAAATAAGACCTAGATTTTGAGAAAAGAAAGGGGTGGTTTCCTTTTTCCATGCATACCCAGAGAACAAATCCCTGTTCCAATAAATTGACAGCCAGCTCCCATGGCTATTTCACTGTGGAACCAGAACCATTTTGAAATTGCTGTTCAGCTTCCCACACGTAACTCCCCCCTAAATTATCCTGATGAAAGCCCTGTTGATCTATTTCCTTAGCAAGAGTCAAGAAAGAGCTGAATTAAGTGATTCTCAAGTCAGAAAAAGCTTTTGAAGCAACCATATCATTATTTTTCCTCCTTTCCCCCTTTTCCCCCCAAAAGGGGACAAGTAGCACCAGTTCTGAAACCTTAGGCAAAGCCTCATCAGACCCCACACCAGAAAAAAAAATCCTGCGTGGTAAGACTCATCCCTTATTTCAGAGGGGTCATATTTTGCTTCCTATGGAAAGATCTGTGCCATTTTCAGCCAGAGGTTACAGAAAATTATACAAACCTCCTGGTTCCACATGTGTCTGGGAGTATTTTACATGACTAGGTTATACCCATAATTTATTTGTTCTTTTATAGGGCTTTCTCTCACACAGCAATTCCTATCATGCTACCCAGCACTTAGCATTGATCCCAGCCAAGTTCAGACATCCCTTGGGTGGAAATGCAGAGACAGAACTGATGCATCAGTTTAATGGCACCCACATATCCTTCGTGTCATGAGGATCTCTGTGTAACCTCTTGGGAGGATCTCCCTGTCCCATTTTTGCTACAGAGCCATACAAAAGGTCAGAGACAGAGTCAGCAGGATCTGTCCTGAAGGGTCATCCTCTGATCTTAATTATTCTGATGTAGTTCCTTTGAGTTATAGGTACCATTTTTGCCTGTGAAAAGATGATCTAAGGTTTGCCCTGAACTCTGACTTTATAAACATGGCTTTCTTATTTCCCCTTTCCCTTTGTCTAACAGATGGCTTTACAGAACTTCAAACACCAAGGAAATTTGATGTGCTATAAAGAGTGGAACATCATAGAATTTACTTTCTTAGTTTTTTACTGGGTACTGAGGAAGCAATATGAAGCCTAGTGCTAGCTAGCAATGTTCAAATAAGATGAACTCTGAATCCCATGAATTACAGTTACTCTATGTGTCTGGTAAATGATGCATAGCTTATTTTATCCACAATATAGGGGTCAACCACAGGCAATAGAATTTTTTAGAATCTTTAAGAAAATTCTCGCACAAGTGTATTAATACCGGATGTATGAAAAATATGCCACCAGGGAAAATACACATTGAAAATATTATTTAAATGTAATAGTATGTATATAGTAAATATAACAGCATACAGTAACAGTTAAATATAATTTTAATTTTTTTTTGTCTTCTCAGTGAAAAATTAGTTCATTAATTTCAGGTGATATCTTCTGAGATCAAAAGAAATCAAGAAATATTTTCCTGAAAAATAGCTCTTTTAAGAAATAAAAATACATATATTCCTTGTTAGTGCACTAGACTGGGTATGAAAGATCCTTTCACATGGACTTTACTGGGGTTCTTTCTTTGTTTCACCTACAAACTCATTGGCTTCAAATGCTTCCTTACAGCTGAATTCTAAGCTGAACTGTATCCATGTTATCCATTTTCCACTGTACTCAAGAAGTGCATGTCCTTGTATCTACAGCAAACATTCTTGGCCACTTGTCATCCCTTATCCCAAATCATGTGAGTCCTTTTTTCGAGTCTCTTCTCTCAGATTAATCTGGAATCATATCACAAAAAGTACTGTGAGTTTACAGTCAATTTTCTAATTTGCAGTAATTCAGAAATCTGATGATTTGCTTGGCTCAGATAGACATCTGGAATTGGTACTAACCCAATGGATATTTTTTAATTTTTAAAAAGTTAAAAATTAACGGAAATTTAATTCTAATATATCTGTTTGTGCACAATGGTCCTACCAAAAAATTCATGTTCAAACACTGACTGTTGTTAATGTCCAACAACAACTATTTCAGAAGAAGTTTTATGTAAAGATGTAGTGTGTGTTCTGTAGATGCCAACTGCTCGCTAATTAATTGGATTTATCAAGAAGTTCTAACCTCCATACAGAGTAAGTGAAGTTCAAGGCCCAGAAAGAGAGAGAAAATCAAAACTAAATTAGAGCAAAAGAAATAAAATAGTGCAAATATCTAAGAGAGAAAACTCCATTTACTTTACCTTGTATGACCCTATGGGGTCTGTTTTCCACATCTATTCATGACAAGTATATTCTAGGAACTTGCTTTGCAAAATAGCAAATTCAGTGAAAATTGAAGAGCAGTTTTAGTGTGCAGATACTAGGCATACATGCAGGCAGCATGGTTCACAGATTTCCCTTAGCTGGATATAACCACGGTCATCTTCCTTTAGCTGGGTCCACATCTAGGAGCAGAAATGTTATTAAATTCTCCATATCACATACTTAAAAAGAATAATAATCAGGGCTGAAGCAGAAAGGGTGTTAGGCATCCTGGACCACTCTAACACCACAGTTATATTCTTTCTGTTGCAGGTATTTTACATGAAACCTCTCATGCTTGGTTCCCTCTGTACTATACTTTTTTACTATGGTGAGCCACACATTTAAAAAAAATACTAAAAAAGCCCACCACGAGATATTCAATCAGCTTTTATTCTAACACCACAGCCCTTCAGCCCACATAAATGATCAGAAATCACTACTTTCACAGGTATTAAGCTTCATTAACCCTCCTGAAATCCTTATCAAAGATTTCTTTTTATATATCAGCTGTCTTCCTCATCAAAAAGTATATCTCAACACCCTTATTGTATGTGCTCATCATAAATCCTGATAAAAAATGTGTAGACCAAGATACAGACATGCAGCATTGCTTCTCCCCAGTGGTCGTTGGTGCCTAAATATGCTCATTAGAGAAATAGAAAATCATGCTTCTGCTGCACATCATTCACAAGGCATTATTAGCAAGAAATGTTTCCAAGTATTACACTGTTTGATTTCTTGGTATTATCAGATTATTACTAAGCAAGCTTGCTCAGCATCCACTCATAGTTTTAGATGTATTTGGAGTTTCTTGCCACTTCAAGCACAGCTTTTAAACAGTCATTTCTATCCTGTTTATCATCTGATGAATGGTAAATTGACCACCAGTATGTATCAGCACAAATTAGAAGTCAATAAAGGCCACCTAAAACAAGGAGAGATTTTTGCAATTACCATAACGCTTTTTCCCTTCCCATTATAACAATAATTATAATAATTACTTCCTACCTTATTGTGGCACAGAATCATAGAATCTTGTAAGACTGTTAAGATCAGGAAGGCCAGCTGTTCATCTAGCACTGCCAAGTCCACAGCTAAACCATGTGTCTCAGTGCCCCACCCACACCTTTCCATACTTCCAGGGATGGTGACTCCACCACTTCCCTGGACAGCCTGTTCCAATGTCTAACAACCCTTCCAGTGAATAAGGCTTTCATAATATCCATTCTAAACCTCTCCTGGTGCAACCTGAGGACGTTTTCCCTTGCCCCATCCCTTGTTACTTCAGAGAAGAGGCCGATAATCTCTTCATTACAACCTCCTTTTGGTCAGTTGTAGACTGTGAATTAGCACCACTTCATAACAAATTAGGCAAAGATCTTATTCCCTTGTTACATCCTGCAAAGATAAAGTTTAGTACTTTTCCTGGGAATCCAAATTTTTCATTGTGACCACAGTACTCTCTTGAGTTATATCATCACGTCTTCTTGCAAAATCATGTATTTCCATCTATTCTCAAGCAGTTGACAAGTTAAAAATATTAAAATAATAAAAATATTAAAATAATAAAATATTAAAAATATTTTAAGCCACTTGTTTTTCTGTAATACCTTCATATTTTCTTACTAAAAGCTCTGTGTAACTCTTTAGCATATATAAAACTATAAAAATCAGATGGGATCTTGTGAGGTAAAAGTTCCTGTACATAGTAAAATACTACTTCGCTTCAATTGTATTTTTTCAGAATTCCTGACATAGAAATAACTTAGACTTAATTTACACCTTCTAATGTTTTAATAGTTCATTGGAAATTTTGTTGTACTTTTATTAGCTGGTTGCTTTCTTATGCTATTTTTAAAAATCTTGCTTCCACAAGAGGTTCTGCTGCCTAGAGAATGTCTCTGAATCTGTGTCTGTACCCACTTCACCATGATGATACTCATTAAAACTGTTTTCTTAAAATGACTGTATATCTTATAACACAGCTACAATACCAGCGCTGTCTGTATCCTTCAATCAATGTTTTTCTAAAGCCAGCTCTAGGTGACCAACATCATTGTGTTCTTCACAATGTTCTTCTTCATCCTGCCTGGTTTGGATTCTGTGTTTCAGCTGTGCCTTGTCTCTTATTTTTAAGTCTTTAAAGGAGCTCTATTCTCTTGCACAGCAGCAGCCTGAATCACAACTGGGGTCCCTTAGGCTCTGTGTTAATCTGTTGTCTTAAGGCAGCTCGTGGTTGATCTAGTAGGTAAGAATTCCATTTCTGAAGATTAACATACTCTTGCAAATACCATTGTGAGTACAATAAGCTGATTATTCTGATCCCACTGTAGGCAGCTGTGTTACAGGTAGAGTTCTTTCTTATTTTCCTACTATAGTGCCTTAGTGGAAGGATCATTTTAATGTCACTGCTGAGAGCTGCTATGGGCTCCTTCAAGTTCTCTGTAGAGTCAATTTGTGTTTCTTCAGTGAGAACAGACATCCTGGTAGCAAGTTTGCTCACTGCTTGTTTCAAAGACAGTAACTGCACCAACAGATTTTTGTACTTAAGAGGTTCCATTTTATTTCCATTCTGCTGAGATTAGGATGTGCTTTAGAGATAGTTGCTCCACTATATTTGGCTGAGATCTTTGCCTTTGATGAGAGCAAGACATTCCACCTTCTCGGTCTGTTTTCTATACCTGGAAAATGTACCTGTATTGTCATATATCAGTAATATTTATTTGGCTTTATATCAAAAGGAGATGAGTATTCAGCCTTTGCCCAAAGGCCAAGCTAAGACAACCAGATCCCTGCTCTGGCCCATCCCCTCCAGCCTGTTCAGAGGGCTCTGCTTGCAGCAGAACATGTTTGGCATTGCTCCCAGGGCCGTGGGAACACACGAGAGCTGCCACCATGACTGGAGGCTAATTTAGAGTAACAAACGGATTCAAGGAAGACCAAAGCAGCTCACAAACAAGCAGCAGTCAGAGGCAGAGCTAAATTTATCAAGCAACACATTCTGTCCACTCATTGCTCATTCATCTCTAACAACTCTGTTTGTGAGCATAATTATGTTTTTCTGCAGTGGTTGTTTGAGAACATTTTTCTGACTATATCATGGAGCAACATTCTAACTAACCCAAAATAAAGCTTTTTTGTTTCTTTGTTTGTTTGTTTGAATAATTAAATTCCAGATGAAAGATTTGGCTTCTCCAAGGAGGGCACAGAAGATCCTTTCCAATAGCCATGAAAAAGTATTTTAAATCAGATTTGTTCCAAAGTCACAACATGCATAAATTCATTCTTAATATAGCTTTCTGGGATTTTTTTAGTACTAAAATGAACTTCAAAACAAATTCATGGTATCTATGAATGATAACTTACTGTAGCGGGAAACAAGCAGGACACTTAAGTCCTTTGAAAAGCAGAACCATATTCATTTACTCCTTTTATTTATATCTGCTAAATCACTCTTAAGCCAGTCATTATTCCAAATCCCAGAATAATACTTTACTAGATATTCTGCAAGCCATTAAAAAAAAAAAGTTGTAATATTAGAATGGAGTATTTATGGAAGGTAGTAAGTATAGCTCAGAAATCCTGACAAACATACATTTGTTAACCTAAAAAAAAAAGGCTAATTGGATACATCTGAATGAAAGAAAGCTGAAGTTTTAAGTGGCCAATGAAATATCATGAGTAGCTAACGGGTGATGTCCCACTTAGTTTAACATTTGCTGTAGGAAAACTGACTCAACATCTTCTATATTCACATTAATATTAAAAAATCAGAAAGTGCTCGTTGATATATTTTTAACAGATCTGTGGTCATGCTGTGTGAATTTCATGCACCAGATTATACTTGAAAAATTCTTGCAGCCCTACTGAAAATGGCAGAGCTGCAGATGTCCACAAGTTTGAAATACTGCACCCCATCACGTCCCAGTATATAACTTTAATTGTGAGAATCAAGTCCAGAATGATTATTCTGGAATACAATTAAAAGAAAATTCATCAGCAGGGCATACAGCCAACAACTCTCTTTCACTCTGCACTTGAGGGATTGCATTCCCCTAAAATACTGGCATGTTTAGTTGTGCAAGTTGGACACCCCGAGCTCCTTCTGAAAGCTGATGTCTGTTTTGAAACACTGGCCTTTTGTGAATCTCTCTTAAACTTTACCTGAGCTCATCCTGGGTTATCCAGAAGAATATTTTTCCCTCCAAGGCCTCAGATGCTTGTGTGTCTTTGCTGCTCACCAGCACCAAAACTATCAACTCATGTGCTTAAATGAAATGGGAATTTACAGAGAGCCAGGCAAGCACTAAAAGCTCACCCTTAGTTCACAACAACCAGAATTTGTAAAACATGCTGTGCAATGAAATGAATACATTTAGAGCTGGGGTTTTGATTGTGGCTATTTGAGAGCATAAGAAAACAGATGTATCAGACATTAGTCTTTTGACTTGGAGGTGTATTCATGCTGCAATGGTGAGAGAAGAACATTACCCTCCAGACCCTGTTCACACCACCCTTAAAGCAAATGGCAACAGTCCAGCAGTCATAAAAGAGGCCAAGATGTGTCAAGAACATTTTTCAACTACATGATGACCTTTATGTTTTCTTTCACATGCTTCTCATTACAAAGCAATTAACAAAAGAAAGGGGGCTTCATGAAATGGTTGGAAAAGAACTTACAAATTAAATGGTAATTAAATACATAACAAGAAACTAACAATTCATGAAGAAAACAAAAGATAGGATTAAATAGCACCAATGCCTTTAAATCACAGCCTCATAAAGTATTAAAAATAAAAATACAGTTCATAAATATATGTTTGAATTCAGGAGCAAAACTGCATCTGCAATGAGAGAGTTACTGGATGAGCAGACATATTGTTTAAGCAAATTCAAATTTGCCTCAAGAACAATATTTGGGTACTAAAATTTAGGTCTACCAAAAAACATTGTTTCTATAGCTTTTCTTCATGTGGCAGCACAAAACCTGTGAGAATAGTACCTGGTTTAAATATAAACCATATAGAAATCTGGAGAAGTAAGAATAAGTAGTATGATGGGAAATAAAGAAAACTAAACAAAGAAAAATAACTCTCTCCAAAATACCTCCAAAAATGACAGCAGGCAAAAATCCTATATGTAATGAAAGACAGAGAGCAGGGGAAAAAAGCAGCATGAGACAAGGGAAAAGGAAATATGCATGTAGTACTTTCAAGCATATTGAAGTGGGTACTGATAGAGAAATAATAAAATTTTGTCAGCTTAATAGGATTTCAGCAGGCAAGTTTAGAGACATCCTAGGAAAAACAATGAAGGACTCTCAAACAGAGAAGAAATAAAGCAAGTGATGGGTAAATGGTGTGAAGGGCTACTAAACAAACCCACAATGTTAAAAAAGTTATTTAAAAAAAGCTTTCTCAGGAAGAGAAGTATAACACATCACATCTCAAAAGAGAAAAAGATTCCATTAAAAGGATCGCATCTAAAAACCTTATAGCTGAAGAACACTGTAACAGAGGTCCAAGGTGCTGATATCTCAGAACGTGCAGTGTTGGCAAATTGGAAAAAATGTGGAAATCCATCACAGGTACACATTCCTTGTAAGGAAATACTTCAGAAAAATGCTTGTATTGAACAGGATGTATTTCTAATTGAGTGTTAAGAGTTGCCATAATTCAACTTTTTGTTGCTTTAAATGCTATCCATTTAAAAATAGATAGGTAGATTAGATAGACAGACAGACAGATAGATAGATAGATAGATAGATAGATAGATAGATAGATAGATAGATAGACGTCAAATTTAAAAGAAAATCCTGAAAGGAAAACCCATTAGTGGGCTAAAGTGCAGCTCTGTAAGAGAGCACTGAAGGGGAGTTTATGGACTTTATAGCAAGGGTCATGCCAGAAGCAACACTGGACACACAGGTGTAACAGAGCTACCTTTGTGCCCCTGGCTGTGTCATAGCATCATGGAAAATTTTCTGCATGCTAGAACATTCACCTTCTGTGCAGATGAAATCTATATGATTTTTTTTGTGTCATGACAGCATTTCTCCAGGAAAAAAGAAAAACAACTAAACCAACCAACAAACAGCTTTCCTAACTTTTGCATCTGTTTTGTTGTTTATAAGATAATGATACAATATATGTCATTTAAAAAATAACTTTATTGGACTTGAAATATGCTCTTTTCCTGAAGATTGAAATCAAACTCTTGAGAATAAGTTGGAGTTGAATCAATGTCTTAAAAAGCAGATTCACCTTTAGCTCAGTGTATCATTCTTGCTTCTTTTTAGATGTAAAGGTCCAGGACTACATCACCCACAAGGATGGGATTTGTTACAAATAGAATATTCATTTAGTTATCTTCCTATATTGTGTGCCTTACAGATGAGCTGTGCAATTTTACCTCTTCTTATCAGAGCTTTCCACATGTAAAAGGTCTTTCATTTTATATTTGACTGAATTTTCACGTATTAATCAAGCACTGTATGTGTTAGGTAATATCCAGAACACAGTGTTTAGGCACATACTTATTTTTTACATCCATTAGTGGCATCATTAAATTTGACTGGCTTCCTTAGTTATTAAATGTTACTGTGTACCAAGTTCCCTGTTGGACTGGAGTCACAAAGAGGGCTGTGCTTGATGAACAAAGACAGTGCAAGATGAAGGTAGAATTCTCATTCTCTGTGGAATATAAGATTCTGTATGTCAGGTGAACAAAAGAAAACTGAGAGTAAAGTTTTTTCATTAAATCATTTCAGCTCTCTTTTCTACATGTTTTCTTTAACACATTAGATCTTTAAATTGTAGCCTTGTTCTTTTCTTAAAATAAAAATTGCTTGCAAACATCTTTTTCTGCTAAAGTTTATAGATACAACATTTTGCGTACATTTGCAAAACTTTGTGCAACAGTTTTACATGGGCATTGCAGAAGTTGATGGGGAGCCACAATAAATACATTTTTATAGAGGGAAATGGCCACATGGCCTTCCAGGATGTGACCTAAAAAATATGACAGTATTAGTTGTCATTGTTAATGAGTGTAACTGAGGTAAGAAAAAAGAACCAGTTACTACACATAATACAGTATCAATTCCTTCATACAAAGTATTATATGAATGCTCACATTGTGTTGCAAACTACCAAATATCTGCATTAGGAGAATAATAAATTTGCAGAGTAAACTTTTTAGGAAGTATGTAATCTAGAAATTTAAATTGCTGTGCAACTGTAACAGACTCTCATTGTGCTTTCATACAGCACTTGGTAAGAGAACTAATTAATTTTGTACCATCTTTCTTCAGGATTCCTACCTCAGTTCAAAACTGAGTCAGTCAGTAAGTGAGGAAATCTGCAACATTTTGCAATTAATTTTCCATAAGCTCACAAATGGCATTCATCACTGCAGCTTCTGCATGAAAGTTATTTGAAAATGTCGACTAATTTATGTTTGTAGCATTCCTGTGAAGACACAAGGTTGACTATCCCCAAGCTGTGAAGCTACAGCAGAAACAAAGGGCAATTAAAGACAAAAATATGGATGTCCATTTTGGAATGCCTCATAGTTGGGTTTTTAGGAGCTCTTGATGATATGCAGCATTTTATGTATCCAACATTAGGATCCCGGTGATTCTGTGCCATCCACAGGCAGAAGTGTAAACTGGTAGCAGAACAACTTTTAAGTGATCATCCATAAAACGATTGATTTTGGGAATTCTCACATGTCTACAACAAATAAAATTCCATTATCTGAACAGCATCCAAAGAGGAACTTTTGTTTTCCAGCCTACCCCATGCCCCCAGTCTCCTTGAGCATCTTCCAATTTCTGCAGCTAATGAAGGCATCCTACAGAGAGCAGCTCCTTGGCTGTGCAAGCCTTCTCCACTGAGGGCACAGACCATCCTATGTGAAAATGGGGAGGGGAGCAAAGAATGGGCACAACATATAATTGGATACTCTTTCATATTTCACAATGAAGAAGGAGAATATTTTTTTAATAATAATACTAACAACAATGTGATTTTGCTTAGAATTCTGCTCTTGTGGAGCTTTGAGGCCTGTAACAATACAATATGTTTAATTACCTTTGCAATTACCTACCTTTGTAGGACTAGATTATGCTGTTAAGCTATATTTTAATGACAGCAATTCATTAATAAAACAAATGCTGTATTAAACACATTTCAGAAATGTCTCAACAGATAAGGTATGTCGTTGTCATAACCTGTAAAGTAAATTAAGCACAGCATCTCTGTTATTGTACAGGAAAATAAGGGCTAGTTTACTTTCTTCTACTTGCTCCTAAATTCCTAAATGGAAAGTTTAGGTCCTTTCAACAATGACCCAGCACGTGGCTGCTGCCTTCTGAAAGAAAGAAGACTGGGTAGAATATACCTCTTCAGAATAGTTTTGGGTTTTTTTTAACTACAATATAATCTCATTATACTTTAAAACATTTAGGAGCCTTTTTTTAGATTGTACAAAAATAATACATGTCATATATCAAAAATGTGATCTAGGATGATAAATGGTGATTTTACAAATCTTCCCTTCCCTTCCCTTCCCTTCCCTTCCCTTCCCTCCATTTTAAAAATAGGGTTTTTATAGCTATTTTGGCTGATGGGAGCAAAAACTGGGCATTATTTAACTACACTATAGCTACCCTTTCCAATCCACAATTGAGGATATATTCTAGCACTTTTTCACAGGTAGATTTTGCATACAGTAACTGAAAGCTTATGGGAGCAATATGTACTTCAAAAATTACTTTGCTCATCTAGCTGGTTAAATTAACAAGCTGAATGGATGGCAGAATCAAGAATAAGCCCCTTGATTTTTATTCATTTCCCTCATCACAGGATAACACAGTGGTTTCTTCATAGTTCACTCCTTAGTACCTTCTTTTTAAGATCCACTTCAGGTCTGTAGCGTAGAATTAAAATTTCTTCATTATTCTCTTCTGGAGACTGTATAGCAGCTCTCCATTGAACAATTGCTCATGGCTGCTTTTCATACTGTTAGGTTCAGGCTGTGACTTCTAGAATAAAGTAACAAGAAATCATCTTCTAAGGGCAAGAGGCAAAGGGGCTGTTTTAGCTATGTCCCCTCTATGGCTGGTATTGATCAGAGGTGGTAATGGTACAGAAAAAAATGAGCCCCAAAGGATCAAAGAGAGCAAGACCAAGTGAGAATCTGTTTCTATTTCTCCTTCTGCCTCTCCAACAGTGATGTTTTCTTCTTTTTGATTATTTAAAAATTACTAGAAAAGTTTAGGCTGCAAATGTACCATGCAGAGAATATTCTCATGGCAATACCAAATAAGCAGAAAATTTGGGCTACCTTGAGGTTGTGTGCTGGTATTACAGAATAAGGTTTTGTGCTGGTATTACAGAAGCATCTTTTAACCAGTAAGCAGATAGCATGACCTTTGAGAGATCACAAGACATGAAGGTCTTTAGATATCATTCTCACTTATCTGCTTTAAAAAGTAGAATTGCACTTTAATGAATGTAGTTTGAATGTTTGTAACCCAGCAGATGTCCGCATATTTAAAATTTCCCCATGGGTAAAAGAACTATGTGGTTTGAGTACCAGATGAGTTGATCTGGAATATTTTTTTATTCTTATCTAGCCTGGTGGTCTCTAGAAGATTACAATTCTATTTTCAGCTTACTTTTTTCTTTCTTAATTTTCCCATGACCATTTAAATGAAAATTTCCATTAAATCATGCCCCATTGTTACTGAACATAGTTCTGGGGTCTAATGTTCCTTTATCTCAACAGTTGTATTCAGATATTTCTCTGGTCTCCCAGTTCTGCATGTTTATAAGTTTCCACATGAGCAGGAGTTTTCTACATCTTCATATTGTTTCCTATCCTTGACAAAGCCTTAGACAGATTGCTGACAGATTGGTTCAGAGCCAACATGTAGGCAACAGTGCTAAATGGAGCAACAAACATTCTATTACTTGTCTCTATCATGAATTTAAAAACCTTGTTGTTTTTGGGCTGCCTATGTCACTGAACTCCTGACAAAGCAGTTACATTACAGGATTTAGTTCAAGTCCCTTTTCTTAAAGTAGTCCTTAAGCCTAACCAGGAAGATAGTCCAGTCAGTTGTAGGCTCAGTTGTGAAGACTGAGGGGTCCAGAGAACTTCTTTATTTGGGAAGAGAGAAGCCCTTTGGCTCTCTTTCTCTTGTCTGTAAAAAAAGTTAAATAACCTCTGGATGTACATTAAAAACAGAAGCAGGATGAAGAAAAAAGCTCTTTTAGGGTACTATCTGAGTATGCTGTGTCTTAGCCAACCCACTGTTTAGAGCAGGAGTCTAGAGCAATGGCTGTGCATATGTCAAGGAAATCCATAACCTTGCTTGTGCACCTAGGAAGGGACCAAATGAATACAAAAAAACTATGTGTCTGTCCACAGCAGGAGGGAAAATGTGAAAGTAAAGGAAATATGAAAAAAGTCTCCTATCTGCTATACGCCTATCTTCAAAGAAACCAAATGTTATTTCAGGAAGGACAAAAAGGAAAATCTGGGGAACTGCAGGCTGGTCAGCCTCACATCAGTCCCTGTGAAGATCATGGAGCAACTAATTCTGGAAGCCTTTTCCAAACACATGAAAGACAAGGTGCTCAGAAGAAGTCCATGTGGCTTTACGTAGTGGAGCTCATGCTAACCAAGCAGATACCTTCCCACAATGAAATCACCTTGTCAGATAAAGGGAAGAACAATGACTGTTGTTTGCTTTAACTTTATTAAGGCCTTTGGCACAGACTCCTAGAACAGTCTGGAAGACAAGGCGTCATTGTATGGGTTTGGTAAATTGCCAGCGAGGGAGATTGAATGTGGCTGAGCAGCCAAGCCCAGGAGATGATATCAATAGCACAAGGTGCAGTTGGAGGCACCTCACTGGTGGTGTACCCCAGGCATCAACAGGGAGGCCAATATTGTTTAACCTCTACATTAAAAACCTCGACAATGGGGCAAAGCGAACCCTCAGCAAGTTCAGAGATATAAAATTGGAGGAAGCAAACATCAGCACAGGGTGGAACTGGGCAGAGAGGAATATGAAAAGGGAAGTGCAAAGTTCTGCCAATGCACAGCAATAACCCCATGCACCAGTACACACTGAGTTTGTGAGGAACAGCTCCACAGAGCTTGGGATCCTGGGGGATAACAAGTTGAATGCCAGCCAGCAATATGCCATAGTGACAGAGGTGACCAACAGCATTCCAGGCTGCACCAGGAAGAGCATTACCTTCCTGGTAAGAGATTGAAGGGTGTTACCTCTTCTTTCTACCCAACACTGTTGAGGCCATGTCTGAAATACCAAGCCCAGTTCTGGGCTCCTGAGTACTGGAGAGATATGGGCTTACTGGAACAAAACCAGTGAAGGGCTGTGGAGGTGACTGGGGGACTGGATCACCTCATACAAGGAGAGCTGAGACTCTACTGCCTGGACAAGATTCAGGGGAGAATCTCATAAATGTGTGTAGACACCTGATGAGAGATAATGAAAAAAAACAGGCTGTTCTCAGTAGTGCCCAATGACAGGACTCAAATATTCAAATATTGGTTTGGACATTTAGAAAAATCTTTTCAATAGCTTAATACATAAACCCCAAATTTTTAAAAATATGTAAATAAATAACTCCAAAAATTATTTCTACTCATTTAATGTACATGTTTAATTCTACATGTTTAATTTGTGGACAAAAACAAATCTACATGTTTAATTTGTTTTGAAAACTGTAAAACTTTCATTTTTAAACAATGAGAGATAGACTTCTGTCCGATATTTTTCATGAAAGTAGAATTTTCATTTCCTGGAAAGCACTGGCACATTAAAATTTCACCTGTCCTAAACTGAAGCAAAGTAAATAGTAGGACTATCTTTTAAATTCACCTAAGGTAAACTTAGATGAAAAGTTTTAATTCTCTTTTTTTGCCCAATTTATAATATTGAACACAATCCTGAATGAAATGTCTTCCAAAATGAAGCATTCAAATATTCTGTCATGACAAGATTATAAAAAAGTTATCAGAACGCTTTGTTTTGATTGAAAGCAAAACAAACAAAGTATAGTCAATCCTGACACATTCCCACATAACATTTACAACTGAATTAATTGGCATTTTCTGAAAAACATTCTGCTCAAAATTTCTGAGCCCCTCCAGTGACAAGTGTACAGAATCACTGCTCTGTCCCAGGCAACCCGCCACCCATGCACACATCCTGTTGCACTGACAAGATATCTATTGAGAATGCTGGCCTTTTTAAGGTGGAATTGCACTGTGGTCTTCATATCACCAAGGCAAAATAGGGAGGAAAAGCAGAAGAACCGTTCTCAGAAGGGTGTCTCAAATGGATAGGTTCTCCTTGTGCTTCCCCCGGACAATCTTTTATCCATTGGTTTTGCTTCAGACCATACCTGGAAGAAGCATCCACTCCTTTTATAGGTCATTTAATATATTGCATGTTTACAAGGAAGAATTTGTATGTTTTTACTTCATAAAACTCACCTCTTTGGAAAAAAAAAAAAAACAAACCAAAGTGCAGTTAATGCGGTTCTTTTAAACCATTATCTTTAAAAATGTTCCAAATCAGTCCCTACCAGAGTGATATGAATTATGAAGTATTCATACCAGAGGGATATGAATTAACCACTAAAGCTTGTTGGTTCACACCTGCTAGGTTAACCATGTTAAAGTATCACACATGCTTTACCATGATTTTTATGATTTGCTGCTCTTGATTCTCAAAATCACATTAGCATTTGAAAGGTGATCTACTTTTAAAACCTATTGTTGGTTTTGTTTTAGTCCTTTCAGATTTGTTAAGTTTTTAAAGTAGACAGTACTTCCCTCCTTTCTTCTTCATTCAACTCATCAGAGAATTTATAAGGACAGAAATTTTCTTTTTTTTCTCCCCACTTCCTTTGGTACAGTGACTTGCTGTAAAGATCTCTGCCTTTACCCTGAGACACAACATTTCCTGCAAAGAATTCTTGAAAACTGAATGGTAAATGCTCACAGGGAATCGCTTTAACTGATTCACTTAGTAGTTGTCTGTGGTCTTAAATGCTTTGTGGATGGGAAGTTTTAGTTTTTTGTATGACCATACCAGAAAGAAGAGTCTCACAGGAGCACTTAAGACTGAGGATACCTATACATCATATATACCATTAACACACAGTGAACTGTAATGGGCACAAGCAGAAAACTTTAGTCACAACTGAACCCAAACAGAAAACTAAAGCAAAACATGTGTTATTTGGGCTCAGTTATGTGTAATTTTGCATGAACTACACCAGTTTGTTCAAGCAGAAGAACATCTACAAATCTGCAGATCTGAACAGGTATGACAGGAAGAACTGAATATATACTGGTGACCACTATTCATAAATATTCTGAATACAGTGAACACACATTTACAACTGAGATACAGGTTTCAGAAAATGCTGGGTACTGGCATATGATCTTGCATCCTATTAAACAGAAACTTTTGATTTAATATTGACTTTTTAATGACAAGTTGCTAGATAGAAAACAAGAGTATTCACAAAAGAGCTTTTATTTTCCCCTGATGTCATCTGGTCATGTCACTCACTGCAGTTAAATCCAGTCTCTAATTGCAACAAGCATTATGAACAACATTTGTTAATTTATTATGTGGTGCTATGCCAAGCCTGCATTTGAGTGCATACTACAGTATTTCTACATCTATAATTTTCTCTGTCTAAAGTCATCTTCATATTGAAAGGGCTGGGCTTGTTAAATGTGTGTGCATTTTTAATACATAACATCTTAAAAAACATAAGCACAGACATTTTCTTGCATGTATACCCTCATCTTCTATTATGTCTTACAATTTCATCTGTGGGAAGGGATAAAGTTTGAAAACACTGGGATCTTACACCTGTTGCTCCATTTACACATGTGGAAGATGCCTGCAAAATGCAAGCAAAACACATGATTGTGGATATGAAAATGTTTCACAGCCACATTGCATGAGCAGAGGCAAGTGTAGGAAATGACAGTAAACGAACCACTGTCTTTTGTTCTCCGTCATTCACATATTGGGCACTATAAGTCATTATGAACTCATCAAGGCTGCCATATCTATGAAAGCCCCTGCCAAATCTGCAGCTCTTTTACACAACCAGACACTTATAAAGGAGCAGAAATACAAATCAGAGTGAGCCCATAATATTTTAGTGCTAAATAAAAGGATTGGATGCAATAATGCATGTCCAAGACCAGTAAAGACACAAAATATCTACCAGTTATATGAGATGTAGCTTTATTATGATTGTATATCAGGAATATTGTTCTGAAATATAAAATCACAGGCTACCAGATGCTGAAGTGCACATGACTTTTTAATGTGTATCTTTAATGCTGATAAACTAAAAACTGAGGCAGTGAATGTTTATATTTGCAATGATTGGTATCAGTCTAGTTTAGAAAAT
Organism: Agelaius phoeniceus; assembly: GCF_051311805.1. Taxonomy (NCBI): domain Eukaryota; kingdom Metazoa; phylum Chordata; class Aves; order Passeriformes; family Icteridae; genus Agelaius; species Agelaius phoeniceus. The sequence goes on along the minus strand of NC_135265.1, from coordinate 93,472,171 downwards.
TCAGTTCTAGATTTTTTTCCTCCATTTGCTCACATTTTTCTACTTAGATGTGTTGCAAAATTCCCAATTAAAATCCATTTTATTAATGTTAGCTCAGGAGGTAGAAGATAATAATTTCAGTCTCAAAGTTCATTCACATACTTCGCACACACAAGGCTAAGAAGAAATTGATTTTTGACACCAAAATTATCTCTGATTTCTCATTCTTCTAATTCATTTTCTGTGTGAACTATTCAAGATGCTCAAGTGAAACCATCTATTAAACAACATATAGGGACACCATTTATTAAAATTAAAAAATAGTTTTAAATGCTTCCGGGGAAGTGAGGATCTCAACAGAATCCTTTGCAGTAGGAGTGCAGGAGTATGTGCATAAATGATGTTTAGTACAGCCATTTCTTATAGAACATCAGTAACACAGATCCCAAAATATTTAAGTCAAAAGGTTAACTTGAATATGTTAGAAAAGTAAGCATTTACAGAAAGTCTTTTACAACAAGTTACAACACAAAGTGGTGGCTACAAGATGTAGCCTTTGGTGAGTTTTTTGCTGCCTGTCCTCAGGCTCATAGTGTCAGACATGGCAATTCTGCTGAGGAAAAAAAAAACATGTATCTGGAAAATTATACACATACGTATATGAAAAGTTATAAAGTCTTTTAAAAGACCATGGCCTGTTTTTTCGTCTGTTGTGAAGTATGGGAGCTAAATACTTTCAACTTCTTCATATTGTTTTTACAATGAATAACCTATAGTTTTGTTGCTTTTTCCAACATTGTCTCTTAAATCTCCATTCTGCAATGCCACTACTACTCAGTATAAGAAAGATTAAGAAAAAGGTTGAAATGATAATATCAGTATCTTCTACAGCTCTTAGCAATATTTTCCTTTTCTGGAAAAGAAATTTTCCAATCACCATATACTAGGTATATTTATAAAGTCCATACAGACAATATAATGTCCATTCAGACAGAGACTGCAGGCACTTTTCCATAAGTAATTATTTCTTATTTCAATTTTCCTTGCTCAGTCAATATTTCCATAACAAAGGAAATAAAACCTGAGAAAATATTTCACTAAGGCTTCATTATTTGACCAACTAATAGTAAATAAATGACTGTTGACAGATTTGTGTGAGTGCATTTTTCACCTGATGTCTTTTTTATCATTCCTACTGAATAACATTTTTAATTTACTCTACACACATGAAACAAGGATGCAACCAATCCTCTCAGAAATATTTTTCAGTACCCTGTTGCTCCCATTAGGCTGTATCTTGGCATGATTTTTTAAAGGGTTCTTTATAATTTTAAACCCTATTCCTCCCATTCAACTTGAAAGGGATGCCTACGTTGCCAACAGTTAATATTCTCATAAATGTTTCTCATAAACATTCACTTCCTTGCTTTCAACTCAGCATTTCTGGGATCTTTTAAAATTATTTCTTCCTCATGTCTACTGTGATCTTGCAAGCTGTTAACAGACTAACTGTGGGCAGAAAGAAAGATCATCTTTGTCCATACAGTGTAAATTCTCCAGTGTCTTTCCTGGCACAGTTCCATCCAGCAGCTCCTTTGGCACGCACAGTTCCCTGCCTTTTTACACCAGACCCCGACCTCCATCTCAACTGCCCTTCCCCTCGTGCCACATCCATTTTATTTTCTTGGTATTTCTGACATGTAATTTCCTGATACTTCAAGAAATAGGCATTAACTGAATGAAGCTATGATTGTCAAGCATGCATCCTTTAGTGAGTATATTCACACGAACATTTCCACAAAAATCAATAAAGACTTATGCACATTTGCACCTAAGGCTGCTCTACAGGCTGGTGAGCTGCTGATTTATCTTAGACAAACAAAACTGAATGAACTCAAAGGATCTTAGACCCCCCCTTCACTTTGACTCTCGGTTCCGGGCTTCTGTCTGGGTTAGAGTCTTCACCTCATTCTCCGTGTGTTAAATCTTTTAAAACAAGCTGCTTTCCTGCCTTTCTACTACCTTATAATTGGCATTAACTTTTCATTTTCAGCGGGAAAAACACTACACAGTTTCTTTAACTGCATTTAACACTGATCACTTCCCCTAGGCATGCAAGTTTCTACTGCTGGTGTTACCCCGAGCCCTTTCCTGTAGCAGTGCTTTGGTTTTTTCAGAATGGTACCTGTGACGAAAAAGACAGAATTCCTCGACACAATTTCTCTTTCCTTTAAAAAGCCTTCAGTTTTCCTTGTCAACAGATCCTGTGCTTCAGATACCTCAACCCTCCTCCCATTCTTGCTGTAGGTTGCAGTATTTCTTCAGTGACCTCTTTTCCTTGTTACCCTAGGGATGGTTGCCCAGGCTTTTCCAAACAGGGATATAATCATGTTCAGCTGTTTTTTGGTTTTCTTTGTTTAAGACATGTCCTCCCACAAGTTAAAAAGTATCCATGAACATTAAACCAGCTCAGGCCTGACATACCCAGCCGACATACGCAGAATACAAAGATTTTGAGACTGCAAAAAGGCACTGTCATGCAAGTTTGAAGAGATATGTGGAGACACAGATGCAGAGAGAGTAAGTTCCTCTAGCGCTGCTCCATGTGTGACTGCTCTGTGCCTCTGCAGTCCTGCAGATACTGGGGCCAGCTGGACAGTGCTGTCAGGTCACGATGAGGAGAGGAGATGCTGCCATGGGGCCCAAAGCTCACAGTAGTTCCAGAGCAAGAGAGAGATGTGAGGAGCAGGGAAGAAGCATGAAGTCCTACCAGTCCATTCAGCACATATGGCATGTGAGGAGCATGTCGGGAGCAGAGTAGGAATCTACAGCTGACAGGATACAGCCCAGACAGCAGGACAGTACTGTCCCTGGGCAGGCCCCTGCTCAATACCTCCTTCCAACCCAGGTATGCCACATTTCCCTTTGGAAAAGAGCTGCTGTCTAATGTTTTATTGCTTAGAAAGGATGGACAGTAGGCTAGGACATTCTTGATTTTCCCTATTTTACTGTTCTTCTGCTTTTACTTTGAAATTGGTATGTGCTTCCTTCTGCTGCTACATTGGGTCCATTACAATCCAAATTTTTCCTTTTCTCCTTTGCTCTTACATGAGTCATTCTACTGCTTCCCCCCTGCTCAAAGCAGAGTCACAGCAGTTTGCTCCCAGTTTGCTCTGTCCAGTTAGATTTTGTATTACTCCCAAGATGGAGATCCCACAAACTTTCTGGGCAACTGCCAGAAATTGACCATCCCCACGGTAAAAACAAACAAACAAACAAACAAACAAACAAAAAACCAAAAAAAAAAAAAGGAAAAAAAAGGTGAAGTTTCTTGTATTACAATTTGTGCCCCTTGCTTCTTCTTTCACAGGGAGCCACTTGAAAGAGGCTTCCTAGAAATTTATATCCTCAACCAGTTCCTTCTTTTCTGTAAGTACAGAATGCAGAGGAGTGCCTCCTTTTGTCATCTCCTTTACCACCTGGGGTAGAAAACTGTCATTAGTGCACTCCACAGACCTCCTGGACCACTGGGTCACTTGTGCCCTTCTCTGTCGTCCCTCCAGAAGTTATTGTGGTGGCTGAAGTTCCCTTGTGAGCAACAGGGCCTGTGAACCTGAGGCTTCTTCCTGAAGAAGTCGTCATCTGCTTCTTCCTTATAGGTACTTCTGGCAACTAGGAGAGGTGATTTCACTGGTCAGGATTTACAGCAGACGTGACTGTGTAAGTTAATATGTTTATGTGCTCCTGAGAACGGCCAGAAGGAGAAGTGGTTCTCCAGATCAGAAAGAAAAAGATAATGCACTGTGGTGCATATGTATATCCATAATCATGAGGAAATGAAAACAAGGTCCATGGATGAGCGTCTGATGCAGAAAAAAACATCCACACCAGAGAGAGAACTACAGAGGGCTATGTGTTTCAGCCCTTTGTGAGGTCTGTTCCAGACCCTTGGCTCTGGAGGAAAAGACAAACTGGGGAGGAGGCAAAGGAGTGGGAATACAAGTGGAACCAAGGGCAGATAGACACAGTCACCAGAAGATAAATGCTATGACCAATTTTTTTCCCACTGAGATGGTGTATCTGTCAGCAGTTAGCCTACAAGTGGAGTTTAGAATGAGCTCCTTTTACCATAAAATTGCCAAATATGCCTAATCCATCCCACCCATTTTAGCACCTTCAGTGACAGAGCAGATGTGGTGCATGCCCTGCAGGCCAAGCAAATTGTTCACATGTCATGTTTTGCTCAAGGATACAATTTGATTGTCGGTGATTTCTTATGCAAACATAAAAACATACAGAACGTAATGGCTATTTTGTTGGAAGGCTGCAGTGGGTGCAGCAGTTTCTTCACAACCTGACATATTTGGCAAAAAAATTCAGCCACAAAATCTCAAAACACAAATCACAAGGGACTTCTCACTAGCAAAAAGCTTTAGTGATGGTTTCTGCAACTGAACCATAGAATGGCTTGGGTTGGAAGGGAATTCAAAGACCATCAGGCCTCGAACATTTCCAGAGATGGGGAATCCATAGCTTCTCTGGGTGAACCAGTAAGGGCATTTTAGTGGCAGCAAGCAGGGTACACAGGGGCAGTTTGTACACTGAGTACACTTCTTAGAGAAGCCTCCAGGTAGAGTAATTCTTACAAGACCTTTCAGGGAAAGTGTAATAATAGTGAGTTCAGGTATGTTATGTGGGCCACATCATCCTCTTTGTTTTCATGGTCAAAGAACAAAATGCTTGAGATTACAGCTGCATTGTTCCATTTGGTGGACACATGACTAGTTGAACCATACAATGAATTACTCATGGCTTTATTTTTAGACCTTCATTTCAGGTACTCTTGCAACTATCCTTGTCTCTGGCATGACAGTGCGTGGCACAGGGAGTCAGACCTCCAAAGATAGTAAGCATTCTACATTTTTTGGTGGGAGAACACATTAGAGAGCACTCACACTGTCACACCCAATATAATCCTGCCTCTTGCTGCTCCAGATACCATCTTTGACACCTCTGTCAGCTCCTAAAATGGTACCAAAACTATGGGATCAGCTTCTCTGTAAGAGCAACTCATAACTGGCAGAGGACAGTTAAAGGAGGCTTTAAATTATCAATGCACAGAAGAATCCCTTATTAACTCCTCTACAAATCTTCTCTTTTTTTTTTTTTCTTATCCCCTTTCCTTGTAAATAGATCTCTGTCTCAGTGATTGCTTCTGGATGACTGCAATCCTCAAATTTTCACTAACTACTTTTGGGTAACTAGAGAGATCATCTTTGGGCTAGGGTGTCCAAAAATGTCCTTAATAGTGGCACCTCAGTCACTTGGAAAACCAAAGACATTTCTGGCTTCATTCAAATATTTTCCTGGAAAAATATACTGCCTTTCTATCAGCTCTGGAAAGGAGTAATACATGATGTATGCCTTGCCATACCATCTGTGCAAACTTACCTCAACATATAGCAGTTTTCACATCTGTAGTTCCAATTATCCATTTTAAAACAAATACATTTTCAGTTAAATCCAAAACTTTTGTTTTGTCCAATCAGAATTCTTTCCCTGGTAAGGCAAGGAATGCCTACATGCCTAACCAAAATATATAAGCAGTCCCACTCCTTTTCATGGGGATCTTTACATGTATGGGAGCTGGTACCTTGGTAACTGGAATTTGAGGGCCAAATTCTCTGCTAGTGTCATCCTGTTAAAACCATGTCCTTCAATTTGGCTCCACTGATTTATATGCCCAAACCGCATAATGAAATTTAGCCAACTGGAAAGTGGAATATAAAAGCATGTCAGGCTTTACAGTAGAAAGCCTTGTAGCTAGCATTTGTTTGGACAAATAACAAGCCCTGAAGATGTTGGCTAGATTTCCTTAACAAGTAGTCTTATTAATGTCAATCCCCCCTTTATGGGGAACACTGTGTTAATCCCAGAGTTTAAACAGAAACAAAATTATACCTTTTTCTTCATTGATAAATAAATGAATAAAATTAAGCTCCCAATGACAGGACCAGCAAGTAGTGCATGGTTCCCTCACAACCTGCAGCTCCCCACTGTGTTTCCCTGTTCTTACAAAGCCCCAAGATCAAGAGCGTGAAAATGCAATTCCTCATTAGTTATCCAAGAAACTACTCATCCTATGCCCAGGTAATGGCTTCAAGGAACATTATTTTGAAGTCAAAACAGCAAACTGTCTTGAAAGACTCAGAGAGCTGAAGTCACCCTATGGCTTGCTTTCTGCTAGTTTCATTTAGCAGTGTTCTCTTTGTTCCCTTTGTCTCCATTTCTTATTTGTTTCCTGTCGTCTAACTTTTGTCCAGCAAAGCTTCAGACTGACTAGAGCACTGCAACGTCCACAGGAAAGTGGAGGGGTAATGTTTTGACATGTTTTGGGTGTGTCAGAAGTGCTGTGTGGAATGGATTTTTGCTGGTGGCTCCCCACTACAGGTTAGGCACGAACATACACGGCTTGCCTTGTTCATAAACCCATCCAGCCCTCACAGGTTCTCCTGTTCCACAGGTGACTCCAATGTTTAATGCAACTCTAACGTAAAGAATAGCAGAGATAGTTAAACAGAGATGAGTACCACTCCAAAACAAAATCTGTTTGTATTTATATTTAAAAACAGGAGGTGTATCCTCTAGCAGATATTCCCGTCTGCCTGGAAAGCGTATATGCGCTATTAAGGGAGGCTTACAAAGGCTTTGACGATTCCTATGGTAACCCAGTAGAAAGGCTGTTTCCATGGGGACTAGCCAAGCCTATAAAAACCTTCTGTCTTCATTAGAGTATCTCTGACACTGAATGCTTTAACAGTTACTGTTCTGGAATAGTTAACAACAATCTCTGCTCTGGGGAGAGAATACATTCTTTCCTTCCGGTGGAAGTCCAGTTATTTTGTCAGCTTTCAGTAATACTCAACTGAATACCTGTCATGTACCAATATAAGGGACATGCTAAACAGTGGTATACACTTTAAAAAGCACTCTGATTTACCCTCCCCAGCATTACAGTGTATGCACATCGTGCATTTAGAAATGCAGTTAATTTAAGCATAAGGACAGAATAAATCATACTCTTTAAATTTCACAAGCATTAAAAATATCTGGGTGTCTGCGTAGTTGATTAACTGTCAAGGTAGTGTTCTGATTCTCCTTCTCAGTCACTCACAACTCCTTCTAATATACTCTACCAAAACAAAACAAAATTATTTCTTTTGAATGTAAATCGTTCATGCTTGATGTCAGCCAAATTTGCTTTTCTCGTTACTTTTTTTCCTTTTCTTCTTTTTACTTTCCTACAAACTCAACAGTTTTTGAGTTATGCAAGTAGAAATAAAGGTTTATTTCTTCTGTATGCTCTACACAAAACATTTATACATTCAGAACTCAAAAATGCCTGAAGTAACAAACTTCAAATTTCATCTCAGCAATGTCTGCATCATCATTAATATCACCACCTCTTTCCTATATATTAATATGACTAATTTCTATTTTCCATTCCCTTTTCCTTTAGTATAAGAGCCTTTCTTAGCACTCTCCCTCGCATGTCTCTGGGATATTATTCTGCATGTAAATACATGCTGTCTAAGCTATTACATGCAGACCTCAGAGTAAATAAATCAAAGAAATATACACATTAAAATCTCTGAATAATTTTCAAAGAGTTTAAAAATATTCCCCAAATTTCCTTTGTCTCCAGATGCAGCCCCACATGTGCCAGTGCGGTATGAGTTCTTGATTGGATTCTTAGTATCAGCTTAAATAGATTAAAATTATTTCTCTCTATCTTAAAAAAAAAAAAATGTCCAGGTGCCCTTTATGACAATATTTGAGACCTTTCCTTAAAAAATCATAGCTGTGGTCCCTTGCTGTTCATAAAAACCTTAATAAAGATTTTCTTCTTTATTTAATATATTTAATAATAGAAAGTTCTCTTCAAAGTAGGGAATCAGCATTTTCAGGAAAAACCCCAAAAATGAGAGGACTTTTTCATGGCATAACTTTGTTCCACAGTTACAGATTTAAATTCAGCAAAGAATAAATATCAAAACACCCCTCCAATTTTGGATGGATAATGACAAAGATGATGATTGATGCACCCAACCAGGACCACTGTATCTCTGCTCATTTCATAAACTGTTGCTAAGAAGCATTCTCCAGCCTGGGAGGTTTAGAGAGCTCAAAGCCTTCATGTATCTGTCTCTGAGGCCAAGCCTAACTCAGCCTCAGCAGTTGTACAGGCTTAGGTTCTTCAAACAAGACACTGCTTAGATTAATCTGTCACTCATGGAGCACATGTGACAAGGCCAAAAAGTAGCATCACACTTCACAGCTGTGCTTTCTGTAAAGATGCTTTGGTTTCCCCCTTGAATTTCAGAAACTGAAAATTGTTCTGCCATCTCTCATATTTATAATTCTTTTCCATGTACTAACATGCTCAGAAAAGCACCATACACACACCACCTGAAAGACATATATCTTGTCATTTGATCATAACTGCTTATTTTCCAATATGTGTTTAGACACATTGCCAAAGACAGTTTCTGAATTATACACTTGATTCCAAGTATCACTTGATTACGGATTGCAGGGTGTAAATGCACCTTCTGGCATGGTATAATCTGATGAAGTTCCCGGATCAGTCAGAGTACTTTGGGTCATGATGGTTTTCTTTTTCATATTAATGCTGAGGTCTGACCTTGTCTTAACCACCCAAACTGAGAACAAAGCTTCACGTACTTACTTGAAGTCAGAGCAGCAACAGGAGGATAAAAAGGGCTTACCTACTTAATAACTTTCTGATTGAGGATATGCAGTGTCTTTTTGAAAATAAATGGTATCTGATTAGGAAAATTTAAATTAAAAAGAGGGAATACTATCTAACATAACAGTAATGCTAGTTTATGCCCCAGTCCATGTGAGGATCTAAGTTTTCAGAATTGCAATGGGATTAAAATCCAATTTCATGTGAGTGCCCTACTCACTGAATCTCTTAAGGCACACGGGCCCATAGATATATATTCTGTCCCTTAAGTTTACTTATTACTGAAATTGCCACATATTCATGGCTACTGCATATGCCAGCTGGACACACCACCAAATGCTTCCACAATTCTGAAAAACCTGAGTCCTAACCTGTTGTGAAATAAGACACAATACTAGCCAGAATTCTGTGAAGCCACAGTGCACTGCTGGGCAAGCAGACTCTGTCTATCCCTGTCTCCCTGTCACCATAATCTACATCTTCACAGGCACTCAAAGTAAAAAGAAATTACACTCAATAGGCACCGCAACCCCTGTCAATCTGAACAATGAAAGCGATTCTCTTCAGGATGACCTCTTCTAAGGAGATGCCTTAAAATTACACAGCTTTTAAAATTCCAGTGTTTGCATGTTGCTCAGCTCAAACAGTAACATTTAGACGGTGACAATATCACCAGCACCCCTTTGAGCAGAGCCCAGGGAATGCCCCTGAATCAGCAGGGTATGTGCCAGCTGGACAGAATAAGGTCACTTTTCTCCCTTACATCTCTTTCACAGCAAGAAATTGCTGAGAGGAGTAAGCCTCACTTGATGTCCTGTTCTTGTAGTCAAGAAATCGTTGCCAATTATTGCAGCTGTGAAGGATCCCTGTCCAGGGCAGGGATGGCTCCTGAAGCCAGTCCCATGGGGCAGAGTGTGCAGACATTATAATACCAAGGCCCTGAGTGCTGTAAAGGGAGAAGCCTGGGTGATGAGCGAGCTCGTTCCTTCTGCGTGGTGAGACTTACAGTTCAGGATGATTCAGTTAGGGAGTATGTCAGCAGAGAGTTTTTAATCTTGTTAAAGAAAGCAGTCTTCCTTCCTATTGGATACCTACTGGCAGTCTCTAGAGAGATGACTTCTTCCCAGTGCTGCACAGGATCCCACTGCTTGCTGTGCTGGAAGGAATGTGTCAGAACTAATCTTACAATAACAAGTTGCACTAACTGCTGACATGAATCTTGGCACTGACGTAAGCCTGAGTTGTTTAATTAGTATTTATGAAAGATGAAGTGATACGGTTCTTCAAAAAACGGTTACATTCTGTTACCATAATCTGTTATCATAAACTGATATAAAGATTTCACCAAACTGAGATTACTTGGGAAGGGGAACAGTTATCTATGGTTTAATAAAGCAGAAAAGGAATTTGGGGAGCACAGCATTATGAGGAAGTAAATACATAAGCTTTGGCTTCATTTCCTATTTAGCATCTCATTTAAAAAAATAATTTTGAGTGAAAAACTCAGCTTCTTATCATGAATGCATTCTGAAAAATAGGTGACCACCACAAATGTTTTAAATCGTGATATTCTAGCAGGGATGTATTAATTGATCACATTGGCAAAATCAGGATCAGAATTTAATATCTCCCTAATTAAAAAAGAAACACTTCCATGATTCATAGAGCACTATTCAAAATGCAGAACTTCATAGGCAGCAAAACTTATAAAAATAAATCCAATTAGTCCTTGGTAGATTTCTTTAAATTGTTAATTAATGTTAAATTTCTATAGATTAATAATAGCATACTTACACACAGACACAGCATGTTCTTCCATCTTCAAAAAAGAAATCCATTAAGAAATTGTTATTAAAAAATTCCTGGGGATATTTTCAGGTGTTTTTCCACTGTGATAGCATTAGCTCATGATAAATTCTGCCCATAGCTCCAAAAGTGTTTCATTCCCACAATCAGATTTCTCTCTCACATTGAAAATTGGATGGGAAGTTGTTTGAATAAAAAGATACTCAACAACATTCCTCTGTATTTTTCAAGCCAATTTGTGCATATCTCTAGGGAATGACCAAGGACTTAGGGCTACCCACAAGGGTGGGAAACATTTAAGCATGAGTATTTAGCACGGTGATGTTCCATGTTAGCATTTCTATGAATTTACATTGGGAATGAAACAGACAGCTCCCAAGTGTTGGACTTGCTCTTCCTTCAAAGCCCCTTCCCATACACATATTTATGTTCAACAGAGGGCTGATGGAGGCCTTGCAAAAGGAAGTCTGATGTTATCAAGCTAAATTACTTTCTTTCCATGCCTCTCATTTTCCTTCCATACAGAGAGAGGGAAATCTGTGGTGTCAGGTTTTTGAAAGCCTCTTTCAGGAGACTTCCCTCATGTCTTCACTACCTGGATCAGTCTCAGTTCTTTGCATTCAAGTTTCTGCACAATTCATAAAATATCTGTCTCTCTTGTCACCATTCTCCACATCTTTAGTGCTTTATTTAATTTATCATGTGCTGAATTTTGCTTCCAGGTAAAGACTTTACATTCACTAAGAGACTGTTTTTGCTGCAATATGTGTCCACAATAAACAGTATATATACAGCACTGTTTTGATCTCTATCCTAGCTACATATCACAGGGTAAAGATCATAGAATATATTGAGTGGAAAGGGACCTTTAAAGGCCATCCTGTTCAACTGTCCCAACATGAGCATGGACACCTCCCACTAGACCAGGTTTCTCAGAGTCCCACCCAACCTGGCCTTGAGCATCACATCTTGCTTTCCTCTGAAAGACCCTCCACTTCCCTGAGTCTCTTTTATCCCATTACTATGCAGTGGATTTCTCAGTTAAAGTCACTGTCTGCTCTCCAGCTTCCCTAGGTGGGCTGGGAACCACAATGCTCTTATGATTCAACTATTCTCCATCTTTTAGTCAAGATCCTTCCCTCTCATATACACACTCACATCAACACTGTCCACTCTTTCAACCTCTTCATGGTGGTCCCTAGCCTACTCAACCAGTCCAGCACTGTCCATTTCCATTCCTTTCAGTGACTTTAAAATGTCTCAGAGTCATATAGATACCTACACACACATATACATGTCTTAGATATGGCATTAGAGCACAACAGTGCGCAGAATTGAGTATGGCCCCTTTATGTCTTTATTGAGATCTATGTGTACCTGAGGAATGAGATTCAGTTCTTTAGCTAAGAGGAGAACACCAAAGAGCTAAGAAGAGAACACCAAAGGGCTAAGGAGAGAACACCTACATCAAGGTAGTGATGTGACACTGTTCCCTGCCCCTTGCTGTTAAACTGATACCGAGGAAAGAGGGACTAGCACTGAACATATCCCATCCAGATTTTCCTCACCAGAAGGCAGGAAATGTTTAAGACAAATGCATAGAGGAAAAGCCTTCCATTGATCACTGAAAGAAACTATTGAGTGCTGCAGCACCAGTAGGCCTTGACATTATCTGTGTATATATGTATTTCTGCCCCGCACTACTTCTTCAGACTCTCTCCCATCTCTGATTCACAGAGGACAAAAATCCATCAGAGCCCTAAATTTTAAATCATTTTCTGGCATCTCAGAGATTTAGCTCTAATATCTTGTTCAATCCAAAATGCTGAGGAAGAGACTGTAAGGTGACAAAGCAGTGGACTAGCTAGAACCCCCTCTAGCTGTGGGGTTGGGAGCCCATTTCACCAGTCTGACAGCCTTCCTCACCAGGACTCAGAGCGTCAAGAGCTTCTCAAAGTCCTCCTGGGTCGGTACAGCTTTCTGCCACCCCCAAACAGGCGGGTGGTTGTCAGGCACAATCTGGCCTGGACTGTTTTTCATTGTATAAAGTTGCTATGGTATCACCAATTAAAAATTCTAAAAAATAATCTGCATCTGTACAGCATGCTAAAATAACCTACCAAATGACACGTCCTTTCGTAGAAAGCGAGTCTACTAATTGCTGAGGGGCAGATTCCTCCACCCTTCCTCTCGCTGAACAGTGCCTTCAAGCTGCAAATACTCCCACTGCTTTCAGCATTTGCCAAGCCTAAGTTTTCCACAGAAACCATGAGTCAGGCTCCAAAAATCAGGAGACAAGCTTAAAAAATCATGAGATTTAATTACAGCAGGTGAAGTATTTTGCCTTGACGATGGATTTGGCAGAGTGGGCATTTAGCATAAGAGTCAACCTCACAGCTAAAAGCAGGTGATCAGCAGCTTTAGCAGAGTGATCCCATCTGAAAATATGTGGTCTAACACTTCAAAGCTTTTTGTTAGTGTCTAGCAGGAGGAAACTGAGATCTGTGTTTCCATAATAATTTTCTTTCCTCTCCATTTTCACCTTTCTCATTTTTTCCCCCTTTTTTCTGACCCTTCACCTTATTTCCAAATGCATTTCAGTAGATAGGTCATTGCAGGAAGTAGGTGAAAGTCAAGACTCAGATAGAAAAGACAGTTTTGGTAGCCAGGGGTCTGACAAAGTCATGGATGACAGAGCTGGCCTGTGAAGACAGCACCAGGCTCCCTGGAAGAGTTGGGCTTACTGCCCACAAGGTAGAACCTAGCATACACCGGTGACCTGGTGGACATGAGCAATGGGCAGAGTGTCTGGTTTCACAAAACTTTGGTTTCCCCACAGCAACCCATAGCCTTAATACCAAAGACTTGAGATCAAAAGACTTAAAGACTAAACTTCAGACAGTGGTGAGATCATGAACTCAAGACCTGTATTCCCTCTTCCATCTCACAAGCTCCTCCCTCATGGTCAAGTACACAAGTTCATGCCCCCAGCTGAGCACCACAGACAGGTGCTGGGGCCCTGGGCACACCAGCATGCCATACTGACTCCAACTGACCTCTCTGGCCCTTCTCTCTTGGCTGGGGCCTCCATGTACCCTTTGCTGTGCCCAAGCTGTGTCCTTTGGAAGGCTTGTCCTTAGCTGCCATTCCGACCCTGGCATGCTGACTGCCCCTCCTCAGTGAGAAGCTCAGTGCTTATCCTCAGGGATGCCATTATGCTGCCCACCTCCAGGTCAGCTATGTAACAGAACAGCTCATGTCATGCCATGGAGCCACCTGAATTTAACCCTGAGCTGGCCTCGTGTTGGGAGTGCAAAGGAGGCTCTGTGGCAAACATGGACAGCAGAGCTATGGGCCATTACTCTTCCCCCGATGACAGGAACAAATGTGAGTCCAAGTGCAACATGCTGAGCATGCAGACAAGTTAGAGAACAGATTTAGACCTGGTCAGATCTGATGCAATGAGAACCTCCTACTTCACTTCTTCCCACTGTCGTGAGCCTTTTCACATCCCTACGTATTACCAGCAATCTCTTATGCCTTCCACCAGAACAGTGAGCTGGAAAATCATAGTGCACAAGAAAAAGAGACCTTGCCACATTCCCCCTTCAACTCAGAACTTTCATCTTCCCCACACAGAAAATGCCTCAAAGATCTGCAGCATCAGCTTGTCAATGAGGAACAACTTAGCTTCCAGAAATTATCACCAAGAATTAATTTTATGAAGTCTGAAAGCAAAGCCCAGAGACAAACTTGATCACATGAGTTTTACAAGGTTCTAGTAATAGAAAATACATGCATTTATGCATGTTCATGTTAAAAGTTACTTATTAATTTGACTAATTAAATGCATATTTTATTTTCTAGGAGTTTTATTTCAGTTTGGCCGCAAACAGGCTGATAGTAGCATTTGTACAGGAGAATAAACAAGTTCAGAAAGTTCTAATTCTTGGAATTTGGCAAAAAAACCCCATGGATTTGTAAAGTCATAAGATCAAAAAGCTGTCAATGAAAAAGAAAGACTTTGATAACTTACAAAAAGAAAATATTAGTTCTTATTTTTTTTCAAAATGGGTGTTGAGAAGAGCTAAGTGAATAACTGTCTGTCTGGGTGCTGCAAGTGGGAACATGTCTAGATGCTATAAATTTAGAGATGAATAATCTTTCTTTATAACAAGTGTAAGAAAAGATGCTCCATCTCAAGAAAAGTCCATATAAGCGGAATCAGCTTCCCTATGAGGAAATAATTACAGCAAGCTGCAAAAATAGAAATAAAATCTCTGACGAATTGCTGGTGTATGAATTCCTGTTACAGTTTATTTATGCAGACAATATAGTGTCTGGGATGAAACAGTTCTGTTGGCAGAACAAGCATGAGCCACTGTATGTGGGCTCTCAGAGCACTGCATGGGAGTGTTTACTTCAGCTCTCCTGGAACCATGCAGAAGTGACGTTACCATGCTGGAGCCTGAAATTAGCAGTGATACCACTGGCACCAAGAGAGAGCCGAGTGTGTGGCTGACATCTTCGTCATCTGACAAAAAAAAAAAAAAAAAGTGAAACAAAAACCAAACCCTAAACAAGCTAAGAGGATGTATTTGAAGTATTTGAAACCTCTTCCCAAACAGATCTCACTGATCACAAAGAGGGGTTGCATTTTGCCACTGTGATCACTTACCTGCAGTGTTTTCTGCAGGACAGGGCAAATGACAACTACCTGTCTCTTCATGTTTGCATGTTTATATTGCTTTATTCTTCTTCTAAATAAGAGTTCAGATTGTACTGGATGTTGTCAAAAACCCTGGTGATATTTTTCTGATCTAGAAGATAAGTCTGAAATTAAAATGTATTTATTAAATATAACCACTTTATGTATGGAAGACATGCTAATCTATTCTGTGACAAGATACCATCAGCAGGCATTTTCATAGCCCTATTGCTGAGAACAGTCCCAAATGAAAAAGAGGAGGAAGTGCTTGTACAAGAGAGCCAGCGAAGCTGTGGCACACGACTGAAGGAGCCACAGGGAGCCACAGGGAGCCTGGGGAGGCTGTCAGCACAGCCTGCTCTGCCTGCCCTACATCACCCATCCCACTGAGCTCTGTGTGCTCTCTCTGCACCTCTGGGCTTGTGGATAGGCAGGGCTTAAGACCAGCCATGGAAGAAAAGCGTGAACACCCACCACAGGGAGATTGTGGCAGTTAAAAGCAACAGAGCAAAGAGGGACACACAGAAAAAGGGATGCTGTGAGAGCACTTCTGTGCTGTCCCTTCATGAGAGGAATTCCCCATCAGTCATCATGCAACTTTTAGATACCAATGGATCAGCACAAGGACCAAACTCCAACTCATGGCCCACCTGTTTGGTCCAGCATCTCTTGAAGTAAATGCAAGATCCATTGGCTTCAGGGAAAGGGGATCACACCCTGCCATCAGCTCTTTCCTCAGACACTAAGTTTCCTCAAAACCACGATTTTCTTTTGCCCTTAGAGTTCAGCTGTTGGGAGATTTTTCTGTGTTTCCCAGTAACATATTTCTGAAGTACTCCATGCAAGGCCTGAGCACGGACAGAGAGCAGCCACTGCCGGTGTATCCAGAGGTGGGCTCAGCAGTGATGCAGCTGGAGGAAGAGAGATATCTAAACCATTTAAATCTTACAGGTTCATTGAAGTGATCTTTCATTCCCTTCTGCTGAAGTCAGTGGGATTCTTCTCAGTGATTGCATCCCAGGACTGGCCTTTGGGGTTTGCTTAGGCTATCAATTTATCCCTATGAAATAAATGGTATGTTAAAGTGTATTCTAAGGGGCAGGTGACTGAAACAGGCACACCTGAGGAGAGCATATTTCACCTGCTCACAAAATTGCCAGTGTTGAGCAATACAGCAGAAAATTATCAAAAATTTGTGCATTGAACTGAAGAGGAAGGAGGGAACAAGACGTGCAAATAAACATTCTGATGCAGAATGTATTTTTTCTGCCTCCAGATTCTACCAAACAAAAACAAGTGGAGGTGTCTCCTTTTTCTGAAAGAAAAAAGAAAATAAAAAGAAAAATCAGTGATAAAAACAAACAAACAAAATGAACCAGAACCATGGGGAGGGATCATTTCATACATTTTCAAATTTAAATATTTTATGGTTTTGCTTTAGCATCTCCATAAGTCTTCTGAGCACTGCCTTTATATGATACAAATTTCCGTTTTGTATATTGTTTGTATCAATATGTGCCCTGTATATTATTTGTTTAAAAATACTCTGATTTGTCTTTGTTTAAAGATGGAAGGAATCTTTTCTGGGGTAAAACCTAGGATTTATATTCATCCTCAATTTATTGAGCCTTACAAAAAGATGAAAACATGCAGAACATTTTCTCTATCATAGGAAAATATAAGTTGTTATGTTCTCCTCAAATTTATCTACATCTTTAAACAGTGTCCTCTCTAGTAAAGGAGGAAATTCTGAAACAATATCTTCACTGGTAAAAGAGGAAATTCTTTGAGGCAATATACTGTGGACATGCTGATACAGATGTCAGTAACTGTTGTAAAAGCTTTTTTCTACCTCTTGGAAGTCCAAAACAGAGCTATTTTTTGGAGAGTGAAAGATCTTTGTAATATCTACAGTGAGCATAAAAGCAGTGGCAGCTGACAGCATCAGCCCAAGCAGCTTGTGGAGATGAATGGGTAGAGTCTGTGAATGTTAAGTAATAGTTCACAGCCATTTACAGTAAATTTGATGTAACTGCAGTCTAAAACCTATACGAAGGAAAGAAAAGGGTCACTTCTCAATCATATAGGTGCCTATTTTCTTAGTTCTACGTATAGATATCTAATTACATGCACACAAATAGATGGCAGTATTAAGATACTGTGCTTATTTCAGGATATCATGCAGAGATCCTTTTCAGGCACTTGACTACCGTTTCTTCTTCTCCAAGTGCTCCTACTGAGTGTTAGTACTGTTGAAACTACTCAGGCAGTTTTCAAAATTTCCAAATTCATCTATTTATAAAGAATGGGATTTGGAATATATCCACTTTTGAGCCTTTTTGTCATGTATTTATTATATATATATATATATATATATATATATATATATAGTCATTATGTATTAAAGAAAAAATATCTTTTTGTGTACATATCTATTATAAAAATTCATTTGAATCTTCAGTACTGCATTTCCTCTGTATTTTTCATGATGTTACAGATGTATAGTCTTAATTTGTTTGCTTATTTTTAACAACATTCAGTAACAGAAAAGGCTGTGTCATAATGAGCATGTGAAGTGCTGTGTCAAGCATAAGCCATTGCTTTTCACAATATGAGTACAATGTTCCCTAAGGCATTGCTTGGTAAATTGCATTAGTATTAAAAACAAAGCCTTCAGACAGGAAGACTGGATTGATCCCTTCTTTTTACTCTTATCCTTACCATAAGAACCTTATCCATTTCCAAAGGGCTTACCTTAACCACTGAGTAGTTTCACATTTTTCTAAGACAATTGTTATAAATATGCAACAAATGACAGGACCAGTAAGAGAAATTGCAGTTGTAGGTGTCAACTGGCAAGAGACATAACAACAGGACCACAGCAAGCTATTTGGAAACCCATCCAGGTAGGACTCCTTTAGAGCATTTTAGGGTAATATAAGGCCCCACAGAATAAGAGGAATGTCAGCATGCCCTTTGTTAACAAAAGAGGGCCCAAGGGAATAGCTGACACTTTTCCCATCAGGTGTCCCAGCACAAAACAGATTGTGCATGGACTAGGATTGTGCATCCCGATATCTGAGTTGCACCCAGTCTCTGAAACAAAAGGTTTGAAGCTGTCAGTACTGCTAAAACAGAGTGTATCATCCTACCTGTGGTGGATCCTTGGATACTCCAAGTCACTCGCCTGCCCAGCAGGGGTTGGATGTTTCATGGTGCTACAAAGGGACTGCAATGATCTATTAAAAACATTTGGAAATTGGAAAAATATAAAAGTCTTCAAGACTCTATGGGGACTGATTAAGGGACAGGCTCCTGTACTTTGGAAATAGCTCCAGATGACTTAAAGATTTACTGGAAAATTCTAAGAGTTGTGGACAATTTGTACTATGTGAGACAATGGATGGCTGGTATAATGACATTATTTGCACTTTCATGGATGCCTGTAGCACTATGCTCATACAGCAAAATCATAAGGACTAGAAAACTAGAAGGACCTTTTCACTTTCATCAAACCTTTTCAGGGATTCCAAAACACAGACCTTTTTCTTCCTGGAAGCATAGAGTTATTTTACTTACTCCTAAAAGCTGAGATTTTGTTGCTGCATGCTGCCACATAGGGCAGGATAGGAAACAAGTCAATGCCTGGAGATAACAGTAAAGTAGTCACAATCCAGAGGTTTTTTCCATCTTTTTTTTTTAGATGACAGTGTAGTAAGTGGGAGAAATGGTGAAAAGTTGTAGGATGTAGCTGGGAGCTAAGGCCACACAGGCTGGAACAGTGGGGTGGTACAAAGCAGTTGAGGAGTGAAAATATTTCTTGGAAAGGTAATTTTAAGCACTGACCTTATGTAATACATGGAATGTGAGTAGGCACTGAAGCCATCTAAAAGAATCTAGCACAAAACAGGAAAAAAAGTACTTTTTTTTTTCTTAAATAACTTTTCATGTTTTAGGCATAGGAGTCTATCAAGATCAGAGCAATTTGAGGATGATGCTAGTTGCTCACTGTGAAAGGAGCAGAATGTTCTTTTAACAGGTATGAGGAAAATTTAGAAGGATCTGAGGGTTTGTCTATCCTTATGCAGAGGCTCAAACTACTGCAGGCATAAATTGGACCAGAGATGAGGTTGTATACTCTTTTCTTCACGATTCATGCTTTCCTGCTAGCTGCATGTCCTACGAGATGTCTTGTCATCAGAGCCTTGTTTACTCCATTCATTTAGAGTTTCACAAAGTCCAGTCTGGTTGGCTGAAATTGGAGGTGTTCATGTAAAAAGGGTATAAACACTAGAGGCTTAGATATGAGCATAGATTAGCTATGGGCAACAATTCTGAGAACTAAAAAAGGGAACACTGCATCACCGGATGAGCTCTGAATGGAACAAAAGGATTAGCTTAAACACATGCTCAAAATAGAAAATAATTTTAGCAATGTTGTTCAACTAGGAGGCTTTTTTTTTTCCCTCAGAACTGATCTGCAAGGGAAAAACTACAGCAAAGCAACTTCTCTTTGAGCTCTAAGGGCTAAATTCTCTTTCAGTACAAGTTCTACAAACTAATTTAAGAATCTCAAACAATGAGCTGGATGATTTTAAACAGTCACATTATCATGAGCATTGTGAATGTTGCCTTTTTGGCTGGAAAGCTTGCCAATTCACCTGCCATTCTCATGCTGCCCAGAGGCCTGGGTGGCCTCTCAAGCAATGACTAAGCCTTTGGGCAAAGTTCAGAATTTGGAGAAGTGAAAACACAGTTTAACTGTGTGTATACCTTTCCTTTTCAGAAGGCATGTTGCAATCAAGGCTGTAAAAATCACATCCATTCCTTCCTTTCTTGCTAGTGCTGATTTGGACAAGACAACCATGGTTATGAAAGCAAATTACAGTCTGATATGATACAAGCTGCAGTTCAGAGTCCAGAACAAAAATATTCCCCAGTAGATTGACCATATTTCTCCTACAGAATATTGTTTCACTATTAGCCTGCTTCAGAAAAAGTCCCAGGCACATGCAACTAGGCAAAGCTTACTGGAGCTGCTGTATTTATCCTTCATAGCTACAGGACACCAACCACTGGCTGCCAAATGTATGTAATGACTCAACACCTGCTCATAGCTCCTATAACACACACAGGTTGGGGAATAACATTTGATATTGTTAATAAATAAAATAAGAATGCAATATAATTTTCTCTCACACCCATTTTGCCTTATTGTCTGTCTTTAGGAGATGGGCAAATCTTCGCAGCCTAATCTGTTCATTTAAGCTACTTAGAAACTCATCTTCCCTTTCCAGACTTTCAGTAGCTGTTGAAATATGGTTGAAAACTCTTTAATCAAGCCAAATAATTTCCATAAGAGTATACCTAGCAGCAGATGTCATGTTACCAGCATGTGTTACCAGCACTTTGCCTGTGTTACTCAAGTACCTGGCAGTTCAACCAGCCTTTAGAAAGAGGAGAGCATTAATTGCTTTCAGCACCTCACATCAACTTCTTTGATAGCTTTTAAGATGAGAGCACTTGAATGGCTAAATGTGGGAATCCAGTTGTCCTGCAAAGCCCTGTGTGCATAGGACCAGTGTTAAAAGATTAGAGGCTAGATTTCATGGATACTGAACATTGATCAGATTTTTTTAAATCTCAGTAAAATCACATTTTGTTGCACATTTTGTTTGCGATTACTCAAATTAGTTCAGTTTGAAAGGATGTCTGAGAAGGCCCCACTAGGCCCCATTCAAATATTTTAGGTCAGAGAACTCCCTGAACTAGGGATATAAATTCATCCTTTCCACTTTTTTTCAAGTAAAACTCAGTCCACCCTCACTTCTGGTTTAGATAGAGTTTCCTCTTCTGATTTTACTCTTCAAGCAGCAGGAAGGATTTTAAAGCTGAGCCGTTTATAGCCTTAACCCATTGAATTACTTTCTGGTGAAGTGGTTGAAAAAGTTTCATTGGAAAAACAAGTGACAGTGTGCAAGTATTCCAAATCATAATGAATTCACCAATAAGTTTCTGGGTTTAAAAATGCTTTCCTTTACTTGTGTAGCACAAATGAAGTCAGTGGGGTTTCAAATTAAATAAAAC
This sequence comes from Agelaius phoeniceus, assembly GCF_051311805.1. Taxonomy (NCBI): domain Eukaryota; kingdom Metazoa; phylum Chordata; class Aves; order Passeriformes; family Icteridae; genus Agelaius; species Agelaius phoeniceus. The sequence goes on along the minus strand of NC_135265.1, from coordinate 93,450,821 downwards.
TTGGCACTTCTTCTCAAAAAGCCATATTTTGTTTTGCTAGATCTGCATAACTCAAAATTGCTTAAGTGAAAGTTTCTTGCACATAAGAGAGATGAATTTAGCACAAGAAAGAAATTCAATCTTAATTTAAATCTCTAAGGCAAACAGGTGTTAGTCTGTGCAGAATTTGGCCCTCTGGGCCCTTTTATTCTACCTCTACATTGATGTTCTCTCTAAAACAATTGCATAATTTCACCATTCACTCAAAGATAAAATACAACCTGTCACTCTGAGACCAAGGCATGGATCTCCCAGCTCTGAACAATGTCAGTCCCAATAAATGAAAGAAACAGAGAATAAATGCAATGTCAAAATAGCACTCAAGAAAGCCATCTTCTTTTATTCTGATTTTTCAATTTTGCCTAAAATATGAAGAAAAGCATAGAAGTGTTGCATATTTTTTTTTTACTTACTGCTCAAATATGTCTAGGAAAAAAAGCAATAAGGATTAGTCACCCTGTTATCATGCCTTTTGTTGTTATTTTATGATCTTGGAGTTCTCAAGCAAGAGAATGTTTGCAATGTTTGCAATTACATCATCTTCTCTGAAAATTTTTATTTGCATTTGCCTTAAAATAATGAGTTAAGAGTAATTCCAAGCTAGGTAAGTACTGACAATACATTTATTACTCAAGTATATAGAATATAAGTAAAGTTGTAGTACACAGGCACCTCAATTGAACAGCAGTTCTGTTCAAGGTTTTAAAGCACTTTGGGCTGTTTTGACATTCCTGGCTTTCTTTTGAAGGAAACAAGCAGAAATCTTAGTTCCGGACCACACGGGTCTGGATATGTGTAAGCGTCTCCTGGAGGACAGCAGTAACCAAGGAGGCTCTCTGGCTGTCTCTGTGAAAAGATTGTGGGGAGCAGATGCTCAAACTCAAGGCTCCCCAGGGAGTTTGTCACAGCCACCAATTATTACATTTAAAGAAGTGGGCTAAAAATAAATCTTATTTCTTTCCTGTCCTCTGGTCGAACATGAAAGCAAAATTGTCTATATGAATAGCCAAAAACCCTCAAAACCACAAAAAACATTTACCTCCTTTTCACTGCTGCATCATTAAACCACCATGTAGATATGAAGGAAGAGAGGGTATTCCTTGGCAAATATTTCATTTTCTTTGTGACTTCAAGGGAATACACTCCTTACATGTTCTTGAAATGCAAGGAAATGGGCTGGGATCTGGTGGTATTTGGCATGCCAAAGAATTGACTCTGTTTCTGCCAGTGGCCAGCAGGAGACAATGTTGCAGTGTTAATTAACTACAATTAATTCCAACTCCTGAAAAACAGTGAGCTCTGCCGACTACCTAGCAATCCTCCAATGGTCAGTAAAGAAGTGTGAACAATATTTTTAAGTCTTTAGAAAGGACTGAAGCATTAAGGTGGTCTTTCTGAGGAGCTGTACTAACTTACCTTTCCTAGCACAGATCTAAGTAAATTACTTCAATTTTTGGAAGCCTTTCAGGAATTTGTAAGAATTATTTTACAAAGCTGGCTTCTGTGGGTGCTTTTGTACTCCTGACAACACAAGGTTGCATCATCCTAAAGAAAAGATTTTGAAGATATTTTCAGACTAATTTTTTGAAAGAAACCAGTTTACAAACTGCTTCATAGGGAGTTTTATCAGTTTGAACAGAGAAAGAATTCTGATAGCCTGTTTATGTGCAGGGATGTGACAGATACACCCACGCATAGTCTGTGTACAGAGAGAAAGAGGGACAAACACATACTGGTGGTGGCTCTGTCACCACCTGGATGGTCCAATGGTACTGCCAGACATTGGCCCGGAAAACAGGTATACCAAAACCAAAACATTAATTCCTTGGTCATCTAAGAACTTTAAGAAGAAGAATGGCCTCCATTTTTTTACTTCATAATACACAGTCCTTCTTGTAACAAGAATTGGATTTGATCCAGTGTCTTCATAACTTTTATGAGTCCAGTATTTTTCCATTTATTATCCACACCCAAGACAGGCCATGAAGAGAAACTAACACACCACCTTGTTCTCAGTTGTCCCTCTCTGCCATCCCCTCTATCTGTGTTACAATGCTGAGACATGCTAGCAGTGGGAGTGGGAAGTCATGAGGTGACCTATCAGTCCAAGTAAAAAAGCAGAGGAACAGCGTGAACAGCTAGACTTCAGGAAAAAGATCATTTGACGCTGTATGTTACTCTGTCAATTTGCCTTCCTGATTGTTTCCTTTACTCTTTCACAAACTGGTGTTTGTTATTCAGTTGAATCATGCATGTCAACAGAAAAATAGCACTGAACAACAGATGGGTCAATTTCATTTCTCAGGGTTTTTTTGGTTGGTGGGATGAGGACAGAGGTTCAAGCTTGTATTTCTTTAGTATTTCCTCAAATATAAGCCCAGTCCATAAAGCGGCAAATTAAGACTTATCAGAAGAGTTATAGCTAAATGAAGAAAAGCTGCAAGGAGGAAAAAGTAGCCTACACATTCTTTTCCTCCTTTTTTCCCCCAGTGAAAACAGAATGCTGTCACATTTCTTCTCATCCCTCTCTGAAGTCCAGGTCAGAATACCATGTTTCAGAGTTTGATAGAGAACAGCCATTAAATCAAAAATATGCTTAGAGAGTAAGACCTGTCAGGGGAAATGCTATCATGCACCCTTCAGGAAGATTCATCTTTCCTGTGATTGAGCATATTTTTAATAAGAGTCTGGCTGCAGAAGAGGGACACTGGTGCAGCTATTCTTAGAGATCAGCCAACAGGACCAACAGGCTTGTTTGCCATTCCTTATGGCTCAGGAGGGGTTTGGAGGCTGAGCTTATCAGTTCTGACAGAGACTCTATGATCTGTGTCAATGTAAGGAGCATTCCTCCTGTATCTGAAGGCAAAGCAAAGGGGAAATGCAACGATGGTTAACTGCTGTTCACAGCTGAGCTGGAGGCACAGACACCAAGCTTTACCTTCAACAACAAGAGCCCAACTGTCATAGGAAAGATCAGGGCTGGTGTCTACAGAAATCTGCCTAAATTCCAAGATGTGTTGGTTTCAAGGCTGTGAAACTTGGTTTTTTATGAAAAAGCAGGCAACAAACAACTCAGAGAGTGGGTTTAAAACACACAGTTGTTATTATGGCTATGCCAAGACTAACCTTGAGAGTCCTTACACTAAAACTATGGCAATCCCCAGCAGAAGCAGTTACAGAGCTTTTGGCTAAGTAGTGAGCAGTCAGTATTTCTGGATGACTACTTGCTACATTATAAAAATGTCAGCAGAGTGGGTATTTATTTGCACAGCAAAACACTGTCATAAAGGGTCACTCTTGCCATCCAGGTGACTGTAGTTACATTGCAACTAAGGTTTTTCTAGAAAAGCATTAATAGTTCATTTCTCTTTGTCCTGAATCATCAGTGACAAGCAATTTTGGAAAAGGATTCATACTTAGGGGACAAAAAATGACAACTCCTAATTGCCAGCATGATCCACATATCTTGCAAATTCTACAGTGAAAACAAGTTTCAATCTTCAGTGGCTGCACTTTTCAAATCAATAAGTCCCCTTACCTCTAAGACAGAAAGGGAGGAGATTTATCTATATTAAACTGTGAAATGTTGCACTGAACAGTAGGACATCCTCCACTAGAAGCAAATTGGACAATATTTGCATGGGTAAGGCTGTGCAGAAAATGCTAAAATTTGACCAGGCATTTCATGTAGTAGTTACATGGGTATTGATCAATGCTAAGACTAGTTCTTTGATTGTTTAAAAGGATATTTTTGCTGTTGTTGTTGTAAATTTAGACAGTTAGGGCTTTCTTCATAGATACCAACTTGCTAAGTTCACCTGTGCTAACTGCTCTGAGGACCAGTATTGTCGTCTGTATTATATATGTCTCCACCATGCCTCAGGCTTTATTGATTTTTTTTTTTCATGCTGACTAGCTATATCTTAATTGTATCTTCCTCTTTCACTCTGTTCCTCATTGTCCAAGTTGCATTATGCACAATCCTTTCTTGGTACCTTATGAGTGATCCTTCACTTTCTCACTTTGTGCTGAATGATACTACACTGAACCAAACATATCTGTCACTGTCATACTTTCTGGAAAAATCCCTTCACCAGGATTTCTTCTCCTGGGAAGCTGAGAAGGCTCAGAGAGGAATGAAAACAATTATTATCTGATTGCTTCTCCCTATTTTGCTGCTTTGTGGTCTGGAGATTGTTTATCCAACAGGTGGTTGTTTGATTGGTTTCATGTGAATTGCTTTAACTTAATGACCAATAACCATCCAGCTATGTCAGGACCCAAAGCAGTCACGAGTTTTCATTATCATTCTTTGTAACCTTCTGTCTGTATCCTTCCCCTATTCTTTAGTATAGTTTTAGTATAGCATTCTTTAATATGATATAGATCATAAAATAATAAATTAGCCTTCTAAGAGCATGGAGTCAGATTCTCAATTCCTCCTTCATCCTGAGGACCCTGAAAATACCACACATATCCTCTCTTGACTTTGCTGTGTCAGAGTCCTCATGATCAGGATATGTTGTGCTCCACAGCTGAGGCCCTTTACTTGGGTGGATTATCTGGACTCACCAAAGAGGATTTTTCCCTCTGTTCATTCAGACTCAAATGCCTGAGGATATAACCAGCTCATTGGTTAAACAACTTCCTACATCACAGCAGTACATGCCACAAACCACTTCAAGGGATGAGAGGAGCAATTCTTCAGATAATCTTCCACAGTGATGGAAACATCACAGGATTTATTATGTATGTTATCAAGTGTTTTCCGGTTTGCTGCACAGTTGATAGCACAGTTGAGTTTTGTAATACTCCACAGGTCTTTTGTAAGTGTAGTCAGAGACTTAATCTGACTAAAAACCAACCAACTTAAAATGGTCTGGATCCTATAAAATACTCTCAGTAGCTGTCACTGTCTGGTCAACACTTGGAGATGTAACCTTATGTCACCAAAACAAGGAAGCTCCCAGGGAGTCAGGTCTGTTTTACAGCAGCAGGTTTAAGAGATGAGGACAATTACTTCCCTGGCTGTATCAATAATTCCACAAGATACAGGAAGACCCTCAAGGTGTCATCACAATTGCCCAGTTCAGTAACTGAATTCTGAACCACATACCTCACTTACTTTTGATCCCAAATGTGGCACTACCCAGCAAAAAAATGTAGCCTGCCATTTTATTAATAATAAATTCTGCACTCTTAACAGAAAATGAAAGGTTTCATCTCAGATAAGTAAAGCTTCTTCATGTTTTATCTTCAGGTGATGCTCTCCTTAAAGAAGCAATAAACAGAAAAGCAGTATTTACTGACAGAGGTTGAAAATTACTTTTCTGGTGTCCACAGATATGTGTTAATCTATCATAGATAAAATCTGTCCCTCTTTCCCCCTTCCACTCTTTACAGGTCAGCCATAATAATTTCACTGCTTTTAAAGACCACAATTTGATTTCATGTATCTGATCACCAGTTATTAGCTTCTGCATAAACTCTTTTTTGATGCACTGTATTGCACTAGAGATGAAACAAAGGTCATAGGAGTACTTCTGGAAGACAGACAATAAATCCTGGGATGCAGAAAGCGGTGCTTGTGGTTACAAGACAGCTGTAGAAGTGATTTTCATGGTGTGGGCTAAGGGGATGGGAGAGTCATAGCTACAAATCTTTCTCTAGAAGACACACTATTCACTACCATAGGCAGAAAGACAAATGTCTTTAGGGGATTTTTTTTTACTCCCTTGAGATTTTTAGTTCTAGAACCACAGAAAGACCACAGAAAGAATTAAAGGGTTAGAACCTAAGGGAAGAGTAACATAAGCAAGAGTAACATAAGGAGCATATGGGACTGATCTCTAGGCTAGTCATGGTCAGAAGAATAAGTTGCCTACAGAAGACAAAGGGAGAAGGGACAGAGAAGGAGAGAGTGGGAAAGTGAGAGAGAGACACTCTGTAGTTTGAGGAGAAGCTCTGAGATGCAAAAAATGGAATTCTGGATGGACTATAGGACTCGTTAAGATGTTATAATCTGATGAAGCAGCTGAGAAATATATACGGGACATTATTTTTTCCTAATTCTACAGGATAGATTCTATTCATAGAAGATTCTATGAATCTTCTATGCTTCTCACACTGAAAAATAATTGGATTCAGAACTTTCACATCGCTTGTCTGCTTCTTCCATAATACATCTAAAAATTCAAGTGTAATCTTCAAACACCCAGGTGGGTTAGACAGATGAGAAAAAGTGAGAAATGAGAAAAAGAAGAATTTTGTCTTGAAATTCTAAGAAACTTTGGTCTATGCATCATCAGTTCCATGCAAAAGTGATAGCCAGAGAGGAGCTGTATCACAATGATCAAGGTAAGAGATTTCATGGTTGCCTTTTCCAAACACAAGGAGTTCAAGCAAACGTGTCCAGCATGATGGCACTCAATCACAGCTGTTTGTTGCTGTCATCTGTAGGGGTCTCTCCCAGGACTGTATGACACAATCATCTGCATTTGGAAGAGGAAGATGATCCTTCCTCTCTGCTCAACACTGGTCAGGCCAGGTCTGGAAAACTTCATCCAGCTCTGGGCTTCACAGTACAGAAAAATACAGACTTACAATAGCAAGTCCAGAAAAAGATAGAAAAGATGATTATGGGGCTGGAGAAAAAGCTGAGACACTGGGACTATTAAGCCCAGAGAAGAGAAGGCTCAGGGGGGATTTTATAAAAAGATATAAATATCTGATCAGAGGGATGATGAAGGAGCCAGCTAGTTCTCACTATAGCCCAGGGACAGGACAAGAACAATGGACACACAATGAAATACATAATTTCTATCTAAGCACCAGGAAACCCTTGTGACCTGGTGGCTTGTACTTATTATTTGCTATAGATGAGGTATAAAAGTTAATTCCCAACCAGGTGAAGAGTTTGTCAGACAATGGCACATGCCCAGAGCATCCTTGTAGCACTGACTGCCTGGAAACACTCAGGTTTGCAAATCTAGCTTGACTAGCAGGGAAAAGCAATGCACCTAGCTCTCACCAGCTGCATGTGCCAATGGAGGAAGAATAGAACAGAATGTCTTGGAATGCTTGCTGTCAGTTTTTCTGCCTTTTGTTTCTTGGGACTTGATCTAAGTAATTTACTGCCCAGTGATAACTATTGTCCAGAAGTTAAGCCCACAAAAATTACTAAACCCTCTACAAGGAGTTACAATTTTATTTATTCCTTATCATGAATGCCTAGCTTTACTACCCAAGATAATCAATTCCACAAGATGAGTACAATGTTGAGTTATAGCTGTTTCACACAAGTGTATTTTGAGACAAACACATTAAAAATTTGATTCAGAGCCTTCAGTATTGAAGGCATTAAATGAGTGGGACAGCAGTGCCGTTTGTTGCTGTTAATTATGAATTAATTATGAATGTGTAATTAGAACTGAACCCAACATTCTTTGTATTGGTTTTGTACTGAGCATTATAACTAATCTAAGGCCATTGGGGTGGTTCTGCTGTCTTGCAAACACTTTTGATATCATGATTGTGGAACCACGTGCTCCCCTCAACTGTTGTACACGTGCTGCTCCCACTGGATGGATGAGGATGGAGATTCTGTCTGTGCCCTGTCCAAGGGAAAGGTACAGAGACCAATGAAGGAATAAAAAGAAGTGTGATAGCATGTCATGCTACAGTCCTCATCACCCGGGGGAAATAAAGAGAGCACACTGCCTACTTTTCTCAAAAAGAAAATATTGTAGCAATGACTTCCCTCACACCTGTGCATGGATTTCCCAGATTAGAGTTACTCCTCCTCTGGGCTAGTACAAATATATAAGTATTAAAAAGAGTATTAATGACAGTGACCTGCTGCTAAAACCCTAATGCAGTTTGTAGGACAGCTCAGCATCATTCATCTCAACAGGATGAAAATAGGGGCAGAGGAAACTTGCTTAAAGTCTTCCAATACGCCAAGTGGTGGAGATAGAAATAGAAGCTCTTCTCCCTGAATCTCTGCTTTCTGTTCTCTCTACTGCACCTCAAAAAGGATCCCTCCACATTTAGGAGAGATGTGCAAGAAGTAACTCAAAAAACTTAAAATAGCTACTAAAAAAAAAAAAAAATTGTGGCGGCAGGAGAAGAAACTCTTCTCTCAAGTCGATAACCAAACTGTCATTTCAGGTAAGGGAGACAGTAGATGGCAGTGTCCCCCAATACTTCCTAAGGAGACACAGTTCTCATACTCAATATCCCTGCTACAGAGCACAGACTCACACCCCAGCCAGTGACAGACGCCAGACAGGACAGACTTCACTCTCCACTGCAAGTTAAAACCAGGCAGTGTCTGGAAGAGTAGTGCTATGCAGGCTCCCAGCTCCTTTCTCCTTAGGAAACCCTCGTAGCTCACTTTTCCTGTCCTGCGAGTCAAGCTGCTATATCTGACATCTGACAGATGACAGTAGAAGATGATGACCACTCCTGGACTGAAGGAAACAGCAGTCGGTCAGCTCATCAAATATGTTCCATAGTAATAAAGCATGACAGCTTTCCATTTCTTAAAGTCCTGACATCTGGCCTCAAACACAAGGTATTAAAAAGCCAGGAAAAAGATCTTAGGGCAGAACAGAGATCTGGCTACAAATTGTGTGTTTCCACTGGCTTCCTGTGTCACAATGAACAAGACAGTATGTCCCTCTGCATTCTTGTTCCTGTTGAAATGCAAAAACGTCTGCTTGGGGATATATACTAAACATTAAAAAGATTCTGCTCTCTCAATCAACAAAAGAATTCAGAAAAAACTCCAATGACTCAAAGAATCAGATTTCTGTGACAGATATATGAATATCTGCTGAAGTCTTCTCACAGGAAATTGTCAAGATTATTCCATTAATGTTTGTAAGACAACCACCATACAGAAGCTCCTAAGAGAAACCTAGAAGAGATATAAAGAAAATAAATTTGGAAAGAAACAACATTCTGTAATGGTTTTCCTAAAAACAGATCAAAACTGGGAACTGTTGTAGGGCAGGTACCTTTCAAATTTCTCTGAAAGAAGATGAGCACAACAAGTGGAAAGGTCAAGAATTAATACATCAACTACTTTCATTGTTGCTGGATATTCTATTCCTTTGTAAAAATCAACATAATTCTGTCAACCACCATATTGGTATGTACAAGCTCGTCATCTGACCTCTTTCTGAGCTTTGGACTCAGAAGACTTTATCTTGGACTCTGAAGACTTTCATTAGAGGACTTTGCAGCAAAACAACCAGTGCAGAGCACAGTGATGTGAACTTTTAACACCAACCATCAGACTACAACAGGACATAGACCTCACAACTGGCCCCAGGTTCAGGGTTAAAGAATAATGCCAAAAGAAGCCAACATGACAGGGTATGCCACCAGCATTTAAAATTAGCCTTAGTGAGTCATTCAGACATGTGCTAGAAGAGCAGATCCCAAACCATCCACATTCTTAGCCTTCTTCCTCTACAGCTCCAGAGTGACACTAAACTTTTAACTACAGCATCCCAGTGAGCTGGTTTAGATATACAAAAAGAGATATAAACAATAGTTTTAAATATACTCAGAACACACTCTGATACATACCATGGTAGTGAAGGTCATAGAGGGATAAGGTGGGGGGACAAGAACTGATTTATAAATCAGTTTTGATCACTAGCTAATTGCAAAGTTCCTTCCAACATGTTGAGGGAAAATTTCCCTGCAGTTAACAACAGCACAAGTTGAGGAATTTCAAGACTTCCATAGGCAGGATGGGGGAAGATTCCCTTGCAGAAACTGCCAAACTGTTGGATTTGTAGCTATACAAACCTGGGTCCTAACCAGGTCAGTGGGAGGACCTCCTCACACAGTGCATCTTGCTGCTTAGTTTTCAATGGTCCACTCAGTGGTACTGTCATTGCTATGGGGAAGGGAGAGAAAAAAGAAATAAGAGCCAGGCACCTGAAATTCCCTCACATGCTGATTTTAGAATTCTTACAATGTCTGAACTGATTCTTCAGATCTTTCAAAGAGTGAGAAAGATAGAGTTCCCTTTGTGCTCACAAAGATTGGTTTCTATGATTTTCTCCAAATGAATTCACTTGGTCATATACAGGCATCTCAAATTTTGTGCAGTTAAAAGTTTGCCTGGTTTGTGTGTCCAGAGCTAGAAGTTTCAAGGACTGAGAAACCACTCAGAAATAATCAGTGAAGGACATAGAAGAAGAGGTTGTTCAGCTGTTTAGGAAGACAACAAAGAGCATTTGTGTGTGGATCCCTAATTTTAGGAGTTTCCATGGTACACAGGTATTTTAAAAAGGCACTTTGCCAGAAGCTGAACAAGGCATGAATGGCAGAAGAAAGCTGTGTTGTCAGAGAAACTTGGAAAATAGACATTAAATTACCTTTGTTTAATGCTTTTAGACCCTTAAGGGCATCATATCATAGCTATCCTACCTTTCAAGGCATGCTTCTGTCTTACAATCCCAGTACTATATACGAAGTCAAGAAGACCTTTACACACTTTTAGTAAAGAGCTGCCTAGGCCAGTCCTGCTTCTCTGCACTAGCCACGCATACTGCAGCATACCACTCCTCCTGGACCCATCCTGAAATGTCCTCAACATACATTCTGTGGCTGTGATTTTAGCACCAATTTGATGAAAGAATAAGCTTTTCTCAAGGGCATCCATCATCAGCAGTCCCTCAGGAACGTGCTGGCAGGTGTTCGGCATCGCAGACCTTGCATAACTCCACAAGATGAATTGCCAAGTAATGGCTTGGGCTGGGGTTCAAAAGTTGTTTCTGTTGGCACTTTCAGTTGTGCCACTGGTGACACTAAAGACAGGGAAAGGATCCAAATTTCAATATCTGACAGGTGTTGGCCAGGGATTTGAATAACAGAATTTACACACTTCTCAGACTCCTCAGTTTTCTTTAAGAAAAGCAAGCCTCAGGTTCAACTTGGTGTCACAGAAGCCAGTGACTTTGAAGACTATGAAACTGATAGGCAGTCTCTGAACACAGGGTGAAGCTTCAAAACAAACCACTGCTATAAATCCTTGCCTTCTAGATGTGCCTGTGTTTTCCTTCTCTCCCTGGGCCATCAGGAGAACACCTTGTCACTGTCCACTCCTCTAAGCAGCGCGTCCTCCCAAGTGCCCTTCAGCCAGTGCCAAGCCCCGGCAGAGTCAGAGCAGCGCACGCGATGTGAGCGCGGGGCTGGGCTGCGCCCTCCAGCCCTGTGCTTGCACCCAGCACACCTTGCCATCAGACCCCGTGTCACATTCTGTCCCAGTGCATGTGCAGGCATGCTTGTGTTTCATGTCACATGTAATAAAGAATAATTTTAAGAGGGATTGTCCTATTCTGTAACAGCTGTGACACGCATACAGCTTGTAGAGCCTCTGGCTGCCAGCTTTCACAGAAGCCTGAATTTAACAGGGCTATGCCAATAATGGATATTTCTTTTAGTTCAGCAATCTAAGCAAACAAAAACCAAAGATTAGGTTATACTCTGATTAACTAGGATATAATTCTTCTGCTTCAATTCTCCTGCTTCCTTCAATAGCAAAAGTACCACAGAGTCCTGGAATAAAATGAGTTGGAAGGGACCACAAGGATCATCTAGTCCAACTCTTAAGTTTCTATCATATAAGTAGCTCTCATACTTCTTTCCCCCATAGGATAATGCCCTAGAATAACTGACTTCTAGAGATTTCATACTTTTCAGTTATCTTTTAAAGAGACAATATGCTCTTTGTTTTACAATATGATGTGCCAGAAGATCTTGAAGAATGTAAGTCACAATTTCAAACTACATTCCTCAGAATACATAAAGAGAAAAATTAATTAATTAATTAGGTGATCTACTACTATGGCACCTTTCATTTAATCGTTTGGTTCAAACAGCATCCAAAATTTGCTTTACTGGTCTTTTAAGGATCTAGGACAAACATATGTTGAAAAAAAAATTTGGAGGTTTTCCCATCCTTTTTATCTATTCTCCAAACAAAATTCCAGGATTTACATTAATTGTTTTGCTTTATAGTTTCATCCCTAATTAGCAATTTGAGCTATTTTAACAAGGAAACAGAAATTAATATTTGTAGTGCATAAGGTTCCAAAGGCCTCCCAAAAAATTAGTTTCACTTTCTATATGTTCTGGTGAAGCTACTGGCAGAAGCTGCCATCCTAGCTAAGGAGTCCACAACCCTCACAGGCAGGAGAGAGTAGGACTGGAGAATGAGAACAGCACGAGAGGACAGTTAGGAGACTTTCTGCCAGCTCCTGTTATGAGTGCATTCCACTAGGAGTGAAATTCAGGTGAAAACATTCATTATATATATACGTTATAATATATATATATACATATATATATACCGCAGTAGCAGTGTGCATTCAACAACAGCCGTGGCACTGTGCAATATAAAAGGACTAGAGAAACCTCTCTGTCATCCCTACCTGACCCCTGACTATCAGCAATAGCCTGGGACTACTCCTTGCAGAAGTACATACCCCACTGCATGAGTCACAGATGTACAAAACCCTGACAGGAGTAATCTCCTGCAAGGTCTTCCATCTAGAAATCTCTGGAAATGTGAATCTCAAAGTGTGCTATTCCAGGGGACCTATTAAAACTATACTAAGAGAAGTTACAGACAGGATCCTCATGGTATAAAATATCCACCTCTCCCACATCTTTATGATCACCAGCTTCTTTAAATCGCGGCAATATCCAGGATCTGGTGTTTCAGAACAAGAATTTTAACTTGATGGCATGCCTATTTATCTATATTAAATTAAATCAAAGCTAAAGCTCAAAAAGAAATCTAAATATTTTGAAGAAGCTAATCTTTTTAGGTTTTTTTCCTTTTTGTTTGATAATCACTATATTCTGTTGAATAACCAATGTATTTCCCAATATAGCTGCAAGGAATTTCACAATAGCATTCATTCATTTAAAAAACAGGAGAGAGTCAAAGCTCTTCTGTCTTACATCACTTTCAATGAATGCTTTAGAGCGAAATGGCAATCATGAGACCTCCAGCCTACACAAGGAGGAAGTGGTTTTGCAGGCTTGCCAGATTAAAGAGTGACATCACATTATCTTCGTCAATGCTGATTCCAGCTCTTCGATAATCAGGCAAACATGGAAAGTGCTGTTCTCGTATCACATGGGCAGACATCACTTTCCATTCATTAGTGGAGCTAGTGCTGTCTGCCTCAGCAGAAGCCCTGCCTCCTCTAATGTAGGAAACTTGCAAAAGCTAAGAAAATGTGACAGAAAGAGCAGCCATCTCTACTCTTGGGCTGACCTATTCAAGATGCACATTCCAAAGCCACTTGCCATTTGTTTATATCACAAATCAGGGAAAATTGAAACCCTGTCCTTGTACAGAAGAGACTGTTACATGCCATCACTTTCAAACAAGTGTTGCAATTCTTGTGTATAAGGGTGAAACCCTCTCAGAGATCCAGGTTTTCAAGTTGCTTATGAAACATGGACTTGTAAACATGGACTTGAACCATGACAGAAAACATTATTGTGTGTGTAGAACCCCTTTCTGAAAATGTTTTAACACAAACTGCAGATCATGGGCATGATCCCACTGATTAAGAATTCAAGAAGGGCACCACAAATTTTTTGGTGACTAATATGTTTTTCCACAGAGTGCCAGTAACTCCCAGACTTGTACTTTGCTGTAAGAGTTATGCACTGAAACTTTGTTGAAATAAAAGATAGCTTGGGTTCATAGCAAACACTCCAGAGGGTTTTCTGAGGTTATAAATTACACAATGTGTGGTTTCTGTTAACAGAAATTTGGGCTTAACCTGCAGCCTTCTTGAAGTGAAGAGGCAAGAATATCTTTCTATAGCACCTATATATAGTCCTAGCATATTACACAGCACAGCTGATACACGCTCCTGATCTGCCTGGAGAGGAAATTATCTGTCACATATGGTCTCAAAATTACATTCATTGCTGTCCTTTAGCTGAGACTTAATGCTCCTTCTCTACATAGAACACAGAGTAGAGATGTAGTTATTCAACACTTCTCAACAGAACTCCAAAGAGCAGGCAAGATCTTTTAAAGGAGAACAGATGTGGTCTGTGCCCCAGGGACACTGTGTGGTCCAAGGCATCCCCACTGCAGAGCTCTTACACCTCTCACATAAGTCAATGTCCCACAGCAGAGCTGTGCAGAGCACCAGCAGCACAGACTGTAGCACAAGGCTTCCTTCAGAAGCCCAAGGGATTCATTCAAAGCACAGTACCAGACAGCAGCCAAGGTGAAGATGAGGCAACAAGCTTCTCTCTTCAGGTCCCTTGTGGGCATCTTCTTCATTCATTTCTACTCTTTGTTCTCAAAGGCTGGAAAACTAATTCCTCCTCAGGTGAACTGGGAGAAGAGGACAGGCATGGAGATAGTAAAGGGAAAATCTTCAGCTGAGACTGGGTCTCGAGAGAGCATTAGGCTATGATGCCATTCCATCAACCCAGAGTCACATTTTCTGTGGATTTATGCTTGTCTGAGTTTGGAATCCAATTAGGCAAGAGATGCAGATGAAGCTTTTCTCATGGCTAAGGCTTTTAAAAGGTTCTTCTTTTTGGCATTCTGGTGTCCAAGAGGAGACCAGATGACCAAAGTCAACATCTCAATAAGAGCACACATAACCTTGTTCTGTTGCGTGTAGCCTCATGATTTCTGTAGGGAAAACCTCTTCAGGACCCCAAACCTTTGCCTGTCTAAGAAGCTATAGAAAGATGAAAAGGAATGGAGAAAGGGGGAAAGCACACTGTAGGACAGGTATCAGGCCTGAAATATTTCTACTTCATATCAAAAGTTTCCTTGATTGCTAGATGACTCGTAAAACAAACAAAAAAAAACCAAAACGAACAAAAAAACCAAATCAAAAAAGCTAAACAAACAAACAAAAAATCAAACAAAACCCCTGAAGTGTTCAGTATTACTTTTTAAATTACAGGATTAAAAACACAGTTCATCTAAACTCAGTTTACCCTCACTGTTAATCTCTGGGAACTCTGGGTAAGCTTAGAGGTGAAAGGACACCAAAGCTTATCAGACTAGAAGCAAGTTGTTCCCTGAAGTAAACTAAGTTCCCTTTTTCATTTGCACAGCTAAGTCATAAGTGGTAGAGGAGGAAATCTCCCAAAGCTCTCAGACCCGAAAGTGGTATCACACGACAACGCCCACAAGGTTAAATAAGCACCACTCTGATAAACACTGGTCAAAGAAAGGAAAGAATTACTGCTCCTTTTTTGAACTGGAAGCCCCAGTCAAGATTATAATCCCCAGATACTATGCCCCAAAAATAAAAATTTATAAAAAGAAAAAATACACAAGCGTACATTGGAAAAAAATCAACCAAGGAGGTCTGTCATTGGTACTGTTACATACATACTCATATAGTTCACCTGAACTGAAGCACTCTACAAATGAGTGCATCTCCTCAGGAGATTTCATTGTAAGAATGAAATTTCTCAGCTCTCTAAGAGGCAGTAAACAGTAAATCATTTAGATCAGGAAACCTGGATAGCAAACAGCAAGTGCATCTTGTAGCAGAAATTCACTTCCTCAAAATAGCGGCATCTACGCTGAATTTTTAAAAATCCATTTTAGCCACTTCTCTTAATCTAGAATCTTGTGTTGATGATGAATGAAAATGCTCTGACCACAGATATTTCCTAACTGAAAAGGAATCGGGAAGTGATGCCAGCTTCTTCTGTCATTCAAAGGTTTTGGTTAATAAACGTCACATTAGATCCATTTGAAAAAATTTTGCTTATAATCACAGGATGTTTACTTACTGCTTGTATTAATACTCTTTACTTGGAATCTAAAGGTCTAACAGGAGAAGTAGGCCATTGTGCTACACGCTATACATACTACTGTCATAAGTGGA
Organism: Agelaius phoeniceus; assembly: GCF_051311805.1. NCBI lineage: Eukaryota > Metazoa > Chordata > Aves > Passeriformes > Icteridae > Agelaius > Agelaius phoeniceus. The sequence continues at coordinate 93,434,862 of NC_135265.1, read as the reverse complement.
TTTTTCTCTGAAAAACTTAGGTTCTGTCAGACTTTCAGGAGGTATTGATGGGGGAAAGACTGGGCTGTGGACCTTAGGAGAGGTGATAAGGATGTGCATTTACACAAATTGGTTTTGCACAGCCTAGGTCTGAGCACAACTCCTCACATAGAACGGTCGATAATGTGTACCCTGTGATCACACATTATAGGCAGATCAGATGCCAGGTGTGAACTCTTTTTTGTTAAAAACATAGCAAAGTAAAATGAAAATATCACAGAGGAAAAGTCAGTCTTATTTTCTTGAGGCTGTATGAGTAACAATAAGTGCCTTTTGGAATAGTTATAGCACACAATGGCTATAGTACTCAATGTCAAAGGATTTCTTGAGGGTGTTGTTTCTTTGTCCATACTGAAATCCTTCTCCCCAACCCTGCCAGTGCCAGAGTCTGTCAGATTCTAAAGCTAGCACACCTAGACCCAGACTGAGGCAAAGGCAGGGTTGTCTGTGAAGGCAGCCAAGCACTCAATCATAAAAAAAAAAAAAGTCACTTTTCCAGAGAGAAATGAAAGTTGGATCTTTCATCTGTTACCTATGGTCAACAAATAGAAAATTCTCTTCAGAAAATCCCTCATAAAATTATCTTAGCTCACTGTTCTGCCACAAAAAGACAAGCACCCCAAAATTTTGCCTGGCAGAACACATTTTACTGCTCTGACAACAGAAGTGGTAAAGAGAGAATCTGCAACCATAAGTATACATCAGGATCACATAGCTGCAAGAAAAGAAAATATAACTAAGAACAGTAAACAGCTTAACAAGAGCCCTCTGTTTTTAATCACTAAAGTAGTTAGGAAGTGAACTAGATTTAATCTCCTCTTTTCTTCTGTAAAAGGGTGACAACTTCACTTGCTCTAAATGTTGGAGCTAGTCACAGAGATAGGTAGAGCACTACAGCAGGACTTTTCTTCTTCCACATTCCAGAAGCAGAATCTAAGCACACACCAGGTTTATCATTTGCACAGGACCAGGCTAGGGAGAATGGTCAGTCCCTTTACATGTGGCTCACAGCAACTGTACAGCACAACCACGAATTAGCAGTTCGCAGTGGCTTTCCTTCAGGCACGGGCCCTTTATTGCTGGGTTGAAAATATTGCCACTAAAAAAGCAAAGGGAAACCTCTGGGTTGTAACAGGAGCAGAAATATAAACATAGTTGTACACTTAGTGCAACTCATTAAGAAATATAGAGCAAAGTTCCCAGCCAGAGTCAACTGAAAAAATAATCTTTGCAGCTGCCATGAAAACCACAGTAACCAACGGCCAAAGGCTCATCTCTTCTGCCTGACATGGAAGTCCACAAATAGAGGTGAAGGAAAGAAGGTGCAAAAGAAGAGAAGTCCCTCTCTACCAGTGGGATTTGCACACCAGGCTGCCTCCTGCTTCCTTACACCTGCTTCCTTACAAATCAGAAAGGCTATCATGACCTGGGAACTGATAGCTGTTATCAGATCGGCATCTGTTTGGCACAGTCCAGTTCCTTGGTGTGTGAGGTGATCCTCAAATGAAAATTCATTTAGGAACTGCTACCACTTACAGCAAGACAAATTCTATCCTTGGTTCTACATATTTGAGAGGGAAACGTAGACAGTGTTAAACAGCCTATCCATCCATTAATTATACATACAATAAATTATGAAACACTGTGGGACTATATATTTGGCCAAACAAGCATGATGGGACTAGAGGACACAAAAGTAACATCTGAAAAAGACCATGGGGTGTTTCTCAATCCAGCTTCTCTAACCAGAATGAAATGCTGAAGATGCCCTACTTGCCCAGAGTTCACCGGTGGAAAAATCCCTACTTTTCTGGCAGGGACTGCAAAGATAATGCAGAAGTTGATAACCATCATGTTGCAGAGAGTTGAACTTCATTCCCACCCAGAACCTGGCAGGCTGGAGAAGCAAAAGGAGGGAAATTAAAATGAGAGTCACCAGCTCCTCTGGAACACCAAGCAGCTTCAGAGCAATATCACTTCCACCTGCCCTACAGAGGCCAACCTTGTTCTCTGATGCAAGAGGACCTTGCTCTTAGCTGAGGGATGCTCTACCTTGCACAGGAAACGGTCATCAGGAAAAGAGGAAGCACAGACTCTCCACCTCTCTCCTCTGCTCCACAGTCCAGAGAAAAGTACCTTCAAAGATTTCTAGTTCCTTAAATGTGAGACTCCATCACTGAAGACACCCACTGACAGAGCAAAATAGGATTCGTGTTCAGAGAAAGTCACTCATATTTGGACATGTGTGGAAGGGAGAGAGAGGATGATGAAAGAAGAGTCACAGGAATTGGGCAGAGCTCTGTGTTGGTATTATGTCTCATTATTTAATGTTCCTAGACTGTTTGTTCAGTTTAGGCTTCTTCCATGGATGAGGTTTTTTGACTTTTCAATGACTGAAGTCATTAGATCTCCTTAATGCCACATTTGCTCAATCGCTGATCAGCTCTTTCCTTGCTTGTGTATTCTGGAAGGTCACACAGATACACCAAAATGGGGTCATTATGCCATATGCTTATTTACTATGTGTATGTTAGACCTTTTGTGTGTTATTTTTTGCTTGTTATCCATCATTATATGTATTTATCTTCAAGTAGCATATGGAGTAGTAGGATGGGGCATATATATGGAGTCAACAGATGGTGAGACTGTGTGTGATTAATATGTTCTCATAACTTTTTATTGTCTCTTGTTCTTATATGTTCTACTTTCAAGTGTCATCCCATTACTTTTGTCATCCCTGTTCTCATTTCTTTATTCTTGCATGTTATTAAACAAAGACAAAAAAAATCAATGTCTGGGTTTGAGATTTGTCTTTTTCTTGTATAAGGTGGTACATTTATCGAGGTGTTTCATAGGTTATTCAGGCCAACAGGGCCCATGTGTTCTGATCTCTTTGTATAATGCCAGGTGCAAAATTTCATCCTGCAACTTCTTGAGCTAAAGGAGTGTTGCTTCCAGCTACTGCATGAACACCATCAATATTTTACTGTCTGTATTTCACATGGCAGTCATTCTGTAAAAGGATAAAAAATCCTTTAGAAAATTAAACAATAATTCATGCTGTTAATTGTAACTTAAATGCAGACAGAAGGGTGTACCTCGAGTATAAACAACTTCTGGAGGCACTGCAGAAACCCAGCTGATTTCACATGCGCACTGGGACCTGTGGCAGGGAAGCAATTTTGCACATGTTCTGGCCTGACCCCACATGTGACACCTCCCAGATAGTGAACAGCTTCACTCTGTTTCATTTTGACTGTCCTTGCTCAAGTAGCACAATGGTTCCTTGTGGCACAGGAAGCAAAGGCCTGTTTTCCCACCCAGTGAATAGTTTCCAAGAAGCCTTTCACCTTTCCCTTATCTGAAGGGGTGGCCATGTTATCAAAGGTCCCAGCTTAGCTCTATTGCCTTTCAATCCCAGCTTATTACTTTTTTTACATGGAAACTGTGTATCCAATATTTGTTAAAATCATTCACTAATGTCTGTTGATTTTTATTGCTGGTTTAAAATGTTGCTTGAACCCATGATGGTCTCTTCTCCCCTCAAGCCTCATGCATTCTTGAAACAAGGAAAGCTATTTATCAAACTCTTCAGGAAAGGGCTTTTGCTCTCACAACAGCATGATCAGTTCAGGAATATACATGGCAATGAGTGCAAGCAAAAACTTCCATCCTGATCTATAAGTATACAAAGCTTCATGTCCTTATTTACCTTTCATTTCATTATTAAATGAAATGTAAACTGATGTTGAGAAACTGCTGCTGTACATGAGATTATGGTGAAAAATCTAAGCACAGGATTATGAGAACAACATACTTCCAGGTACTGAATAGGAAAGGAACTGTAACTGTATGCACCCCTGATTTCCCTGAAATATTATTTCTATACAGTTTTTATGTTAGAGCTTTCTCTAGATGCACCATGCCTGACACAATATTGTTTAGTAGCAAGCCACCAATTAGTAACAAATGAGTAAGCAGCTTGCAGTGATGTATAGATTGAAGTATATCATTAATAGCCTGTTATTCTCTCATTCAGAAAATTACTACCAAAGTGATAGGGGTTTTGCAGATATTAATAGTGTAGATTAGTGTAAAAACAAGACCCATTTTAATATGTGGTTCTGAGTATTACAATTATTCTGTGAAGATGATTCTATGTCTATCTATAACAAGACCACAGATAACACCAGTGACCCAAGTTGAACACTAACACAATTTCAAACAGTCCCCCAGTACAGACATCTCAACTATACCCTCTTCTGATCAAATAAGGAAGAAACATGTGAGTTTCTTAATTGGCTTTTTTACCTGGACAGGGTGAACACAGACAGCAATCTTAGATGACTATCGATGACTGTCAATATTGTCAACAGCTATCAAGAGTTAAACTCTACCAGAATTTATGGAGGGAGGCAATCACCTGAGACATCAGCAATTAGTCATAGATCATTGAATGTTGGGGCTTTAATTTTGGAATGGTTTTGAAACTGCATTGTGCTCATATTGATCATGAACTCTTGTTGTGTTTGAGTAGTGAAGGAGGATGTGTGGAGCAACACCTGCACCTAAATGTGCAGGTGTGACCCTGAGTGTTGCATGGAGGTTGATATTACACAGCAATGGTCAGCTCAAATAACCTGTGAATCAAACTGTCAGGCTTTGAGTGAAAACCAAACACCCACAAAGTGAATGAGAGAAAGTGAAAAAGGCGACCAAAGACATGTCATCAGACTCGGTTCTCCTCATCTGTAACAGACTGATGACAAACACTTGCTATTTCTTCATCTTTCTAGTAGGCAAGGCCCTACTAAAATTAGAGGTGAATTTCACAGCAGATTTATAAATATGGATGATAATGTGAAAGAACCATGAAATTTGAGTGTATGAGTTACTTGTTAGCTGGCTGATTACTGTTCCTTCCTGGTAAGTACCAAGATAAAAAAGAATAAAAGAACAAACTGTCGCAGACATCTTTTCACTAAAAATCCTTTCTTTAGGATTTTTCCTTCTGAGAAGAAAAGAGGCCTCAGAGACAGAATGTAAACAATGGTTATCTGCTGCTGTGGAATGCAACAGGTCCACCTGTGATTGGCCCATCTTGGATGTTTATAATTAATGGCCAATTAAGGACCGAGCTATCTCGGACAGAGTCCGAGAGAACTGCCTTTGTTATCATTCTTTTCTTTTCTTTTCTTAGCTTAGCTAGCTTCTGAGAAAACCTGTCCTTCTTTGTCTTTTTAGTATAGTTATAATGTAATATATATATATATATATCATAAAATAATAAATCAAGCCTTCTGAATATGGAGTCAACATTCTCGTCTCTTCCCTCATCCAAGAACCCTGTGAACACGGTCACAACAAACCAGTGAAAAGGAAGATTTTAAATCCCTTGTTTGATTCAACTGGTTTAAGAAGAAGAAGAAAACATGCTTTGTGGAAATCCAGGAGATTGGTTACTGTCTTTGCTGACACCCCAGAAATATTAACATGTTGACTTCAGGGGACATCCTTGTTGAATCAGATAAACTAAAATGAAGAAAGTACTAATTTTTAAGAACCCTGAGTGCTTTTAATTGCTGAGGTTTTCCCAGCTAGAGTCTTCTGCATGTTCCCAGTCAAGAAGGATTTGGCAATAGATCCAGATATATTGCGAATGTCTTTCAACTTCTGGAGGCTCAGGTTATATAAGAATAGCCTTTTTATATTGAAGGATGGGTAGTGGTCTCAGATGAAGAGGTGAGGAGAAGAAAAAGACCATACAAATGGTATAAATGTGTGTTAATGCTGTGCTGAAAATATGTTGTGATGACAACAGATGTTGCAGCTGTTACTTTCCATAAACACAAAGTACAGGCAACAGCAGGAGTGTGAGCTGGTATGGAAGGATGTTGAATTCAACTTCCTTGGAAATAAATTGCATTTACACCATTGTTTTCAAACTATTCGAGAATGCATGCTTTCATTGCTTATGTGTTCACTGCAAATATTTTCCCTGTGAATAATTACGTGGCATCTTTTTGTTAAATAGCATCTGGTTACCTACACAAAAAGATTTGAACGCAGTATTTGAGTTCTGTGTCTGGAATTTTACTCTGTCAGGTATCCTGACATATGCCTCAGCTGACACATCCCTTTCTGATGCTGCAGCAAAAAAAGTACAAAGAGAAACAATGACTGTACATGCCTCATGCCAGTGTTCTGCATATATTAAACAACTTTAAGGGCAGAATGTATGGCACTGATCAATGGGCTCCAGTACACTTCATTTTCTGGGACTTCATTTTCAACACTGCTTTCTACAGAGAGCTTTGTCTATCAACTACATAGCAGCAAGTACTGAAAAATACTTACTTGAATTTCTCTAAGCTGTTGATTTTTCTTCCCAAAAAAAAAAAAAAAAAGAGAAAAAAACCCCAAAACAACAACAACAACAACAAAAAACAAAAGAAACCAAACATAATCTGAGATTAGAAGATTAGAAGACTCCTTTTCTTTGTTGTCCATGAGTTTTATCAGGAACATGGTGCTGAAAGAAAAACAAGAAGACACAGTTTGAGTAGGCTAGCAGAAAGATAAAAGAAAAAGATGTGGATTTTTTTTGCAGAAATCAACCTTGATTTTGCACCAGATACATCTTGACAAAGAGGTACACGCACTGCACATTACATGTTAATGAGACCTCCTCACTGACCTTTAATCAAACCCCAGCTGAGCCCTTCTCTACAGTCTTCCTTGATATCTGTACTAGTTTTCAAACTTGAAAATAGGGTATTTTTTCCCTCCATATATGCCCAATTTGATTATTTCTCCACATTGGTTAGTCCTCTGAGTTTCTTTCTGTTCAGGATTTTAAATAGCCTCTTCTAAATACTTATTCAAAAACCTTTTCAGGTAGAACTGATTTCTGTTCCATGAATGTTCTGTTTTTGCAGAGGAGCACAAAGGTTTCCTGTTGCTGACAGCTGACAAGAAAGAATTCCTGTCAATCAGTTCTGTGCTCAAGATCAGGTAGAAAATTTCATCTTTCTCTTCAGTACCATACACATACTAGAATATAGGCTAATATGGTCTTTCCTTAGACAAACCATTGAGAAATAATTGCTTTTAAGTGCTGGACAGAATTGCAGGCTTACTCACACTGATGTAATACAAAAACAAAGAAGCTCTCTTAGAGATCACATGGTCCAACCCAGGTTGCTTATGATCAGCTTATGACCCATTATCATTTCATGTCTTGACTCTGGCCTTCTTCTGGAGAAAGGAACAAGTCTTGTGGTTTCAGCTACAGAGAGGTTTTGGTTTGCAGCTTGCCTTGTCAGTGAAGGTCACCACCCTGCCTAGAGAGTGTACTTGAAGCCACAGAGTGAGATCCACTTGCTGCCTCTCCTCAGTCTCACAAGCACTCCTGTCATTTCCTCTTCAGACAGACCTTGAGCAGAGTCTCTTCACCCCAAGCAGCACTTGTCTCCACAGAATGTGTTCCTGTGTATTTGGAAACATATGTCCCACTGAGTTTTGTGGGAGTTTTGCACTAATAAAGCACTCCTCACCACCAGGAAGTCGGACTGACACTTATGAAAGTCCTAGCATGAACAGGTTACAAATTATGACAAAGCACATTTTAAATAAAATCAAAATGTTTGCACAGTACAAGCAGCTTCAAATGAGAAAATAAACACTGAATTACAGAGGGTATCTTGATTCCATTTGGAAAGACAGAAGTGTGGTGTTAAACAAGAAAATTAAAACATTTCCTCCTCTTATCTTAGTTTTGTCCTGGCATGAGAACAGAGCCTTGCATTTTCTAGACACTACTAGGAAACACATTCATAATGGTACTCAAATATAGCTATTACCATGTTTAAATATTTCCCTGCTGTTTATTACTTACATGGTCAGCTATAGCTGTTTCCAATTCAAGACAATTACGACATGCAGACGAAAAAGCTGAAGGGGAGGAGGGAACAACTTTTGTTCCTAAACAGCTTACCTCTTCAGAAAAGAACAATGTTTACTGAGATAAATGAAGAGAGGGTGGTTGTTTTAGATCACTATGACTAATGTTAAGAAACAGCTGGTAAGGAATATTAGGTAATCACATACACAGGCTGCACATTGGGAACATTACGCTAACATACCTACTATAATTTTATTCCTTTCCCCACGCATTTATTCAAAGCTGCAGCTGTGATACTGGCTTTTGAGCACTAGAAACTATCAGGAAAAGCAGCATGAATCATCATCTTTTGCTTGTGTTGTTTAACTTAGTCACCCAAGAGCAGTTCTTCCAAGAGAATAATAGAAAGAAAATGAGAGATTTGAGAGATTTGTGGAGATTGTATTTCCTTTCCTTTTCCTTTTTCCTTTCCTTTTTCCTTTCCTTTTTCCTTTCCTTTTTCCTTTCCTTTTTCCTTCCCTTCTCTTCCCACCTCTCCCCTTTTTTGTTCTTTACTGGAGATAATCACTAGGTTCTTCAATTAATTCAGAGTTCCAGTCACCACACAAGTGGTGAGTAATTCATTCCGATATATTTTGAAAATATCAGTCAGGATCTCAGACATGAAGTGAGGTTCTGCAATGAAGTATTTGTGATGATCCCTGTTTCTGGGGACTGACTGGGATTGACCTAAATTTTCAAGGCAGGTAGCACCTTTCAGATGGCAGCACATTTGTTCTACCATTTCACAACAAACCAGTGAGGAAGGAGAGAGACACAGCAAGGTTTATTCTGTACTGATGGCAGATTCTGTTATATCCTCACTGCCTCTGTTCCCAATCCCTTTAGAACAAATTCTGACAAAGCAATTCCGTCTCATGTCAAGATGTTTCTAGTGGCTTTGTGATTAAACACACTATTGCTCATGAGGTCATCCATTTAACTTAGGCCAGATGACAATTAACTTTATATCCTAGTGAAGGCAGCCCTGCAGCCCTAAGCAAGCTCCTCTTTGCTCACTGCTCACCAGCCTGCTGCTTTTTTATCAAAACCGCCATTCCCTTGCAGTTTTATGCTTCTGTGAGCATGAGCAGGCCACAGAAGTCAATTCACTCAGAGAAGGGTTTCTACTGCTTCTGGGAAATGCAACTACACTCAAGGCCAAAAATCACCCTAAAGGCAGGAAGGTTCCTGGAAAACTGGGTTAAGTGGACGCGCCTGCAAACAGCAGCAGGAGCCATCCTAAGGACCACCGAGTACTTTTAGAGAGGCATAAGGAATTTACAGGGCCAGTGCTTAAAGCTTCAGGTTATTTTGGATGCTCTGTGACAGTGAGACCACAGTTCAAGCCATCCTTTCCCTCCACTGTCTGGCAAGTAGAGGACTCCTGTCCTAGGTTTTCCCAGTACTTTATACACACACACATGTGCAGGCAATATCTGCCCATGCTTTGGCATTTTATCAGTAGCCTTTCAAGCCTCTCTCATCCATATCTCATTTCCCTACCTAAGACTTTTTTCTGGGTCACAGGTTTGTTAATGCAAACTTACTGAGATTCTGAGAACAGCCCTGTGCCCTTTCCACAACAAGACGTGGGAAAGGAAGCCATAAGGAATAAATATGGAGTGTCTTGCATAAAATGAATTGGTGGAAATAGGTCTACCTTACATTTTTAGAGGAAGACCCAGAACAGAGCAAGACTTTATTGCTACACATCTGTACATGGCCAAACAGGGCAAGATCCAGCCAGTGACCTCCCTCCAAACTAAAAGTTCTAGAATATGGGAAGGATCAGCACAATTACTTATATGATATCTCTAGTTTTCAGCTTCTGTGTCCTCCCCTTGGCATCCAAACGATGGAATCAGTTTCTGTTCCCACAGAATTTAAGGCTGGTCCCTCAGAACTGAAATATATTATCTCCCAAAACTTACTCCTGAAGCTCTCCACTACACCATGCAGCACTCTACAAGCACTCAGCAGAGCTAAGTAACAAAAAAACACATCAGGCTTATGGACAAAGATCATTAAGATTCCACCACCACTTACTTCATCTGACAATAAATACATGGATCTATAAAAGAACAAGGCCTTTCTCCTTTTCACCATCCTATCAGAGCCTTCCTTTGAGCTCAGTTCCTTGGGAAGTTCCAATCAGATCACATCCTTCTTCTGAAACACAACTCCCAAACTAACCATTTTATTTCTAACCCAACCTGACCATTAGAGCATCTTATCTGTCTCCAATATTTTTTCCCTGCATTTCCCCATTAATATGCTTTTTTTTTCTATCTCTGATATTTTTCTTTTAATTTAAAGACAAGACAGCCAGAATGGTTTGTTCTAAAAAAACTTCAGTCCTTGACTCAAATGTTTTATATTTCAATCACTAATCATCAAAATTTAGGAGCTAACAATTGTCCTTCATCTGAAGGGATGTGACAGAATCTCACCTACAAAAATGAATGCACTTGGGTAAAAAAAGTATTTATGATACAACAATACGCATGGCCAGAGTGAGAAAAGAACTTCATAACAACAACCAAACTCAGGCAGAAGTTTCTCAGATTATGCAGGTCAGTGTGGTAGGGATGTTCAAGAACACCCTGTATCTATTTTAGGAAATTCATGCTCTGAAGTGTGCCAGTGGTACAGGGGAAGCCAGAAGTGGTTTCCAGCTGGCCCCTGCTCACTACCAGCCTCTCCCTTGATTCTACCTCTTCTAAGATGAGTGGCAGACAAACTCTGGAAGATTTATTTAGCTGAGTCAAAAATATCACTGTAGCTTGTTGAATGCTTCTTTTCTGCACCTCCCTGCCACAGATTGCTACCCCAATAGAGCAGGCAGTGGTAGAGTACCTGGGTCTGCCCGTCAGTCTACTACCTAACACAATTTTATGAAATACTAGATAGGCACCTGGGGCAGCCAAGGAACTGATGCGACTCCTGCTTTGCTCCCCTTGCAGCAGAAGCAATAATCCCTGGGAACTGATACAGCTGGGGACCAGCCATCCCTTAAACCTCCACAGTTAAACACACCAGTCAGTCCCCAAACACCAAGCTGGCAGCTCCAAATTTTCTTTGGCACAGTTCCCATCTATTGACCTGTGGATTCTTCTCAGATGGAAATGCATAAACCAGTTCATAGCTCTCCCTTCTTCCCAGCAAAACCTGCTCCTGCACAAATCACTATGCAGCCTTATGGGTACACTGACCTCCAAAAGAGAAAATGTTTGCTCTCAAGAAGCACTATTCCAACAGTCTACTGGGACATCATTTCAGAGCTCACAGAGGATAAGCACAATATTCCTGAGTTCACTGCTCCTCCAAGTCACCTCCCACCATCCTACAAGCCATTATAGTCTGTCACAACAGTGACAAAACAAGACAGGAGGAGGGAGAATTCCTCCACAAAACTGTCAAGTTCTTTAACTTAGTAAAATTTTGAGAAGTTCTGTAATTGATTTTAAAATGTGGCAGAGAGGGAAAGCTAAGAACTTTGTTAAAACTGAATACAAATTAAAACTCACGTTAAACTTTTTTTTTTAAATTAATTTCAGCAAGTTTTTACCAGAGGTGGCAGAATTCTGGATGGTGAAAGTTTATAAATTTTCCATGCATCTAGGCATATCAGCAAGCATAGTCAATGTGGGTTTGGGCAAGTAGTAGTATCTTCCAAAATATCTTGAAAAATCTTGAAAAATGTTTTTGTTAGCCCATACGGCTCTAAATGCTTGATTGTAAATAGCATTTATGAACCTACAGGTGACCACAGACAGGACTGTTTGATGACTCCCAACTAGGTCCTTTGGAGGGGAAAAAAAATCATTCTGTTTCATCCACAAGGAGAAACACTAATTTTCAAATGATCCATCTCAAACTCAAAAATCTTGCTATGTTGTCTAGTTTTGAGCAAACCAGAACAGAGATATCTCTGGCAATATTAACCATTTGAGATCCCAAATCAGATTGTGCCTAACTTTGTCTTGCTGCCACTACAATCTCCAGCTCTCTTCTCAAAAGTTTGGCAGGGTCTGCCAGGACAGTGTTGCCACATGGCAAACAGGGTTTTCACCCAGCTGCACCCCCATCTTTACCATCATTTCCAGACAGGTGAAAAGTGCCTTGTTAGCAGTGAGATTTTCAAAGGGCAAGTTAATTTACAGCTGACAGTTCAGTCTCACTATTTAAAACTACTATCTGGACAGGTGCATAGTTCATCAGGAGGTATCAAGTGCATGTTCATGGTATAGACAGTCCCCATCCTAGAGACATGGTCATTCCCATAGCCAAAATCAAAACAATGCTGAAAAAGAAATCTCTTACAGTTATCGGTGATAATCTAGAGTGTTCCAAAGTGAAGGGCTGCCTCCCTATTACTTGTCCCCCACCAGACCAGCTCTGTTTGTTGGGGTCATTGGCTCTCAAACTGTGCCTTTTGGCTTGTTGGGAGGACAGCACAGGGATGACTAAATTTGGCTTCAGATTACAAAAGGTTTTATTTGCATTGATTCTTCTAACTATTGCAATGGCTTCTGAGGTTAAAGAAAGAAAGCAATAGATTCATTCTAACAATGCAAAGCTGATTCTTCTACTCATATTTTTCTAATTCCTCTCAGGGGTATTTGCAGAGCTCTTTTGACGAACCAGTGCTTTCCAAATGTGGCACATTAATGAACCATCTTAGTTTTACGGGAATTATATTTAGCCAAAGTGAGGAACAGATGGTGATCAGAGGTCCTTCCCACTATCTCATATAGTTCCTGAAGTTCATTCTACCAGCAGAATGAAGAAACAGGCTCAAAAGCTGCTACTGGGTTTCACTGCACAAGGTTTACACTGGCACCTGTGGATGTTGGCAGGAAGTCTTTAGGAGGATGCCAGTGCCCTCAGGCCTGGCACAGTCATAGTCATACCTTGATGCTTGACCTGACTCAGGTGTTCCCTGGCAGCCTAAGGAGAGTGTGCTGCCCTCCCTCATTAGGGAAGCAGGTTTGTTGCCTGTGCTATGGTCAGAACAAGAAGTTTGGTTTATGGCTCTAGTTCAGGCCACAGTGATAAAGTACAAGACTTCACAACAGGTACCCCCACACAGCACTAATCACAGCTTGCTACCTACTATATTCCCTTTTCTCCTTCTCACTCTCATTTGTTTCACCATTCTCCTTCTCTCCCAAATAAACACCAACCACCCCTGCTTACTTTTCTTCCCACAGGCCCCAGTGTTGTGACATAAACAGCTTGACACTCTAATCCAGGTGATTCTGCCATTCCTGATGGTATCAGCTGCAGCTTTTGCCAGCTTCTTGCTTTATTGCATCATGTTCAGGAATTTCTAATTTGAAGCCCAGTAATCTCTCTTCTGTTCAGGCCAGGACCTTGTCAGTTTCTTACCAAGACAGCTAAACATAATTGCTCTCCCCGGAGCAATACCAATTTTACAAAAACAAAAAACAAAAAACAAAAAACAACAACAAAAAAAACAAACAAACAAAAAACAAACAAAAAACAAAAAAAACCAAAAACAACCAAAACAAACAAACAAAAACAAAAACAAAAAAACCCCCACAATCTTATATTTGCACAAATCTCATCAATAAGAATAGATTTAAATAGCATTGTCTTCTATTTTTAGTGATTCCTTGATAGCAAAAACTGATCCTACAAAGAACACTCTTAGAAACACAGTTGCATTGTGCACCACTTCTATCTACTCGTGTCTCTGACAGAATGCATCTTCATTGAAACCACTCGCTCCTCTCTTGTTTTAAACTTGAGCAGCTTGAATCTGTGATCAAACACCCTGTAAAAGCATAAGGAAATGGATGGCTTAGAGGCAAGGAACCTTTTTTTCCTTTTTTCTTCAAAAAGCTTATGGTAATTTCTATAGCAACATCACAGGCACAAACTTTTCTGTTACGATGAGCTTCCTGGTTCCTCTAGGTGAAGCTTTTCCCCAGGATAACATTATTCCTTGTTTGAAGCTAGAGGGAAAAATAAAGTGATTTGCCAGGAAACACAGAAGATCATTGGCAGAGTCAGGAGGAGTGTACTGATTTTTATCACCCTGCCTGATGTGCCCACGAGCCAGCAGAAGTAAACTCAAGCCTGTGTGCTTTCATTCAGTCTGACATAATGGTCCCATTCCCTAGGACTGGTATCTTCTTCTTTGTGGGATTACTGTCCCAAGTGTCCTGGAAGGTCCAAAACAAATTCAGACTCCTAGCAGATATTACAGGACAGGTTCTTGAGCGCCAGTGAAGTAAAACACCTTATGTGAAGCCAATAAGGTGACCAACAAAGCACTTGATTTAGCTGCTCATCAATTGCACATACTTGTGGGTTTCTGTTGTGTGGGAAGAACACATTCAAAGCTGGTCATGTCCCTTTCTTCCTATCATGTGATTCTGTGTGGATTTCTTAGCTGTAACAAGTACTGCAATTCAAGAAACATATATATTGTGGTCTATTTGCTTTATTAACTCATGGGAATACTAATGGGGGAAAAAAAACCCCAATAACAAGTAAACAGAAGGTAAGTCTCTCTCACAACCAAAGACAAATGTGTAAAGGATTTTTGTGCAGTTGTCATGGTTTAAGAATGTACTCCTCAATTCAGTGCCCTCACTGAGACTCTCCCAAACCACCCACTACCTTCTCACTCCCCCTTCCCTTGCCCCTTCTGCTGCAGCAGAATGGAATGGAGAACTGGAGGCACAAAAGATGAAGATCACGGGCTGAGATAAGAGTAATTTACTGGAAACAGCAATGAGATAAGAAATAAACCGAAACAGCAACAATATTAATAACAAAATTATGCAAAAGAGAGAGTGATTCACATGCAAAAATACTCACTGCAGACCCCAAGGCAATGTGCAATACTGGATGGCTTCCTCTGTGACAGCTTTGTTCAATCATACTTTCCTGCCCTTATCTTAAGACTAATGTTCACACTGAAGTGATTTGGAGATTTCCAAACTGAAGAAAAGTATGAACACATTGACACCATGGAGGTCTACTGCAGAAATTCTTCTTGTCATGCCAAAACACCCTCTGGAACTTCCTCCTCGGACATTTAAGTGCCAGACAAGGCACTTACAACCTTCCATCACACCAGTCCAGCTTTTAGCAGAGATACATGACTCTCAGTGTCCAGAACAGGTCTTTTTCGTGCTGCAGCTAATTCAGATGTATTTTTGTAAAACAGCAAGAAATAATATGGTAAGGTTCAGGCTGATGTCCAGTTTGCTGAAAAAGAATTAAACCACATTTTCACAGGAAGGTGAATTTGCCCTCAGCCTGCAATTCATTAGATCCCAGCCCTTGCCCTCGACCTTTTGCCTTGAGGGAGTAAGAACAGGAGCCATCACTCCCTAGAGTGACACAGCCCTGATTTGTAAAGCTTGAATGACAGTTTCCCAAAGTACGGTTGAAAAACACCTTTACACCTAAAGCCTTCCCTTCCCTTACAGGATGTTTTTTATCTTTAATGCAGTTTCCCCTTATGGCAAAAACCAGACTACATGCAATGGCTGATAGTCCATTATTTGTACAGTCAGCAAACATCAGCTCTCAGGACCAGTGCTATTTTGAGGCCTATCAATAGGGTTATTACAGGAGAATAACCAACATCATTACTGCAGTCTAGACAGCAGTGGCTAGGCCTTAATTGCAATAAAGAAGTTGGATTTGAGCACCACAGCTCTAGAAGTTGATTATGAAAAAGAATCCTCCCAAAGTAGGCCCAAAACCAATCAATTAGAAAATATAACCTATGAAGTTCATCTAGATATATTCAGTTGTTGTCCCTGCACACCTAAATGAAGCCTCTGCACATGCCAATATAACAAGGACAAGACCAGAACAAATAAATGCAATTTGTTTATGAGTAGAAGCTTTCTAAAGAGCAAAAACATATATAATTGTAATATAACAAAGTTGAAACTACTGTCATTTAATATGGATACTTATATGCAAGGTGCAGCTTAAAAATATGAGGTTTTTTTATTATTAAAGGCCAGACCAGCAGTACAGTTACCAGATATCCATAAGGGATGCCATACTCTTGACAACATGGCTTTTAATTGCCTTGGAAATTGGGTCATCATCTTTCATGAGTGAAGACATAATAGAGAAGGGAAATACTGTTTTTATTCCAATTTGCTTTCATTCAGCATTCTTGTTGCCTTCACTGTTATACTATCATATTAAATCTATTGAGATAAATCCACTAGTGAATGCCTATTTATATATGTAAGTTCTTAAGATATTTTTTAAAATCAATTTGCACATCCTTTCACTTGTTCAGCTCAAGTTAACATTAATATATAACTTGGGCTTAACAGAAGCAATATTTCAAAAATTTCCATGCCATCTGTTTTTAAAAGGAAAATATTCTCCAGAATGTGCACTCAAGTCAGCAGAGAGTATATTAAAGTCAATGAATTTAGAAAAGTAGAGAGAACAAGAGCTTAAAGATAGAGCCATATACAATTTTTTTACACAAGGCTTGTGCCACAGGTGTATTATTGACACTCTTGCCTTCCACAGAACTCTTCAGCCAAAAGTTCCTTACCCAGACTTGGAAGCCCAGCCTGCCTCAAACATCTGTGATTTCCTGAAAGGACAATGCTTTTTCCAGAGGAAGCAACTGGCTCAGTTTAAATTTCATTTTGTTTGTCATGGCTTTCATACAAATTCTGGTGTTTGAAAGGTGAATGAAATGCTGGCTGTTTTTTCTGCTTTCATGTGAAGTGTATTTAAGAATTAGACTGTGATGCATGAATCAGTTGTCAATTCTTTTCCTAGATTACCCTTCAGAAAAAGTATGACATCATTAACTTCAGCACACAGAAGAGAAGGCTGTTATGATTTCTAAGTGTGTCATTAAAAAAACCTTTTAAGTAGTTATTTAGTCATTGAAAGCATCACTCCCATCCTCCTCATCCTTATAGAATTTTGAAGTTGCAATTAAGCAATCTTCGCCTAATGCAGAAAACTAACTTCTAATAGTGAGGAAACTTCAAGATCCCTTCAAC
The DNA here is from genome assembly GCF_051311805.1 of Agelaius phoeniceus. Lineage (NCBI taxonomy): Eukaryota > Metazoa > Chordata > Aves > Passeriformes > Icteridae > Agelaius > Agelaius phoeniceus. Next base: position 93,417,843 of record NC_135265.1, on the reverse strand, counting down.
TGCACAGTTAACACATTTTTCTTAAATTTACAGCAGAGATAATATTTTTCTGGAGTTATGCATCAGTAGTTCCACATATTCAATGCTGATGAAAAATCTCCTGCAACTCTGGAACTCTTCTGGCCATTGAAGAAAGACTACCAAAAACATGATAGCACTTTTCTTTTTAATCTGAGTAATAACTTATGTACAGAATACTTTGCTTTGCAAGGGGATCAGGAACCTACCAGAGCTTCTGCAAAGTCAGTGTTAGATTTATGAGTATAAATATTATACGTTTTCAAAAGACAAATAATTGTAATGCATTGTACATTTCCAAATTGTAATTATTCCAAATAGAGGTCCAGTGCTTCTTTTTTAATTAATCAATAGACAGAGGTCGTTTCCCCCCTTCGAAGTTGTGTTAATGAACAGCTAGCAGACATATTGATATTTTCACAGAGAAATTGTGAGAATGTGGCCAGAAAGAAAGTATGTACCCTTTCCAACTTAATTGATTAAATTTTTTCTCATCTGAAAGAGAACACATTATTATCATGTACACAAAGTTGTAGTATCTACCAAGAAGTATTACTTGTGGATAAATCTTGGAAGAGAGGACATTTCAAATTTTGTGTCACATATGAATGGTTCTATATAGCACCAGTATTTCTACCGGAGAACTTCCACACTGAAAACAAAGTTTAATCAAAAGCATATGTTTCAGCATCACTTTGCAAATGTTTAATTCATGTGACAAACTAATGAAATAAGAAAACTAATGAAATAAGAAAAGATCTTCATCTTGTTCCTCCAAAAAACCCAATGGATTTTGTATTCCATTATTAAGCCTCCAAATTAAACCTGCATTCTCATGATGCAGTCAACATGGGGTTAGAAAAATTAAAGTTTTTAAAATAAGCAATTTCTGAAAACCACCATTCAGATGAGCCAAGATAAAACTTCCAGTTGGATAGGAACTGTGAGGCAGATTTGCTTAAAGTTTGCAGGAAGAACTTCCCTTGCTCCTAAAAAAATTGAAAGACTTTTCAAGTAAAAAGCCAGGTTCTAGTGAAATGCAAACAACGAGTTAATTTTTAATAATGGGTATAAATCAAGTCCTTAGGTAAGACAGAAATGAAATTTTAAAATGGTTTGCAACAAAAGGTCCTCTGATTATCTTATTCTGCTGAAATACATCCTTTCTTCTAGGCTTTCTGGCAACCCAGCAATCCTGGGCTTTTTTTTTGAGGTTGGAGCTCAACTCTGTGCAGTGCCCCCCCTGGTCCTGAGAATCACTTAGGCACAGTTGTGTGTTTGCTCCCTGCTCTCCGTAGCCATTTCCCTGCTCCTTGGACAGCTTTCAGTCTCAGCCATCCCTCCTCTGCCCAACCAAGGTGTATAAAAGCTTTTTTCTCCTCCAACACCCTCAAGATGATCTCCAGGAGTGACTTGCCCCTTTCTCAACAGGTCTCCGCTTGAATCCGTTATTCTCTTTTTGTGAGGGACCAAAACATCACAGCAGCAGAGTGAAAATAAAACACCATCCATCACTGAGCTTCAGCCTAACTTCCACTTGTATCTCACTGCATGAAATTGATAGTTTTCAAGCACAAAATGAATCCACTAATCCACGTTGATAAAACAGATTCATTGCGAAGACAGTGAAAAAAGGAGTCTCTATGAGGCCTTTCAAACCTGTGTGTTCAAAGAAATACTGCTGACTGCTGAAACACTGCTGACTGCCCACTGGCACAGTACAGAAAGTAGGAGATGGAAAGGGCTTTGCAAGAAAGAACTTTCTGAAGAAGGGCTTTGGTCCACAGTTCTGGGCTGTTTGCCTTATTTGTTTCAGTGCCCTTGGTTTGAGGATTTAGAAATGCCTACAAGAGAGTACATTTCGATTTTCCATGGTTGACATCATATTATTCCATCCACAACATGCCAAGACAAGGACTAACATGTCTAGTCCATTAAAGATACAACAGAACATTTATTATTTCCTAAAGTTTAATCCAAATTTCTCAACATTGCCTGGGGTAAGAAAGTATCATAAAACCAGAAAACAATACCATGAGATACAACTAAGCCCTCAAGTTTTCTTCTGAGCATAGATACAATCTTAACTTCACAGGAAAAGGAAGAAAGTTGTGGAGATTTGTCACAAATCCAATCCCAGCTTTCTTTATTAAGTTGAAAGATGAATTGAGAATTAAAATACACTGCTAAAAGAAAGGGGGGGAAAGGGGGGCTGTTGTTTCATTCTTCTCCACCCTTTAGCCTTCTCACCAGCTGCAGCAGCATTTGATCATGCAGAAAAGACAGTGATCCTATTCTTCCACAAACATCGTCAGCAATTAACAGGAGAGTAAAACAGTAGAAAACTTTGATAATCCCCTTCTATCTGTGGGATAAATCAAAGTTCCCAAACTTCTCTGGAGCACTGAACCACTCCTGGAGTCTTGTGGACCACCCATGTGGGACTTGTCACATGCTGGGGAGTTGGCAGTCATGTGAGGTCACGCAGCAAGGAAGAAACATTGCAGCAGAAGATACTGATGGCAGACTACAACATCCACCATAACTATAACATCCTACAATGTTATATCATCCACCACCATGAACTATAACATCCACCATAATGAACAAACCACATCACTGGTTTGCTCATAAACATTGTATTTCCATGCAGTTCTGCAGATCTGCTCCAGAAAACTTAACATAGCCTTCCAAACCATCAGGGTATTAGAGGTGAAGTATTAAACATCAACAAATTTCTACCCACTGCATTTTATAAGTAATATCATACAGTGGACCTGTAAATGTGATGTATATAATACTTAGCAATGATAGTGAGAACCAGGACACAGGATATCTGAGCTTCATTCAAAATTTTGCCTCAGATACCTGTACCAGCAATTACTTAATTTTCCTATGCATCATTTTCTTTGGAAAAACAGGCTGGTCTGCATGGTATCTTCATCATTCACACATTTCTCCTACTGTGACTGGAGGAGACTTTTTGCTTTTCCAGGGTCATTGTGATATAAGAGGTCCATAAAAAAAATAACAGAAATAATATCTCATAGATGTATTCAAAATCATAATATGTAGTGAAGTATTTTGAAGAGTGTGGATCTAGGTCATTGCAGCAATCCAAATATTACATATATTACATATATATACATATATATGCAGTTAGGATTATCCTTATGTACTATCAGTCTAGTCTAATGCAATTCTTAGATTATTTTTGGTTGCTGATAACTTTCCTAAATTAATGTTTTGACTCTTGGTATGTTGAGATCCCATAATTATTTCCATGACTCCAGCATAATTGAAAGATTTAGTGGATTGAAAGAAACTGGGTGATTTCTAATGCTTGCTAAGAAGCAAGAAAGAATTTAGGGCTGCAGAATGGTGCAGCTGTGCTACAGAAATCAGAATACTACAACCAGAGTATTTCCTATCATTTCAGTCACTATGTAAGCTTTCTGTCCCATCCTGATTGGATTTAATTAAAGTTCTTTCTTATAAGTGTAGCTCCCAGGTTTGGCCTGGGAAAGAAAGAACTGCAAGAACAGCATTGCCATTTCTAACTGATGCTGACTTGCTCTAGCGAGTTCCAAGTGCATCAGCCCAACTCTTTCAGACACACCAGTCACCCAACACACATCACAGTTACTCTCGGGTTAAACCAGAATGAAATTATTCTGCTTTTCCTTTCAGAGCCCTCCATGGGATCTAAGCTCTCATCTAAAGGAAAATGATTTGACACTGAAACTTTCTCAAAGAGTGAAATCCACAGCCTCAGCAGTGACCTAAAGCATGCTGGCAAGCCAAGGAAAAGTTCTTGACTGACTTCTGAAGGATGCCTGGAGAAGTCTCAGTCCCTACAGAAGAACTGCAAGAGGGACAGCAGGCATGCATCCAAGGATGCCCAGGGGCTTAGAGTGGCCAAAGGCAGCCTGCTGGCACACTAGAGTGGCCAGCTGCACATTGCCTGCAAGACAGCATTGTGTTCTGAGGGTAGCATCCTCATGGTCTCCTGCCAAAAGCCATGCAGACAGGGCTTCTCCAGGGACTCTGTCTTTAGACAGATTCCTCTAGCAGAAATGCCAAATGACCATGAGTCCCTGTGGCTTCAAGACTTAAGTCCCTTTCTGTCATGCCCTTTGTCATACTAAAGTCAATTATGATTTTTTAAAAAAATTAATGTTCTGTACCTGTAATTTAAAATTATCTATATTGCCTGTAGTACTAGAATAACTCACAAAGCTATGGGGCAAACATGTAAAAACAACCCTAATATTTTAGTTATCCCTTGTACTTCACAGTAAATCAGTATAATCTGTCTTTTATTAGGTTACTGGATGCTGTGGCAAGAAAAAATAAAACATATTTGGCTTTTAAGCACTTCAAAGTGAGTACTTTGAAGCCTCAGTAAGTGATAATCAAGAAAAATGGCTCTAACAACTTATGATAAATCTTCTCTATATATTTAAGCAGGATTACTTGTGAAACCTCAGAAATTAAAATGATTATATATAGCCTTACTTAAGACTTGAATTTAATAAAGCATATGATATTGGTTTTCAAAATCCTGTCTTTTGGAGCTCAGGTAGCTATAGCAATGCCATTCAAATGAGCTCTTCTGTGATAAGGAGAACTAATGAAAAATGGTCCCCTTCAACTCATAAAAGAGGCAAGAGAGTGTATGCAATGTGGATAGTCCAAAGTTACACTTCGCCCATTGCTGCCTAGTAAAGAATGGACTGTTAGCTTTCTGACCAGCCTTTCCTCAGCAGCACACAAATCTGAGCCTCTTTCTTCCAAGCAGACCCTAAGTTTTCACATAACTTAAAGCAAAGATAGTAGTGTCAAAATGGCAGATGGACAGACAATACCACAGCACAAGTCTCTTCCGCAAACCTTGAAATCAGCTTAAAAATAATTTATTTTAAGCAGTCCATTCAATGAGAATTGCTAGCAGAGATTTGAATGTCATAAAAGCAATTACAATTTTTACTGTGGTGCGATTCCAGAATTTCTGGTTAAGTTATTAAAAAAAAAATTAAAATCTCATTAAATCTCAAACCTCTTAGCAGATAGAAGAAATTTTCTATAAACTTCAGCCTCTTCTTTGTCTTGTAAAATCCCATTATTTAGCAAGAACAAATTCATTTCTCTATAACATTTCTCTGTCTTTGAGCACTAGAGCCATCTTTCTGTTTATCACTACTAGCCCATGGAATACAGGTACTCTTGTATAAGTACTTCCAAACTGTCAGTTAATATTCATCACATGAATTAACATTTCTTCAAATTTAAAAAGAAAAATTAAAAAAGAGGGGGGCTTAAGAAGGCAAGGAGACTGTGAATTCTAAGTAATAAATAATTTAGTTATTTGACATTCGGGGAATTTCAAGTTTACTGAAGTTTGCAAGAAACAAAGAAGCAATTGTTTTGCAAGTGTACATCTTTCCAAGTATTCTCCAAGTGTTTTCACACAACACAAGGGACATTTTTAGCTCTTCTGTCTGTCAAGCTTACACATCACAGACAAATATTATAACAGCAGTTTTGCATCTAAGAAAAACTGTTCTTGAAGATTACATAAAGTATGCATATAAAAAAGCTGAATTGGGTGCCTAATACTCACAGCTAATTGCTTTGGTTTTTAACACCTCTCATTTAACAATGGCATGTTTCCTTTCCATTCTTCAGGACTGGTACCAGAGCCTAGAGTTATGAGAAATACCTGTCAAAAGTACTGAAAAAAGAAGCCCACTGTACCTTTTCAGACAACTGATCCTTCTATTGAAATATGCTGGGGAAAAGATTTTGTAAAATATTTTGAGTAGCACTTAAAAATAACATTTAAAAGTTACCACAGTGGAACTAACACAATGCAGGTAGTCTCTGGGGGGAATCAGTCTACCTCATTTAGAAATTTATCTTGTTTTTTCCAAATCTTTACATTAAAAATGTAGCAATTTAATATTTTTTAACTGAGCCAAATTATAAATATCTGTAATACATGCTTTTTTACTAGAGGCTTTTATTTCAAGTCTTGTGTGACAGACTTTTCAAAAAGGAAGCACCTCATTTCAGCATTCATCAGACAACCATGGTTTTTTGATGCAGCAAAAATGAGGTTTTTTGATGCAGCAATTTTAATTAGAACAGCAGCTAATAAATCCCGCACCCCAAGTTTCAAGCTATAACTGGATTACCAAATACATTCAAAAACTTCCTGCTGCAAGTAAAGCTAGGCACAACATCCAAGCAATCAATCTGAACAGAGTCTGTGCACATCCCAGCAATGGGCATTTCTGGAGACTGCCAAGGGGCCAACATGGATCCCTTTTCTGAAGAAGCTTCTCTCAGCTCAGGGAGAAAGAGAGACAACAGCACATGCACGTGACTGTAGACAGGAGAAGGCTTTTGTGGACAGACCTTTCCTCAGCCTGGCAGCAAGAACAGCAACATCATCCTGCAACATCCATCACCCATCAGCAGACTGGAGGAGGGTTGAAAGAAAATAGATTTGCTTAATGCAAGGATTTCTTCACCAGGGCAGGATAAAAATGGAAGTGTTTCTGTGCAAATATTTTCGGAATGTTCACCAACTTGAATTTGAATGGTAGGACTATATTAAACAAGGTATCAATAAAAGAACACTTCACTTAAAAATAAGACTTTCTGAGCACAGACATACTGTTTGAAATGTTTGGATGCCAGAATAGCTGAATACTGCATTCGCCACCCTGAGCCTTACAAAGCACGAAGGAGGAAACAAAACAATCCTGGAAAATTTAAGGAGGAAATGGAGGATATTCACCATTTTGCAGAAGACTACCCCAAAAGTTGTTTTGTGACAAAGTCCCATTTAAGAACTCAAAACAGTCATTAATAATAGGTCTTACAAAACTGACAGGCCATTTGTTGACACTGTCCAGCAATGCCTTTGATTCATAAATCATTTCCTTTATCAGTTCTGCTATGAGCAATTCCCAGATTTAACAACTGCAACATCTTCTGGGAGACTCTGAAGAAAGCAAAAGGCCACCAAGACAGCCATCAATTTCTGCTCTTCAGAATTAGGGAAAGTTGATTGGTTTTACCCCTCTTACTGTATTTTAACATAATTAATGTGCTTCTGTGATATAGAAATGAAAACATTCAAACATATTTAAGTATTTATTTAAGTATTTAAGTAAATATTCAAATAGGAAACTCCTTATAGAGCCTACTCTCTTCCAGCAATGCATGTGTTCCCTTGTCCCTTCACCACACAGCTGTGTGATTTTCAGTGTCTACAATTTAAATAACAACCAGTAGACATTACTAAAAGAATTTTAGCTATTGTAAATGTTGGGCAAAACAAATTTGAAGTAATTTGCAGGTCTAGGAAGGTTCTACCTATTGCATTTTCTCCGCATTCAAAGTCAAATTTTTGAGCTAACAAAAGGCCAAGATTGAATTGGCCCTACATATATATCAAAAGTGCTTTTTCATGACAAAGAATGGCAGTTGGGAATAAAAACTGTATAGAATATTTTTTTAAGAATTCATTATAACTAATATTTTATGTGATTCAGAGTATTACTGAAAATTGTTTATCCATCCCTCCTGCAGACAGTGAATGCTTGGAGAGAAATTACAGTAGATTTTAATTTGTTCATAATACCTCTTTAGGATTCATCTATTAGAAACCAGAGGCCACAATTTTGGACTGTTGAGTTAAATGTCAAAGTAAAATAGTTTCTTTCATATTGTAAGCCAGAAAATCAATATGCTGGGGGGTTTCACCAACAAATATCTATGCCTGCTGAGGATGACAGTTCAAGTTCTTCCCACTTCCCTAATACATGTGGCTGATAGCAGTCTGAGAACGGTATCTCAAAAAACAGAGAGAGCAACATTTCACCTGCATGTATGAACCATCTGGATTTGGCAGGAGAAAATGTGGTGCTGTTTACACCAAAATGCCATGTAGCCACCTCAGCTAGACATTCTTGTGGAGATTCAGGAGCAAGGAAAAGAGTAACAGGAACAACACTCCATGTTTCTTTTTGCCAGGTAAAACTGAGAGGTTAGGGCAATCAGTAGTAATTATGGTTCGTAAGGGTTTTATTGGGTAATATGACAGCATTTTCCCCAACAGTGCAAACCAGAGACGTCCATTCTTTTGGAAAACTTTTTAATAGCAGCTATTTGTAATTAATTTTAAATACCTCTGGACAGACATAAATGTTTGTTGCATATGTTATCTTAAACTAACCAGTAATTCAGAGACAACATTTGGTTTCAGGGTTGGAACTATCCTGTTAAAATTGAACTCTTGCACCTGAAACCTGGACTTGTGCAACAAAATCAAAGTAGCACTTCTACCATCTAATACTTCATCTCTGGCAAATGGTTTTTCAGATTTTCCAGAAAGTTTCTTTTATGTTGAAGCTGTATATTTATTTGTGGAACTGCCACTCCACTTCCGAATTTTAGTGATGTGAAAAGAACACAGCCCAAGCAACATCTTCTTAGGCCATCACAGAATTCAACAGAAAACTACCTAACAATTCTTATATCTTGGCAGATTTGAGACTATCCTAAGCAAAATAAAACTTCAAGTATCCACAAGAAAATGTGACTGAGATATAGTTTATGTAACTATCCCCACTAAGCTTAATCACTAGGATCTGGCAGAAAGTATTATCACCTAAATCCAGATTAAACAAGTTTGACTGGAGATCTTGTGAAAATCTGAAATGATCTTGTGAAATCTGAGGATGATGGCAATGATGATGAGGATGATAACAATAACAATGCCATCATCTACTACCACATTCATGACTCAAAACCTATCACCTAGTTGATGTTGGTATTATGAATCTTTTTAGTTCTATATTTAAGTTATAAAAAATGGATAGTGTTACCTGGCTGATGAAGACATGTAAACTAATCCTAAAATGAAATAAGGATTTGAGATTTGAAATCAAATCTAACCAGACTAAAGCCCCTGAACTAGCTATCTTGCTCCTTACCAAGTAACTTAACTGTTTCTGTCCCAAACTTTCCTAACTCTTACATGTCAATAATATTAGCCATTACAGATGTTCTATCAAGACTGATATTATATTACTCCATACATTTTTACCTAGACTGTGCCCTCAGTCAGGCAGTATCAACTATTCTTTCCATAAACAGTGTATTGGTTTCTTACCCTACCTACTAGACTCACCTGTACAGGATGCCAATATTTTGGAAAAATCTCTCTTTTTTTCATTTAGCAAGGTCAAAAACTGATTTTAAAAATTCATTGTGATATAAGACTCAAGGTTTGCATATAACTCCCTCTACAGCAATCTTTGTACAAACAGTATATCAGTGGCTTCCAATAAGCAACACACATCAATCAACATTCTTTTAATTATTGTACAGCAGGCTCAATGATTTCAAGGATACTGCAAAATCCAGTTAACTACTCTAACATGAAACAGAATTAAGGCAAAATATAAAGGTCAAAACAGAGTCCTGCCTAGCCACCTTCTTAGCCTCTTTAGTAGGCCTCCTATTCACCCCATACTTGTTGTGTATTGATTTCCAGTTGAAACTAAATATTTTGGAAGAATATAATTGCTGTGTTCCTGCTGGAGATGACTGGCTGTTTAGTTTATATTTCCATGCTTGGTTTCATAAACTCATAATTGTTTCTATTTGAAATCAGGTCAGTGTCATACACCTTCCAAAAACATACAGTGAAATAATTGCCAAATATTGCTTGACATTATTGCAAAGACATTAGTGTTTATTTGGTTTAGGTTTCCATGCTGTGTGTGCCAGAACCAAAATGAATAATAAGTATACCACATGAAATAATGACAAAATTAAAATAATTTTGTGGCTAGCATCATTTGGTTACAGGATCAAAGCAAAAATATTACTGGATGCCAAAAGATAGTCCTTTCATCATAGCAGGACCATAAGCAATGAACAAATAAATGTGCTAGTGGAACAATCAAGGATGGCCAAAATCTACATTGCTAAAAAAAACCTGCAGAACCACCCTACCCAGTACCCAGTGTACACACTTGTTAATGAAAAGTTCACAAAATAGAGTCCTGGTTTTTTCTTTGTTTTTACAACCCTCATTGAATACAAAATTTTCTCATTTGTCCTGGCATCCTTCTATGGCTGTGATCTGGAAGGAATAATTTTCTTCAGATACTTCCTTGAACTATCTCACCTTAAATGATAACAGAGAACCCTTACAATAGTGTATAGTAGTAGCACGTTTTGTTTCTTTATCCAACTACTCTGTGAGAGACCAGTCCTCAAGATCTGATTTCTAAATCATTTCAAATCACCTGCTAATTTTTCTCCCTTTGCCCAGAACTTTGATAATCTTTCATTGAGAGGTTTAAGGTTCTTGTCTGACATTTGATAAAATATTATGCAGTTTACAATCGTACATATTTGGCTATTATGCGATAATCCACAGTGAGATGAAGGAAATCCCTACCACCTCAGGGAATTACTCTGTTTTTCTGATACTCTCCTGGGTCTGACACAGCTCACAGAAAGAAGGGTATGTACACACAGACCAGGGCAACCAATAGTCTTGATTCTGTCCCTGCCTCATTTTCTACATGGCTTCATGCATTACAGGAGCCTGGCAGAGGGACTTCATGGTGAGAGCAGATGTAAAGCTTAGGAAGCAGAAATTAAGACAAGTGAACTCATTTCCAGGCCTGACTCTTCCATAGATTTCACAGAAATTCCCCGATTTCCCCTGCTCACAAGATAGAAATATTTTTCACTCCTCAGTTTTTGGTGTGTCTTGTTTGAAGTGCTGACTTTCAGGGGTGTGATATCACCATGCACTTTCTCAAGCATGCATTCCTAAGCATGCTCATGGCCAGCTCTGAAGACCAGAGCAGTGCTGGGAGTTTCCACAGTGACAGACTTTATCCTAATTGCTAGCAGAAGTCTGTTATCTCATAAAAAGTCCTTTCTGACATATTTTCCTTGTCTTTAAAATAAAGATGATACAGCTAAAGGCTAAAGAAAAGATATGAAGCTTTTTTTGTTGCTTGGTGTTACCTATTCTTGCATTTAGTGAGATAGAATCTTTTGTAAAAGCAAAAAAAAGGTGTAATCATCGTACAAGTGAGAGAGGGTCCAAAATTAGTATTGCCCAGGAAACTGTAACTTTGTTTTTCTTTTAAGATCTTCACTTTGACACACTAACACTATTTCAACAGGTCAACAGTTTGCATAATCATAGATAAAGGTCAAGCATCAACAACCGCCGAAGTTGTTAGGGAATGACTCTATAACTAAATAAATAGTAGAAGCTTAGAGAAAAACAGAGGTAGTTCTAAAGATGAGGAAAGAAAACCACACTGCCCCGGAAACCACGAGCAGAACAAACTTAACTTATTTCCTACACAAAAATAATAAGGCAAGCACTTGGGGAGGTCAAAATAAATGAACCATGAAGGGATTGCAGAATGCAAAACGATCACACTACCTGTGGAAATGTGGCTAGAAATCAAGTGGCTGCTGGTTTTTCAAACAGAAGAATTAGGGGCATTAATGAGAGCTAGCAAGACACAGGTTTGAAGAAATAAAAGGAGATGATTCTTCACATAACAGGTGGAATTTGTCCAAATGCTCTTCTGCTATCAGCACCTAATTACCAGAAAAGCATAGACAAATTGGATTAAGTTCAAAGGAAAGCTGAAAAAATAATTAGGGGAGACTAAACTAAAAGAAAATACATGTATAGTGTTGATTAAATGACATAAAATTACAATTACATCTACAACAAATATTTAAAATGTGCAAATTCCACACTGGTTCATAAGCAGAATAATTTAGAGAGATACAAGACAGTACTACACAAATATCAAGGAAAAACTAAGCTATGAGCATTGAATTTCAACAGTACAAAAAAACTTTACTTGGTCTCTGAAACTAAATTATTACATATACTTATAGATTAGATAAACGCTAGCATTGACAAACATTTGGGAATGATCCTGCACTGCAGTAGGAAAACTAGGGAATATAGTAAGAAGTTTCAAGGATTTTTGATCAGTAATTTTGAAAAAAAATTCAAACCAAGTTGGTAATTTTTTCATTAAGCGCCCATTTTATTAAAAGTATTTATCTTTGTTGATATTTCAGATTGCATTTTTTAAAGAATTTTGGGGGGTGGGGTATAAAGTACAGCAAGGGGTGTATATATAGAGTATACAGAAAACTGTATAAATATTTTTTTCAATCCTTTCAAAACTTATGTTGGAAAATAATAAGTACTTCTTCATCTGTGCGCTAACATGTCAAAATTCTGTCAATGTCATTTGCAGTTACAACTTTATTTCTAGATCTCTTCTTCCAGATGTGCTCTTTCCTTGTCCCATGCCTTTCTCTAGTCACTTACCTTTCTGTAGTTGCCCATTCCCTCCAAGCAGCAGCTGAGGGGCATTTTTTGACCACAATCCATTGCAGCAGCACTTCCAACAGGCACTTTGCAAGGGACAAGCAACTGCAGTCAGAAAGGTCTCCTTGCCTCTCTCCCTCCTCAGTATTCTGTCAGCAGGAGACAATAAAACAGCTCTTCAGAGACAGGACCTCACCCACAATTCTCATAATTTGGCATTTCTCCATGTTCATCTGTCAAAACCACTGAGACTGTGCCATCTTAGTGTCAGTCCTTAAGTCTTTGCAGCTTAATTATGGTTTTTTGACAGCAGATGGTGGAGAACTCTCCAAGGCTTCAAAACCCCACCACAATTTTAAGAGGGAGTCTTTCACAAGGAGGCAAAATAAAGGTAAAAAGACCTAGTAAAGTTAAGTTCCTTTTCCACTGTCAAAGGAACTTAACTTTACTAGGTCTTTTTACCCAGCTTCCTCAGGATCCAAAAAAAGTTTCGTCAAAGCAACTTTCAGCAGCTGTATCCCCATACACTCCTAGGCTAAACAGCACCATCCTGGCCATGCTCCCTCCAGGCTTCTTGTGCACCTCCTTGTTGGCAGAGCATGAGAAACTGAAATCTCCTTGACTTAGGGTAAGCACTTCTTAGCAACAACTAAAACATCACCATATTATTAACATTACTGTCCTACTAAATCCAAAATACAGCACTGCACCAAGTACCAGGAGGAAAATTACCCTTATCCCAGCTGAAACCAGGACAGTACCCACCCCTTATTCTATTTCAGTTATGTCATGCTCAAGTCCCACACTTTCCAATACATTATCACCTTTCCCGTGTTTTGCTAAATACACACAGATTCTGCCACAGGGGACATGTGGATTGGACTTCTGGATCTGTGGGTGGCTGCATATTGTTCAGCTCATAATAAATCATCTCTAGCATGGCTAATTTCCTCAGGTACTGGATACTTCTCTCCGTGGTAGTCCATTTTCCTGAGTGACATAAATATCTTCCTTGAAAGGATACTTTTCCTTCACCCTTAACAGGAGTTGCTTCCAGTGGCTGAGGACTTGCATCCCTTTTCCAAGTGCCTTGCCAATGCCCCCTTCCCTAGAAAATGATCCCAGCTCTTTGGCTTTCTTACTCTCTAATTCCTCTCATCGCCCCATCACCTAGGCAGCCAGATGTGCTCTGATTGACAGCTAAAACACTTTGCATATGCTGGAGCTTGCTCAGGCAAAGGGATGCAGTGCTTGCCTCCTTTTCTGCCTCTTCCTCAGGTTCTTGTGGTGGTTTTGCTTAGCCCCCCTTTACTAAAAACAATGGCTCCACTTCTTCCCTGTGTATAAAGGCACAGGCTGGCACTCTGGTTCAGCTGCAGTGCCTGTCCCAGGGGTTGGAACATGGGATGTTGTTTTGTTGTCTAATCCAGAGACCTTTTCCTCCCCTTGAGGGTAATGAATGTGGTTGGACAGGACTTGGAAGGCCTTAGCTATGGCCCAACACTTTGCAGTGATTTTTGTCTCTCTGGATTTGCCAGGGTGACAGCACGCTTTTTCCAAATATTTTACTAGCTTTTCCAGATCCTCCACTTGTTCAAGGATGAAGTTCTGAAACACTGGAAGTGCCCACAGCCTTTGGCACTTGCCCATACTCTCCCATACACCCTGCCACCAACAACTATCTGGCTTCAGGGCAGACCACTGGGTGATATTCTTAAACAGTTTTTTATTCTTAAACAAGACCTGGAACCCACTCAGGACACATAGCAATACAATCATGCTGGTTTCAACATACCAAATATATTCAAAATTCTCAAGAGCTGTTGTAATTAGTCTGGAGGAGAAGGGGAAGATGAAGGGATGTATCTCCGCCATGGATTGGGTCTCCAAGAAGGAAAAATAAAAAGTACAACTATTAATAGTTTCTGATAGATTCTTCCAAAGTATAGAGATGATTGCAAGACTGAGCACAAATACCAGATCCATTTCAAAGCTAGCAATTCTACAATATCATAAACCAGGGTTACAAAGTACAACATGACAACCTTGTCCCAGTTCCCACGGATGACAAACAGCACAGTGGGGAACACCTACTGTAAGTCAGGTGTCATATAATGCAACTTTAAGAACAGCAGACCTACTTTGAGAGAAAATGAATCAATGGTGTGACCATTAAACTAATTAAACCAACTTGCTCTAGCATGTTCTGATCAGATTTGTTGCTACCTCAACCCATCATGCTTACCCTAAGTCAGGGACTTTTCCATGTCCATGCTCTGCCAGTGAGCAGGTGCACAAGAAGCAGGAGGGAAGCACAGCCAGGACTGCTGATCCAAACTAGCCAAAGGGACAAAAATGAGGTTGGAGTTAGCTGGGAGGCACCAGTCACTGGCAGAGACAGGCTGGGCATCACTCAGGGGTTAGGGACCAATTGCACTGTGCCATCATTCCTTGTTTCTCTTGGGCTTTATTTCTCTCTCCCTTCTTGTTGGGCACTTGGCATCTAGCCAGGGCCAAACCACAACAAGCAGCAAAAAGAAATACATTGGAGCAAGATGTGGTTAAAAATGGAAGCACTTATTGTAATCCATGAACTAAACATAAACAAATTAAGCAGGCAATGACGTGACTTCCAATTTTTAAACCTGAGGAGATTCCACAGGAAACCTTATCTCTAGTATACAAAGAAGCTTTCTGCTGTTGAATATCACAAGAATCATTTTGGCTATGTACTTCTGAAATATGATAAGGACCCTTTGCAGACCATACAATCATTTAATGAATACACAAAGTACCAGCTTTTTCCAATGTACTGAAGTAGCAAAGTTGTACGATAAGAATAAGATCATAATGGCAATAGTTCCTCTATGGGTCTGGGTTTATACCAGTATTACCTGCACAGACTGTTTAATGCATTTAGCTTCTATGAAGAATTTGATAACAGTAAATCAACATTGTCATTATTTAATAACATGGCTGCATTCCATCCTGCTGTGTGGAAATAGTCAATTCTGACTTTCCAACATCTTAATGTCAGAGGTCAATTTATCAAATGGGCAGCACTAAATAAAAAACATCCAAATCAGAGCAAACCTAAAGGTTTTACATGATTTTGTTTGGTATGAGAAATACACAATGGCATATCTTTGCCATGCAAATTTATCCAGAAGACACAGGGTCAAGAAAGCTGTGTTGTACCATGTTTACCACATACACAGAGACTCCTATACTACAGAGGTAGAGCCACAGTGTGAAAGGTTAGTCTCCCAAAAGGTGGGTAAGAACTTCTCTGAGGAGGCATTTCAGTGGTGCAGGGACAACAGTGGCACAGCAGGGATCAGCCAGCACTCCAGGACAGAAGAAGGTCATAGCTAGGCTGAGGAATGCCCTTCTTGGGCAGGCAACGCTCTCTGTTACTGCAGTCTGGCTGGATCCTGACCCAAGGAAGGGGCACTTCAGGAGCACCTTGTGCTTAAGATGCTGTAATTTATCCCATTACATATCAGAAAAAGTGTTAACCCCCAAAAATGTAAACAAGATGGTCCTGCATCCAAAACATTTAGGTACTCAGAACAGTGTCAGACTTCGGACAACAGGAATTTGGATATACCAAATATTTGGTTCTGCACATGATTACTTTTCACTACTTTTTATAACCTCACAAACAGAAAAAGGGCTTGAGAAAACACAGATCTTTTGTAGATACCTTGCGTTGGCATCAGGGGCATTGTTTCTTTTCCCTGCCTGACCAGAGAAATAAAATGAATATTATGTCTGCACCAAAACCTCTCTTGGGTTGGTCTAGATCTAGCTAGGACTTCATCTAGATCTAGCCAGGGCTTCCCTCTTCACTTCTAAGGAAAAGACCCTGTTGCCACATCTACCTGCCAAGAAAAGGTGAAGAGGATGCTACTGCTTCAGAGAGGGAACATGGTATCTGGGAAGTGCTGGAGCACAGATACCTTCAGCATCAATGACAGAAGCTCAGCACTTTTCTCACTCAAGTCTGTCATGGGTCACCTTCTGGGTTTCCATCTCACAATGCTCCCAGGCTTAAGAGCACCATGCAGTTTTGCTGGATAAGTCTCAGATGCTCAGCCTTTGCAGGATCAAATCCATTACTTAAAATTGAATCAGGGTTACCAAGAACTAAATGGAAATAGTGTTGTTTCCCAGGACACAGCAGATCTTTCACAATGTACTGGGGTGCATGTTTTTCGTCTCCACTCAGCTATGAACAATAGAAAACTCTCTGCTTTTATTAAAATCTTTGAGGCATTATTATTTTAGTTAAGCCTTTAAGAATTCATACCTATCTGGAAAGGGCAGATTGTGAAATGTGCTTCCTGTTTTCATCATAGCTGGATACTTCTTTTTGCTGTTGCCTGTTATTACCCAGCTAATATGAACTGCTAGAAGTTTATTTTTAGCTCACTTGAGCCTATTGTAAGGTCTGTTCAAGAACTTCCAACCAGAAAATGTAGCTCCTGCATCTAATGCCGAGTTAAGGAATATATTCTTATATCCTTTTAAACAGCCAAGACATAAAGTGAAAATAGATAATGAATAGTTGTTGAATATTAGCAATCTGTTCTACTCAAAGATTACATTTTATTTTCAAATTATACCCTTAATTTCTAAAGTAAGTATTTATTTGATAAAGAAGTCATGCTCCATTCATTTAATTGCCAATTAAAACAGCAGAGATGAATAAATATTTGCCAAAATGAGCAGAGGATTATTTTTATTTGAGGAAAAATATGTAATTATCTACACGTCTTGAAATTACAGAATTAAAAGCTCTGAAGTCTTCTGTGTCAGACACCATTTGTTTCATCTATATCAAATCACATTCAGCACAAATGAAAAGTACTTAAGGGTACTTTTGAAATGAGACTGAATGTAAACTCTGGAAAGGACATTCTTTTACAACAGTCTTTCAACCTCTCACAGAAAATAATTTTAAAATATCATCATCATCATTATCAAAAAATATGTTAAGTAAGGAAGGGATCAATCAGGATCATCAAGTCTAAGTCCTGGCCCTGCACGGGACATCCCAAGAGTCACATGGTGTGACTCTTGGGATGTCCTGTGCAGGGCCAGGACTTGGACTTGTCCAAACACTTCTTGAATTCTGTCAGGCTGGTGCTGTGACCACTTTCCTGGGGAGCCTCTTCCAGTGCCCTGTTGCAGTGTGTCGCCATTTCCTGTCTCACCTATCCCATCCCCCTCAAGGATGCCAACCTTTCCCCCTCCTCCTTTGCCTTCCTGTCTCGCAACTTCCAGCAAGGCGTCGTGTGATTGGCAGATGCCCCCCCAGGCCTGGGCTCGTTGGTTTGTCCCAGCGTCCCCATCCCCTGACCCTTCCCCTGCTCACACCTGGTTGGCCCTCACCTGTCCGTCCCCTCCCCCTGTCCCCGGGGCTTAAAAAGGACACAAGACCATGCGGTCAGGGTCTCTGCCGTGGGTCTCTGCCGTGTCTCTGCCATGGTTCAGTCTCTGCCTGTCTGGCTGGAGCTGATACCACATTCAGAGGTCTACCATGCTACAATAAACTCTGGATCTAAGCTACATGGCAGAACCCGCTCCTTTTCTCTTCACCGTCTGAACCTTTTCCACCAAAGGTAAACTGAGTTCCTACTTTGCCTGGATTTGTTCCGAGTGCCCAGCTGCAGCACCTAGCCAGCCAAAGGTATCTCTGGGGTGAAAAATGCCACAGCTGCCGCCTTTGGTCCAGCAGCGAGGCCAGACGAAGCCAGGCAGGACGCACCCCGAAACATTCGGGGTTTAATATTTAATATAGTGGCGCCCAACGGTGGGGCTGCATAGACCTGCAGCCCCAAGTGCCCAACCACCCTCTGGGTGAAGAACCTTTTCCTGATATTCAATCTCCTCTGATATAAACCTCTTGATATAAACATCCCCTGACACAACTCCAGGCCATTTTATTGGATCCTGTCAATGGTCACCACAGAGAAAAGATCAGTGCCTGCCCCTCCTCTTCCCCTCATGAGGAAGCTGCACACTGCAATGAGGTCTCCCCTCCGTCTCCTCTTCTCCTGAAGAGCAGGCTGAACAGACCTGAAGGCACCTGAAGTGACCTCAGGCACTCCTCATACAGCCTCTCCTTAAGGCCCTTCACCATCTTCATTGCCCTTCTTTGGACACTCTCTAACAGTTTAACACCTGATATTGTGGCACCCAGAACTGTCCCCAGCACTGGAGGTGAGTCTGCCCCAGTGCAGAGCAGAGCAGGACAATCTCTTCCCTTGCCCAGCTGGCAATGCTGGGCCTGATGCCCCCAGGACAGGCTTGGCCCTCCTAGCTACCAGGGCACTGCTCAGACTCAACTTGCCATCAACCAGGACCCCCAAGTCCCTTTCCCCAGCGCTGCTTTCCAGCATCTCATTCCTGAGTGTGTATATCCAGGGTTGTACCACTCCAGGTGCAGAATCTGGTACTTCCCCTTGCTGAACTTCATACAGCTGGTGATTGTCCAGCTCCCTAACTTGTCAAAGTCTCTCCTCCAATAATATTATCATCAGATAGCATCACAGGGCAATTCAAGTTAGAGGAGATCTCAAGTCCAATATCTCGCTTAAAGCAGGACAAGACTCATGGATCCATTCAATCTGACTTCAAAATCCTCAAGAGCAGGGAGTAGATAACCTCCTCTGGAAAACATGTTCCAGTACCTTGAGTTTCTTTGATGTGAAAATGTTTCTCCTCAGCCATACTGTGAACCTCTCTTGTTTCAGCTTCTGCTTGTTGACTGCCACTGCCCCACACTGTGCCACTGAGATGAGTCAGGCTCTGTCTTTATGACCTTGGCCCATGTAGGGGGGGGATGCTGCTATTAGGAGCCCTCATCACATTCCTCCCTTAGGCTAAACAAACCCCACACTCACAGACTCTCTCCCCTGGGCAAGCACTCAAGTCCCCGATTGTGGTCCTCCAATAACCCACACCAGTTTACCACTTTCCTTCTTGTTTGCAAGGGCCCCAAACTGAACACAGTATCCAAATGTGGTCTAACAGGTGCTGAGCATACGGGAATAATCACTTCCCTCCAGCCACTCACTGCACTCCCATTGCTACAGCCCAGGATGCTGTTGGCCACCCTTGCTGCCAGGACACATTGCTGGATCCTGCTCAACCTGATGTCCATGACCCTTCCAGGCCTCTTCCACAGCTGCTCCCTCTGTAGCCAGCCTGTGGTCCCCATGGGGTCCCTCCTTCCCTGGCACAGGGCTTGGCATTTGTCCTTGATGAATTTCTATTAACTTCACTATGACAGAAGCTTAACATTTTCCTCCTTTCTGTTTTACGGTACTACTGCAGACTCATTTTACCACAATTTAGCTGAAAGAGAAGGATCACATAAGTCAGGATAAATGTAAAATCTGTTCAAAAAGGGAGATAAAGGAGTCTGTCCCATTTTTCATGCAGAATTTCTTTTTCACTGTTTCACTTGACATGTATATTTTACATTTGCTGTTGTAACTACTTTGTCTTTGACAGACCCAGAAGAATTACAGAAGCATTATACTAAAAAAAGGCCCAACTTTTTGTTTCTTGAGCTAGTCTGATAAGCCATGAGTCACAGTACTTTCTATGTGCATACACTCTCAACAATTTCAATATTATACCTTAACTATGATAATCACTACATTATTTACTTTAAGCCAATGTTATATTAATAGTAGTAAGTATTCTGCAGGAAAAGTGAACATTAGTTGGCAACAAATACTTTGAAAAGGATTTATAAGTGAAGGAGGCAAGCTTGAAAGTTAATTAACAGTAGTTTCTTTAAGTTTCAATTAATTGCATGTATCAGTGATACTAAAGGAATTTTTTGTTTTGTTGTAAAAATAATTTATTTCTGGCCGTCTTCTGCCTGTGAAATTTCACAAAGAATAGTGCACTTTAAAAAAAATGCTATAAATTACAAAACTGAATACAGGGTATAAGCCCTATAAGGATGCTTTTCTCTGTCCTTTCAAGAAGACTATCAAGTGGCCATATCAATACTAAGTTTAAAATTTTTAAAAGGAAATGCAAAAGCTTCAGGACTGAATTATCAAAGCTAGCTATTATAGGCTGTTGAACAAAGGACACATTTTCATTTTTAAAACTTTGGGGGGGGGCTTGGTTGGGGTTTTCTGCTACATAGCACTAGCATTGTGATTTTTTTTTTTTTTTTTTTACTATTTATTGCCTTTTACTTAAGAAAATTCACTCTGGAGATAAAAACAAAATCAAGAAACATTGTCTTTACAAATCTTACAAGAAAATTAAGACAATTTTCAGTGAAAGCTACCTGTGTTCATTTTGCTCTTTGAGTATCTATTCAATATTAGGTCTGCTTTCCTGCTCAGCTTTTCTTTACATCTCCCTCAAAAACAATTAAACATCAAAGACTTCATCATTAGGAATTACACAGCAAGTATTTGGTTTAATTAGAATATTCATAGTCCCCACATATAACAAAATGCATTTATGGTGGGCTGAACCTGCTCTGCTGCCAGATGCCCACCCAGCAGTTATCTTACTCCCCTTCCTCAGCAGGACAGGGGGAAAAATTAGAAAGGATAAAGACAAGGAGGTCAGTCATCAATTACTGCCACAGGAAAACCAGGATACAATAAGATGTCGAGAAACAAAGAAATAAGTAAAACCATCTACTCCTTGCTTCTACCTTCTTCCCAGGTAGAAGTGGGACTTTACCCCTGACTCCTTTACCCCTGACTCCTTTACCCTCTCCTCACCAAGCAGTATAAAGGATGGGGAATGGGGTCTGTGGACAGTCCATAACAGCTCCTCTCTGCTGCTCCTTCCTTCTCATGCTGTTTTCTGCTCCAGCCTGGGTTCCCTTCATGGGTTGCAGATACTCACGGACTCTTCCACTTGGGCCCTTCACCTGTGCTGCAGTTCCTTCAGGATAAGACTGCTGCAGCATGGGATCCTCCATGAGCTGCAGTGTGGATTTCTGCTCCCCATGGGCCGAAGGAGGTCAACCTCCATCACCATGGTTTTCTCTAAGAACTGAAGGGGAGTCTCTGCTTGGACAACTGGAGCACCTCCTCTGCTCCTGCTGCTCTTGCCTCAGGGCTCTTAGGGCTGTTTCTCTCATATTTTTCCTCACCACTCACTGCCAGGCAGCATTTTTCCCTTTCTTACACACATTATTTCTGAAGCACCACCACCCCACCAAGGGCTGTGGTGGGGCCATTGGATTTGTCTGGAATGGGCTGTGGCCAGCAAAGGGCAGCCCTGGCTGCTTGCCACAGAGATCCCTGCAGCATCCCCTGCCAGCACCTGGGCACCCACACCTGCTACAGCACAGCCCAGACAGAACCAAACTCTTTGGTCACCCTCTGGTGCCCGATGGTGCATAGGGTGGCTGATTCATCCTGGTCATTCAGAGGGGTCTCTTTTCCCATCTTTCCAGTGTAGCCCACCCCTAGGGGAGAACCTAGGACCATAAAGAACCAGTCTTCACGTCTGTCCTCACCTGTTACAGCCAGAAACATTCAACACCCTGTTCTACCACTGTCTCAGGTTCAAACAGTGATTCCCTCACACAAACAGAGTGTGGGAACACACTTGCTTACCTGTAGAAGCTGTCTCCTGGGATTATTTTTCTCTACAGACAAGTTAAGCACACAGAAATTATATGGTTGAAGGCAGAATCTGTCTATCATGCTGCTGGTAGCAAGCCTTCTTCACAGAAATATACCTAAGGATAAGAGTTTGGTACAGGAACAATAACACTGATTTAATGCCTTTGAAGCACACTGCAGGTCCATTTACTTATCAAGTAAAACATTTTTTTAAATCTTATTGGAAAAATTATTTTAAAAACACAATCAACACTTTAACTACAAGCAACTAACATAAGAAAGGTGAATTTTGACTTATCAATACTCTATTAATTAATTAATGAAATTAAAATGAGAAGCAAGAAATATTTGAACTTTACCTTCTAAACCAGTGAGCTTGTTTAGGGCAGAAGATAACCTGCCATGAGAGGTCATATCACTGAAGCACTGTATTTGCAGGATGAGGAGACAAACGATTAAGGAAAACAGTGTGGCAGCCCAGGCAAATTCTCTTCCAGCAGTGCAGAGGGAATCCCAGGTCATTAAAAGATAATTTTTCTCTGATATTCTGATGTGTAATCTGTTATGCCCAAATATAACACCATGTTTCATTAGCCACAGAAAATACATCCCACACTGGAATCAAATACAATGATGGAACAGCTTTAGATGTTCAGTAAATTGACAACTGTGCACCACAATTCTGGTACGTCAAAACCCAAACTACATAAAACTGCAATATTTATCTCCAAAACCATAACTGTCTAAACATTTACATCAAGTTTCTTCCATAAAACACACATTGAAAGTTTAGAAATGTTGACTGAATCATTTCCTGTGACTCAGTGATTTGCTATTGCATCTGTGCAGAACGCCAGGAGAGCTGGTTTTAGCTTCACAATTTTACAATTCAGTGGAATGTTAATGGCCTCTTAAATTTCATATGAAACAGCTACTTATCGTGTCCTTAATCTCTTATCAGATATTATCTAGAGTAAAAAAACTCAAGGTAGATTATAACCATGGAGAGAAGAAGCAAGAAAATTCTCCCATGCAACCAAACTCAGATTATAGATTAGCAAGACTGTGTGCCAGCTATTTCCTGTGATTGATCGGATATCTAGAGAACCATTACCCAGCATACATGACAAGAAGGGGGAGGATGCTGCTGCAGCTAAAAGTTGTAAAGTTTTGCTCCTAGTAGCAGCCACAAGTAGTTTACCATGCCCTGGGATCACCCTCAGAGCAGTCCATAGACATACAGTCTGTGGCAACCATCTCTTCAAAGCAATTATACCACAGTGAAATCTAACCAATCTAAAGGTGGTATGAAACAGGGCAAATCCCACATCTGTCCTTAAATCCCATGGGATATTTTCTGTGGCTTTGTAGTATGGAACCTCTACTTTTTTTTAACAGGTTTCACATCCCCCATATTCCATAATCATAGAAATGAAAAGAACTCAGTGCATGTCTGTATAAAACTCTTACGAAAAGAGTGAAACTGAATACCCACACTGTGCTGGCACATGGACAGAGTAAACAAACTGGAAAGGGAGAAGGAAAGAAAGAAAGAGCAAGAGTTCCTTTTCCTTCCCCCCACTCCTTCCAACCCCTCTTCTTACTCCAAGTTTAAGTTTAAAGTAAGCTTTAAAAGTAGGTTAAAAAATATTGTCAGCTTGATTTCTTCTCATTTACACTTGTCTATCAATACCTTTTCGAAGATACCCAGGTTTTAGAATGCACTGTTTGTTTGTATTAGGAGAAGCTCTTGCTGCATGATTGCTTAAAGCAGATAGGATGGAGCAAACTGCATGGCTTTTGTTGAGCCTGCCTTTTAGAGCAAGTATCTTTGAGGCACAACCTACTGAGAAGAACAGCTTTTCACAGGAAACAGAGAAACTACTGTGTGCTTGAGACAAATGGGATTTTCCTCAGGCAAGAGAGATGTAATAAACATCTCAATACTAAATTAGTTAAGAAATATGAAAGTTTGTGGGTTGATCTTTGCTTTTACGAAGACAAAGAATAAAAACATTCATGGCAAAGGACCTACAAGTTCCTCTAGAGATTTCAGATATAAATAAAAAATGTAAATGAATTCTCTGATATATGCCTGCAAACCAGCCAATGTGACAAGAATGTGTAAGGAATGGCAGAAATGTGGATCCCATTCATACCGTCACACCACACCAACAGACTAAAGCAGCAGAATTGCTGTAACACATCACACTCACATTCTTCCTTTTTCTCATGCTCCTAATTTTCCATGTGCAACTTATACCTGCTTTTCCCATTCTTCATCTTCAATTAGTGTTCTGTGTTACCCCATGTTTGTTCCCCTGTTCCTGATATGAGTGTCTCTGACTCTGCAGGGCACACATTCACTGCCCCCACATCCAAGTGTTCTAGCGCCTTCCCTCCAGTGCAGCTGCCTGCTCCTCATCCCTTCTTGCTGACAGCTGCTGCAGTGTCCACTGGTAATTATTAGAGACCATTTAAAGACAAAAACTCCAGAGTCTAGTCCCATCCAAAGAGAAAGCACAGTTTTGAGTTCGGGAGCAGGGGGAAAACCCTGAAATACCTGCATCAAAGTTGTATGCAAAACACTACCTAGGGCCAAGGTGAAGGTGCATGCCCAAAGGTCTGAGCTGGCTACAAAGATATGTTATTCTGAACACTTTTTAATAAATATCTCATTTTTTACTTAATGTCATGATAAACAGAAACACTCCCTGACAGACAAGCTAAAGTCTAAATGTAGGATCCTTGAACCACTAATGCTTATGCTTATACTACTACTGCTGATACTGCCAAAAAAAGGTCTAATTGTTTCTGCTTTTTATTTTTATTCAACTAACACAATTTTTAAAAGAACAAAGTACCTAGTGTAGTCTAATACTCCCACATGTAAAATCTAGCTTTTCCCAAGTTTCTATTACAGAGAGAAAGGTCTTTGGTAAAGAAAACTCTACAGTCATCAGTGAAAGGAACAGGTTTGTTCTGGCCAACTGAGTGTTGAAGTTGTCAGTCATTCAAGTTGTCAGTTTGTTCACTGAAAACAAGAATTCAGACTTATGAAAATATATTACTTGACTTTGCTCTTCCTATTGGGCCCTGAACCACATAAAATTCTCTCTGTCCTTAATTATTTTGTCTGAATGTAGGAGAATGGTCCTATATTTAGCTGTTAGTGTATAATCCTCATGAGTCTCAGGCTAAAAATGTTGGTTGATATTTGACCTGCCTTTCCTTATTAGTCATTGCTTCTAAAAACCATTGTATTTATGCCCCATCTCTTCTTGCTCCAATCTGAATGTCCACAGGAACAAAGGACTAGGTAAACCAGTGAAGCTTACTCCACATTTTAAGTTGGAGTTCCATATGCTTGACATTCAGTATTTTGTTGCTGTTTGACTTTTACTTACCTATTTTTCCCTTAGCTGGAGATTTTATAAGATGTTAAGTGATTCATGTGAAAAAAAAACCTACAGAAGACATGGAACATATCTCATGAAACAAGAGAAGACCAACATCTAGGTCATGGAAATCAGCAAGTTCAGAAAAATTCAGGCATGTGAAGAGCTAAAAATGCAGTTTATCTATCAGTTCCTCATGCAAGTGAAAAAAATGGAAAAATGGCATTTGCAATTTTTAGTAAGGAAAACTTCAATTTTAATTGGAAAATTTGTTTTAAGTGGCATAAAGCCACAGCATAAGTTCAATGGGTAGATAAAGCCAATAAATATCTCCTTGCAGCTGAAAATATGAAGTCTGTCTGTCCTTTTTTTTCTTTTCCTCCTTCTCACTTTCTGTGCCCCTCTCTTTCTTGTCCCCTTCAGAAGGCCACCATAGTCCACTGTCCCACTTTACGGCTGAAATTTCAGAAGACTGCCCACAACATAGATGACACAAATGGGTCTTTCGTTTCAGTGAATTAAATAAGCTCCTGGAGAAATACAAGTGTCAGAGAAATCACTAAGTATATGATGGAAAAAGAAAGGGAGAGAAGGATAGAGGATCTCATCTTTTGGTAGTGGTGAGCTGGTGTGCCTGCTCATTCTGTCTCATCCCCTAAAAAGATCCTTCTTGAGCAGACATATCTGTGTCTTTGTACCACACATTCCACACCTGGTCTGGATCCTCAGTTTATCTCAGTGATGCACTAGCTATCCTGGAATTCCATCAAAAGTAGCTAATTTACTCAGGAATCAAACTTCTTCCTATGGCTTCAGAGCACTCCATTTTGCTTTTCAAGGTGTTTTGGCATGTACTCCGTAATTCAGTGGATCTGTTTTCAATAACAAGGACAGAAAACCTCCTGTCTATGGTTCAGGAGCTCTTTTTCTGATTTTAGAGTAAGAAGAACCATCTGCACTTAGTCCCAAGACATCACCCTCTAAAGAAGCTTCTGTCCAATATTCATCCTTCATGGCTTCATGGTTGAACAGCACAAAACTCTTCAGCTACCTCTCAGCTCAGAAAGGGTTCTACACTCAGCTCCATGTTTGCAAAAGAGATCTGGAAAAAATGTTCTTTGTCTGAAAGTTATTGTTCCTTGGGGGTGGTAGAGCATGCTCCTTCTGCAAGACAGAATAGACTCCAAGGCCCCCCATGGCACAGAGCAGCTTCCAGGGAATCTGTGATAGGCCAATACCCCCCATAAGCCTCTAAACCATCCACAATCCCCAACAGCCACCATGTCAAATGACAATAGGGCAGAATCCCCAAAAGAGTTTCAGTCTTCTGACAATGAATTAAGAACTTTATTACAATAAGTAGACTAGAATTCCCCTTAAGAAGGCATTCCCAAAGTATGGTGCAGCAGGCCAGGCTAAATGCTCTAAGGCTGGCTGGCCAAATTCTATGAAAACACTGTTTTCAATAGTGTCTCTTTTAAAGGTTTGATGAGACTGCCCAGTGGTGGTATCAGAGAAAGAATGAGGCCAATAAGCATCTATCCATCAGAAACCTTGGCAACTACCAACCTAACCCACATTCCCCCCCATCCTCCTACTCCTGGCAGTTTTCTCAGACCCCTTCTGCCTGCTACCCCTCTACAGATTTAAAGCTCCAGCATGTGCACACCCTTACCAGGATTCACCTTCTCCATCAAGGCTCTGGCTCTTCTGAGGAGCAACAGGTTCCAGAGCCACACCAATGCTCACCTTGATGATCACCCTGCAGATGTGGGTGACCCTGCCTAGAGAGAAACTCTGCCTTTTCAGTTCTTTTGGGTATCAAAAGTCACCAAAGTGGGCTTCCTTCAAGAGACTTTTTGCTAGGGCTCCAGCATGAGTAACCTTAGCCTTGGCAGCACACCACAGCTCAGTGAAGTTTACATACTTCAGTTGAAGGCAGTCACATACAGGCTGTCTAGAGATAATGATGTCAACAGGTATTGCCCAACATTTTCCCTACTTAGTTTTATTGCCACTAGATTGCCTGATTTCATCTTGCGTAAGATTTCTGTGGTTAAGAAAGAGAATGATGGATTTTTGACACCTACAAGTCTCCTGTCATTTACAAGAGGGCACTTGAAATTAAAGTGGTGGTGTTCCCTGCTGCTGACTATGCAGCATGCCGGACTATGTGACTGTCCTTTGACCAAGAGGAGCTCACACCAAACAATGTTGCCACAGATGTCTCTCCTCCCCTTTCTTACCAGGTTGCTCCCTCATGGAAGGAATGACCAGGATGTTCTGTGCTTCAAACCACACTGTGGTTTCCACAATGCCTGCATCATTACCTAAGAAACTGCTCTTAATCACGGCTATTCCTTCCAGGCACCAAAAGAGAAAAAGTGCCTTTCCAAGACACATTCATTGTGGTTTTAGGATAGAAGAAGTGTTTCTACAAATTTGGATAAGCCAGTAATTGTGACACAGGTAGGCCATAGAAGCGCAGTGTCATTCAGCAGATGGTGCTCAGGCATGAGGGTACACCTCATAGTTGGTATTACTCTGACCTCTGCTCTTAACCCAGCCTTCACTTATGGACAAGCCCAAAAACTACTCCCATAAAGGTTATACTTCTTCCTACCACGTGATGCTGTATTTTCTACCCCTTTCTGTACTGCAACCAATATGGGGAATCTTTATGTAGTTGATTCACTCATCAAAAGAAAAAATGGGATTATGGAATTACAAATGCCATGTGAGCTGTCTGACAGGATATATAGGATCTTCGATGTTCATTTTGGGTATTTTTTGAGATGGAGATACCATAGGTTATCTTTTTCATGCAACAGTTACCGTCAGATTTAGATGTAAGTCTGATGCCTGTCTCATGGTTTTACAAATTCCATAATACATGGCATTAACGTCTCTAAAAGAAGTAACTTTCTAAAACTCCCTCCTGGATGTGCAGATGGAGATCATACTACCCTCTAATGTCTTCTTGGTCAATACAACACTTGAATCTGACCTTGACCATATCTCCAAGTATGTCCTGTTTAGAAGCAGAACAAAGCAAAGCTGCTCCTCAAGTTAGTATTAGAATTTGTTTTGCTACTTCTCTGAGAATTACCATCATACTCAAGATTAGACTTGCTATCTATCAACTACAGCTCCTCACTCATTAGAAATTTTGCCCTGGTACTCTTAAAATATGATCAGTGACACATTAGAAACTTAACAAACTAGGAAAACTAGGGATAGATCATGTATTGAGAAAATAAATCATTGAATGGGGTTTGAAACATCAAAAAGTTTTAGCTTTTCTTAACAGTTAGAGTTTTCTATCCTTTTCCTGTACTTGGCACTACTATATTCACCTTTCTGCCTTTTCCTGTACTTGCCAGGACATTTCTTTGCAGACAGACAGGAAAACTGTCATCAAGAAGCAAGAACAATGTGAAGTACTTGCCCTATATTCTGTGAATTGTCAATAACTTCAAAGAATGTCACTGTTGAAAACTACTCCATTGGAGGTCCTGAACACCCTTTGAAACAGCCTCTTTCCCCAGCACAGCACAGGGAGTCCATATTCAAACTGTTTTGGAAATATTAGTCACATTAGAAGTGTTCATCAGTGTAGAAAACAGTAGAGAGCAGAGAAGCAGAAGTTGCATCTGTGTTGTAAAAACTGGGGAGAAATGTGTACATAATTTTTTTATCTGTATGATATGATAGCTATAACCAAAGGTGCAGGACAATCTCCAGCTGCAAGCAAGCAGAGCATGGTCAATATCACCAATATATCCCATGTGTGTATTTTTCTTCACTTACCAGACCCATCATCACAAATCAAAACTACAATCAAAAGCTCCTCATTGTTTCAAAATCCCCTTCAACTTGTAGAGGGCATGATACTATAAACCCTATCCACTAATTCCATCATCATAGTATTTGTCCTTTTTCCTTACCTTACAAATATTAAAGTAGAGTTTCTTCTTTGTTTTGTTGTTTGCTACCTTGATAGTCTTTCATTTATGGCTTTGGAGTTAATTTAAATATGTCATACAAAGACATGGACAGTTTTCATTGTAGTAATACATTTGCCTTTGAAGCAAGATGTTGTGATTCAAAATAGTCTCTTTATATTAAAATTATTCTGAAATCCCCTTCTATCCCCAATGAGGTATAATCTTTTCAGCATGTGTTATGCAATATATATATTTATGCATATCTCATGATGGTTTTGCACTCTATTTTGAAAAGAAAAAAATATATAAGTATTACTGAATCCAACAGTTTGCAGAAGTAAAAAAATAGTCTGCAAACTACATTCATTCTGAAGTACACCATTCTCCTAGTCAAGAGCCTTGAAGTGCCAAGACAACTCCATTTGCTGATGCTAAACAAGTAAATATACAATTGTCTTTACATAGCATGAAGCTTTCCTTTTCAGAACATTTGTGTTCCCCACAGGCTCCTGCCACAGATGTTGCAACAAGTCTGTTGGAGGTTACAACTAATTCAAGTTGTAAAATACTTCTCACTTCCGTCTCTGAGGCTCTCTTTACAAATTGCAAAACAAAACCAATACACAGTCAACCAAGGATTAATATCCCTTTTAAACATTTGTACTCAACAAGTAAAAACAAATACCTGTCCTATTTATTCTAATACATTTATTATGAGCAGTCTAGACTATTTAAAAACCCCTCTGACTTAGCATTTTAAATTATTTACCTGTCCAGAGCAACATTACTGAGAAACCACAAAAATACTCAATTATATAACTTTTTTTGTTGCTTTTGTAGACACCTGAAGATTTCAGTAAAGGGTGTGATGTCTTAAGCAAAACTGTTAGGAGGAACAGAGATACCAATCTGGCATTACACTGGCACAGCTTATAGCTAAAACACAACATTGTACTAGTAATAATTGTGTTTGGAGAAGGGGAAATTGTATTCATTCTCCCATACCAACATAAATTGAAGCTATAGCACTCTTAGTAAGAACAAGCTCTTCTGCATACATGCATTCTCTTTCAGATCAAGCTGTGTAGAATGAAATTGCCGCCCCTCCTGGTTGCTCCTCATAGCCCATCAGGTGCAGGTTACCATTTGCAGAGCCTCGCTATCAAAAGAGCTCTACCTCACTCACATCACTCCAGTCTGCAGGTTATGAGCTGTTTTAATCAGATCTTCTAGATGGGCCTGTAGTGGATAACATAAGCATGCTTATTTCCATTACAGGATTTACCAGGGTGATTCTCTTCAGTAGCAAGATGGGTAATGAATGAAGAGATGGCATTTCAACATCTCCAGCAAGTCCAGCTATTTATGAAGTCAGCAGCTGGTTGTTGAGTGACTGTGTCTCAGAAGAAAACAATGCCTGCTGGGATCCAGCATTTAGCCCCATTCAGCCTTCAAGGCTTCCCCTCCACGGTGAACCTTTAAGGTCTGAAGATAGTGACTGATAACCTCATACCTACATACTTCCTCAAGGATAGGTAATAACCCCTGCCATAAATGTACAGATACACATAAATCACTGTTCGCATCACCACTGGAAATCTGGCTTCTGACTCCAACAGTGGTTCCATCTTAGAAGGACTGAAACACACCCTCATGTCCTCAGGTAATGGTCTGAAATATAAGAGGGTGTCAGTGAAAGCTTGACTATTCCATTATTGTGCAATTTGATTATGGCAGCCCAGGAGGAAAGTGATGTCATTATGCCAACAGGTAAGAAATCATTCCGTTACATCAGTGATGCCTTTACCTAAAGGCAAAATTTCCATCATCTTCAGTTTTCAAGGTTATCAAAAAATATATAGTCAAACTTCTCCAGTCAAATGTACAGCCCTGTTGTTTGGTTTGAAACGTTAGCAGCTTATATCATGTCATTTAAATTCTCTGCTGTGAGTCTAGAGAAAGAGAAAATCACTAACACTGAAGTGTCAGCTCCAGAAGTGGAGAAGTTCACTAAGAGAAACTTTTTTTTTTATAAGTTGCTCTGATACATCTTTGCCATTGTGTTTTTAAACTAATGACTCTTCCCCCAGGCATGTAATATCATGGCACTCATTGCTATTGATAGCCAATCTTACTGAGAGCTCTTGAGAGTGCTTTAGAGTATAGTGAAACACTACCCTTCAAGGCCTCATACTTTGAGTTAAAAGAGATACTTTTAACCAAGTCCTGTAGTAACAAAGCAAGTGACTGAAACAAGGTAAATTTCAACTGCAAGTAAGGAATATCTTGATGATGAGGGTGGCGAGGTCCTGGGATGGGTTGCCCAGAGAAGCTGTAGATGTCCCATCTCTGGAAGTGTTTAAAGTCAGAAGGGACAGTGTGATTGCAGCTCTCTTCACAGAGAGCAGCAGGCACAACTCTCCCAGGCATTGTCCTGGGGAAGGCTGTGAGAAGATCAGAGAAAAGAATGATAAATTATTCTTATCTTCCCTTGCTGCACCTGTTGTTGTGCATATGTGGAATGTGTTATGGAGATTTGTTTACCAAAGGGTGATTTCTTAATTGGCCACTGGTGATGGTGCTTGGATCCAATTGACCAATCTGGTCAAAGCTGTATTGGACTGTCTGCAAGGACAATGAGTTTCTTAGAAGTACAAAATAGTATAGTAAAATTAAGCAATTGATCAGCCTTCTGGAATCATGGAGTTAATGCTAAATATTGCCCAGTGGGGACCCATACTACGATAGGACAGGGCTTTAAGCAACCTGATCTAGTGAAGGATATACCTGCCCATGGGACAGGGGGTTGGACTAGACAGTCTTTAAAAGTCCCTTCTAACTCATATTGTTCTACAGTTCTGTAATTCCTTGATTCCATGAAAAGTAGAACACTTGTATTGGCATATTCTGATGACTTTGTCCAGAGCATGAAGATCTTTCTGCACAGCTCTGCATAAGTAGTCAATTTTTTTTTTTTAATTTTAAGTAATAATCCTGTTGTTAAATTAACTGTTCTAACAAAAACTTATGGTACTGACATACATACTTAGTCACAGATGCAGATAGTGCTTTGAATGCTTGCCTTGAACCAACAGTGAATGGTACTCAATGAACATTAGGTCACTCCTTAGCTCAAAATCATCAAATGAAAGACTGCACTTAGGTTGCAGAGAAGATTGAATCAGTTCCTTGAAACCAAGGCCCCAAACCCTCATCTTTCTCCAAAATTTAAATGTGCTCATAGCCACAAGACAAAGTCATCATTGCATAGCTTAGGTCTACATTGTAATGAGAAGGCACATAATGCCCAATACACAGAATACATGAGATCATTCTACGCACTATGTTAAAAAATCTTCAGTTAGTAAGTAATTAGAATTGTAATCGTGAATAAATCCACAGGCTGCTAAGTTTCAACAACTGCATATGCTTTAGGGTCAACAGCTTTTCCAATGTTATGGAATGACAAATATGTAAAAATAGATTTTGGTTTCATAATAATTCTGTATTTATAAAACTAAATTAGCATTGCATTTAAATATCCTTCTTTCCACAACTTCATAAATGTAGTTACCATTCCAAATCAGGCATGTGAAAATGACTTGCTGAAATTTTCTCCAAATTCCTGCCTTCTCCTTCTGGTGTTTCATCTTATACCCAAAATGTGTTAATGTGGCACCATTATTGATTAAAACATGAGACATTAACTAATAGAAGGTTGCTGCTCCCCAGAGCACTGTTTTTCGGAAATGAGTCAGCAGGTATCTCAGAGACTGCCTTCATCTGAACTAAAGGGATTCTTCAAACTCTTTAAACTTTTCCTACACAATGCGGGTGGAATTAAAGTAATTTCAGCATTACACTAATGTATGCATACCCTCAGAAAAAGAAAAAAGGACTTGCCAATTTTAATGCTATATGATACTGTTTTTCTCCTTTTAATTGGTTATTTGGTGAATTGAAACAATGACTGCAAGTGGTTCAATATACTTTATACATATCAAACATAAGGCTACAGTCTACTGTCATATTACAGTAGAAACATATACATCAATTTGTGCTGGAGAAATTTGGTTTCAATCAAATTTCTTTGATTATGGGCACAGAGAGTTATTTGTTCACTATTTCATTTTTCCCCAAAAAGCTTTACTTAATTATACTTCAACAGGGTCCTTAAAACTTCAAACATACTATGAAAAGTAGCTCTGTGGAAAAAGAAATTAGCTTCTTACTAGCTCTATTTTATTACATTTCAAATCCAAAACCATAACTTTTTATTCCACCATATGGATATCACAGCAAACAGCAAACATATTACTGGAATATAACAATTACTGCTTCACAGCTGAGCTGCAGTAACTGACCCCACACATGCTTTTAACAAAATCAGATCCATTATTTTGAACACTGGTAAGGATATACACTATGCTCTTCTCACAGCCCCAACAATGCAGTTATCTTTTTCCAAAATAAAAATTCACTGTAAGACAGCAGTCTAGATTCTGCATTTCTTTCTGAACAATCAGCAAAACCATGTACTGAACTTCACTTCATGTATTTACTGAAAATTACTGAAAACTAAGTGTCTTCAGCACCATTAAAGGCCAACAGAAAAATTATGTGGTTCAATGTAGATCAATGCCTAAAATGTTCTGCAATATTTTTTACTGTGGAGACAGAATAGAAATGTGTGGTGAATTTCATCTGATCCTCAGATCTCAAGCTGCAGTAGGAAGTCTCGTCCTCATTGCACATAGACAGAAATCTCCTGATTTGTGCTCTCTAGAGACCCAGCAAGTATGGAAACAAAAGATGCCTAGTTTACAGAATCCCTTTTTGACTGTAGGTGGAAGAGTAAGTTTTGCTATGAGGTGTTTGTTATAGCTAAGTGGTAAGTTTATCTTACAGCAAACTACAGACTATGTTTTGGTAATTGAAAAGTATTTTTAAAATTCTGTTATCCACAAAGAAAAGTACTCAAAGTGTCACCAGCACTTCCAGGACTACACTGAATGAAAACACCAGTGAGAGATAGAGGCTCAACAACAATGCAGATCCATATATCCCTGGATTACTGTGTGCTCACCTCCACCCGTGGCAAAGAGAGAGCTTGTCTCACATTTAGTCTGTGTAAACTGGCCATCTTTTAAATGAACTCTCAGATTCAGCAATAGCGATTAAGGTTGTACAAACCAAGACAGGAAGAAACTTAGGGGGGAGCTCCACCTAGCTGGCAAAATTTCTCAATTTGGCCCCGTTTAGTTTCACATGGTGAGCCTACTTCACCGGGCAAGTCGTTAGCACACAAAAGCTCCCTGCAGAAACCACAAAGCCAGATGGGTACTTTCCAAATGCAGAGTCAAACATCACACTAGTAATGCATCAAAGTCCTGAAGCAGAAGGCCCCTTTTCCAGAGATCTTGTTTAGAAGAGTATTGGAAGAAAGCAATCCTGCTGAACATGCTCCTCCTCTACCTTCCCATTCTCTTGGTTCCCACTCAGAATGGAGGGAAAAAGCAAAGGAGCAAGCAGACCAAAGAGAGAGAAAGTGTTAGAAACATGGATGCTGAGTGCCTACATCCAAGTGCACATCACAGCTTTGATCCTCTGCCCCTGTAGAAAGGACACAGCAACTTCATAGTCCTTTGTGATTCAGATTAAAAAAACCAAAAAACCAAAAAACAAACAAACAAAAAAAAAAAACCAGTGGAAGAATTGCATAAAATGGATGAGCAAAGACAACTTTTATTTAAAAAAAAAACATTTTACTGAGAAGTTCAAAATGCTGTGAGGTTAATAAGCATTCTCCTTCTTCAACAGGCTCACTACCAGAATGAACTCTGGGAAAAGGAGTCTGGGTCTTTTCTCATGACCTCCCTACCTTTTGGATTTATTGGTTGGTTTAAGCTGTGGGGGTTTTACACTATTTTAATTATAATGTAATTCAGTTACATTGTTGGAAGCTCTTTATAAGGCCAGTGGAGTTTGAGCACTAGGCCAAAAATCTGGAGTCAGCTGAATCCTGTATTGTGACAGGTTAGGACAAAACCAAAGATGTAAAACTACTTTTCCCCAAATTGTAAACTATCATGTCTGTCACATAACTTCAGTCTGTTTCAGCCTCTGGAAATGACAGATACTGGACATGAAAGATTTTTAATGACCTGAAGAAGGATCCAACAAACCAAAGACCAGTGTGTCTGATCTCCTGACCAAACCAGTAAGGGCGTCTAGTAAATGACTAAATTCTGAGGAAAAGGAAAAGGAAAAGGAAAAGGTAATTTGTTTTAACAATAAAGAATTCAAGAAGTAATATTTGAACAGAACAGAAACTTTTTTACCAGCTCATAACTTTCTTAGTATTGCAGAAAGGAAAACTTAAACAGATTCTATTGGTCCAGAATAACTAAATTTGACTGTATATATTGTAACATAGTAGTAGAAGAGAACTATCTCAGTCAGGCACCAGAAATACACCACTGATTACATGGATGATTGTGATTAAATTTATTGCTAATACAATATCTAAATATTGACAATGAAGTATAGAATATAAGCAGGTCTAAAGGGTAACAATATAAGCAGGTTGAGCTAGAAATCTACAGGTTTGCAGCCTTTGGCTTTGCAGAACACACAACCACAAAGCACCTATAGAGCTACTTTATGATTTTATTTCCACATGTGACTGTATCTTAGCAGTTTTACTCACCTGTCTAAAAGTGAATATATTCCTTATGAGATCATTCAGAGAGTTCCTCCTGGTATCTTGTCTTAGGATAAATCATATTGCCCAACAGAGACAATCACATGAGAGAAGGAGTACATCTGTGGGGTGAAGACTCACACATGGCCAGACCATCTTCCATAGCCAGTCACATATATGCCAGCAAGTTACTTGGAAGAAAATCTCTAGTTAATGCATGAATAAATGTGCCAAGCATGTTACTGGCAAAGTCAGGGACGTACTTGGGATAAACTGCTAGTGTTCATGCAGAGAAGGGGTTTGGAAGTTTCATTTATTTATTTATTTATTTAATAAGCATTAAGAATCGAAATAAGTTGTTTCAAATTCCAGAGACCCTCAAAGCATTGGTGGACTCAAGTACCACAAAATCACCAAGAGAACTCTCACAGGTTTAAATTTGCTCTTCCTTCTACCACTGCACATTTTTCTGGGCCTTCCAACTGAAAAGTCAAAAATCAGTTGTCTGACAAAAATGCACATGTAAAAGCCTCAGCAAAAAACTACCCACAGGAGATAAGTGTGACATTATGTCTAAAGAAAAAATAAATTCAGTCCAGTAACTCAAAGAAAGAAATTACTCAAACCAGTACACATATACCAGGTATTTTATATTATTATTTTAAGAGTGAAAAACCACTTAGCATTGTCTATTAATTGTAAAAAGTGGTATACTTGCATGGAGCATCTTTCTTGCTTGTATATGGACTAAACTCCTCATTATCTAAGTACTGTGTTTTTTTGAAGATGGGAGTCACAACACCAATTCTCAGAACTTGGTTGTAGGCAAAAGTTTTAACCACAGATTCTCTCTTATTGCCTTCAGTCTGATTGAGGAGGCATTTTCCATGGGGACAACTTCTTGGTATTTTCTAACAGGTGTTGAGCAGGTAGGCACTAGAAAACACGTATTTCAGCATTATCTCACTTGCTTCTTCTAGGAAAAAGAACACACTGGTAAGAGTAAAGTTACTTCCAGTGTGAGTGATTAAATCTTGCAGGCGATAAACAATAACTTTATCAGTTTCATTTTCTCTTTTTATTATTAGCCTATGGTCCAGGAAATGCATCTAACACACTATACAGACATGCATACAAGACTGTCTTTGTTACTAGTCATGGTTCTCCCCTGAGACCATGAAGTTAATATACCCAGAAGGTCAGAAAAAAAACTTTTTCATTCCTGTCTTTCATTTTAAAGGCTTAGGGATGAAAATGGGTACACTGACAATAAGCTGCATCTGAGGCTATGTGGCTTTGGACCATCCCAGTCCAACAGAAAGCTTATAAACATTTTGATATTATAATCACCCACCAAACCAAGGTGTGGCAGGAAACAAACAAGGCAATGGTCTTCTGTATGATTTTACATTGAATTTGATTCACTTCCATTTCCTAACATTCAGAAACAAAGCATTCCTTTTCTCAACTGTTACAGGCACACACCACATCCTGTGCACAAGCTGCTTCCTCCACTACAGGTCACACTGGGGAGCATCACAGCAACTTCTCCTGATATCAGGGC
Organism: Agelaius phoeniceus; assembly: GCF_051311805.1. Taxonomy (NCBI): domain Eukaryota; kingdom Metazoa; phylum Chordata; class Aves; order Passeriformes; family Icteridae; genus Agelaius; species Agelaius phoeniceus. The sequence goes on along the minus strand of NC_135265.1, from coordinate 93,380,175 downwards.
TGAGTTCCCCACAACAGGCTGCAATTCCACCAACTCTGCCACCCCTGACAGTGGCCAACAGCAGCTTCCCTTTGGGGAAAGCATAGTACCATTCCTGGTCAGAGCCAATTCAAGGTTTTTCTGAACCAGAAGTGACATCACCACCTTCGTTTGTGGGGTTTTTTTCCCTTTAGAAGTACCTCCTCTTGCTTGTTTTAAAGTTTTCATCCTGAAGACTTACATTTAATTTGTGGTTTATTAACATTATTAACATTTTCACATAACTATTCACAGTGAGTCCAGGATAATTTCTGAGTGTTAATAAACAAAATAGAGCACATCACTGCATACATATAATTAGTGCACATGCACTATTTCACATTTATCAGTTCTGAATCTCCTCTGCCATTCTATCACTCAGTCATATAAGAACTGCAAGATTTTCTGCACTAAAGCTGCAGAAAATGTCTACAGTTTGATGTCTCTGTAAGCTTTGTCATTCCCCTCACTCTCCTCTTAAAAGAAGTTTAAAAGACTTATTTTAAACATAAAAATACAATTCATGACTGAAGTCATTGTGCCAGATCAGTGATCCCCTAAGCATTCTGTGCAATATTGACTAAAACCAAAGATGCTTAGAGAATAGCATCAGAACACAACCCTGGAACACCTACCACTCCTGACTACTCCTGTTTGCACGCTGTGTTTATAGTTCTGGCTCGATTTTCCACACTGCTGTCTCCCTGGCCCCAGAGAACCTTGTAGTGTTTGTCATGTCATCGGGTGTAGAATGTCAGAGCTTAGCCACACACTGTGCAAAGAACCACCTCCTCTTGTTCTGAACGTGACACCCACCAGCTTCCTCTGGCACCACTGACACTTAGGCTCTAGTCACCCTCTAATGACACCCATTCTTTGGTGGACTTCTGTTTTTGAAGACTGAGCAATTTGTTAGCCATTTGTGAACTGATTCAGAGTTTCTTTAGGCTCAGGCTCAAAACTGAACTATCGAGCAAAAGGACAACAACAGTGAAATGGGCTATCAACCCAATAGTCCAATGCTTTTCTGGAAAAAACAGTAGAAAGTATTTTCTTGTTGCTATTTGATCTATAATTTAAATGCAAGCTGAAACAGATCAGTGAGGTTCTTGCCCCAAGAGCAGCTGCAACACTCCTGCAAACAGAGTGAGAGTTAATAAATTAGACTCTGGGATCTGGCATGTGAGGGAGACTGAGCTGATTGTGTGAGATCTGTGCATGGCTTTATGTATCACGGCCTTTTCTACTAGGGAGTAGATCTTCCCCACTTCTTTGGTCTGCAACTTGCTTACTCTTCCATGGCAAAGCCAAGACAGTTAGAGTCTGAGTTAATAAATTAGTTAATAAATTAGACTCTTGCATTTCAACAATATATAACACAACTGTAAATTTGAAGTATATTAAGAATAGATGTGCAGAGGAAAGAGAGAAGCAGAAAAAATTAAACTAAAAATTTTAGAAACATTTTTCTGAGTTCTCTTTCTGCTTGACTTTCTATTGTCTCCTCTTTGATTGGGATTTTTCCTCACCCAAAAAACCCCAAGCTTAAGTAACACTTTTACTGCAGGCCAGCCAAGTGAAAGTTGTGAGGGCAGGAGTTATGAGGCAGACTACCAAAAACTGCACAGGAAAGGAGACAAAATTTACCCTATTCTTACCCTATACTTTCATATACAATGTTATTTGGGCTTTTAAAACAGAAACGGAAATCATCCTCGTCTATGCCCTAGGGATCTTTTTTCCCCTGGTCGTTGTGGAAAGGGGAGGTTGAAGCAAGTGAATTTTCACTTAATTCCGAGGACAGGGAGGTTTATAGTTGCTCTGATGTTTTCCAGGAATCAATCCCTCAGTTGTGGGCTAGCTGCAGAAGCAGTTTGTCTCTCCCATTCATTCCCCATTTCACCAACAATGCCATTGTTCCAGAGGAATGCAGCTGTCATGAGCGGCCGTGACTGCAGAAGGTGCTCCCTCAGGCAGCCTGGGCTGCTGCCACCGAGCATTGTAAAGTGTAAGACCAAAACCAAAACCTTGAACTTGCCTTGGTGCTCAGCGGGGCTACAGTGCAATGAGAGAACTTCAGGGCAATATGCTTTCAGCAGCCTGTAACAGGGAGGAGATGAATGGCTCCATTTTGCGTCAGCTTTGCAAATCTATACCATATGACTGGCTACTAAAAGTCAGTGGCCAACCCAAGCACAAGGATTTGTAGCTTCTAAAGTTATAGTGAAATTATGGGGGGAGGGAGTGGTTGAGTACTTATACAAGTGACAGGCACAATCTGAATGCAGGAAACTGCTTAAATATAAATAAATCTGTACTGTGTGGAAAATCACACTGCCAAAGGCCTGTGTCCACAAAGGAAACAGAGGAACCCTGCAGAAAACAACTTTATTCAAATAATGGGAGAGTTCACTGGGCCATACCCCTGTGGGGTCTCTTGAGTTGTTGGAGGACCCAGCCTCCCTTTACCCTAAACTCCCCATTGGCTGAGGTACTAGGAAGGTACTGCCTTCCCAATCCTATTGCTACATATCTCCCCTACCATATCTAGCCCCACACCCATTCTTTCAGATTCTTGTTCTCAAGTCATTTGTAAAGACATACACACCCATTCCTATTAGTACAAATATGAATCTATCATCCATGAATCTAGTGAATCCCACACACTGCTCAGCCAAGAACTTACTTTAGCTTAGCATTTAACTCCTTTCTTCAGTTTTAAAAAACAGTTAGGAGAGTTTCCAAAAAGGAAAGTGTTCATGTGAAAGTGTACATCAAAGCTCAAATCTTTATATCTATACAATTATTATACCAGGATGCACAAACTGATTTTACGAGGGCAATTCAAGCATCATTCTGAAGTAGTGGTTAACAATCAGGTTTTGTCTACATTATAAAATTTTGCAAAACACAAGCTCTTAATCAACCAAAATCTTTACTGGAGTTGCAGAACTTCAGTGTGACATTTCCCATATTTTTCTTCTGGGTCTCCCAATGCACTTACCCCAGTCTATACAACCTTTAAGAGATCTTGCCCAGTATTACCAAGACCTCTTTCCTTCTTTCTTCCTGTTTTATCACTCCAAGCAAGTTCTATCAACAACAATTTCCAAATAATTTCTCTTGTACACCTACCCTTCCCCTATCCAACCATGTCCACCAATAATCAGCCCAATGTCCAAATGATCACAGCCAAGACCAATAATTTATATCCTCAATCACGCATTTTCCAGCTTTTCCCTGACCACTGGCTGAGGTAATTCAAATGAAATTAGAACAACCTGCAGACGACTGCAGTGATTACGATTACCTTCCATTATTTTTGTAGAACTTCTTCTACAACTAAGTGCAAGCAGTTAATTAAGAGCACAATGCACTTTTTAAGTATCAAATTAATTCCAAGCAAGCAGTAAACTTATCCAAGCATATTTCTGTAAATAAATTACTAAGAATACATACAATATCAAATCAATTTGACACACAGAAATAAAAGGGCCAGCATGATAGCAACCAGTATCCTTCACACAAAGGAATACCACACTGCCTCTCCTCACACAGAGGAGATTAGTCCTTCTCCAAATCAGCTTGGAGGAACAGGAGATCAAAAGCAGTCACCAGTCCTCTGTGACTACTTGCTGCTCTTTAGCTCTAAAAGCCTTAAGAATATTACATCTCAGGCTTGAGTCTTCTTGCCAGTGCAAAAGTCTTGGCTTTGCCATGGAAGAGTAAGCAAGTTGCAGACCAAAGAAGTGGGGAAGATCTACTCCCTAGTAGAAAAGGCCAGGATACATAAAGCCATGCACAGACCTCATCATACACAATCAGCTCCGTCTCCCTCACATGCCAGATCCCAGAGCAGAACTCCTTACTAGTTTCAATTCATGACTGAAGTCAGTTCTGAGTGACAAAGTCAGTAGAGGAGTGCATAATGAAAGACAAATGTCAAAAAATGTTTAGAAAATTGCTGAATGTATTAAAGAAAAAACCACACATGCTTTAGACATTAGCAGGTTTCATTAGCACTTCTCTCACAAGGAGACCAGCTTGGAAAAAAAAAAAAGGTAAATAAAAGTTATTAAAACCCTAGAAAGTTAACATGAAATCACTTCTTAATTTTACTACATAAATGAAAAAAAAATCAGTCAATTAGGGATATGTGAAGCAGGAAAGTCCAGAACTGGCCTACTGTGGAAGCAAGGAGACCCAAAACAGAGACTGGAAACTCTAGAGGTACAAGGCAGAAAACAGATTAGAGTGAAAAGAAGAACAGAAAACACAGAAACCGAGAAGGCATTTTAACGTGTGACCACAGACATAAGCTGAAAGCTGACATTAAAAAACCACATTATCTTGTGCTCGTCTGCTTATGACTTCCCACTCTATCCCATTTTTGCTTCTCATTAAATGCAAAACAAGGGAAGAAAGAAAACAATGTCACTTAAATCTTTTATAGAACATGGAACCCTTGCATACAGCATTGTTACAATCATATTCAAGAAAAGTACCAAGCCACACTTGTTTGTAATTCAGATACCAAATTGGATTTTAATACAATCATGCACGCTGTTATATTCCATCCAAATGTGTTTGTCTAAATTAATTTTCTTCACTTCAACAAATGAAACGTTTCTGGAAAAAAATCAACAAGGATTTGCTCAAAATAAAACTTTGCAAATCTGGTCCTAGACATATATCACAGAAGGAATAGAATGTCTTTCTTTTTTGTATTTAGAATTTGTATCTGACACATTAAATTCTGTAAAACAGACTGGAGTGACTTCACTGACAAGTATCGCAGTCTACCTGAAGTTAGAGATCTAACCTTTAGAAAGAATAGATATTTAAAAAAACCAACAAAACCAAACGCCAAAAAACCCAAAACAAAAAAAAAAAAAAACCACCAAGAATTTCATTTGAAGTATTCAAAGAATGTACAATATTGTCACATTAATATCTGATATTCTTATTTGAATATCTGACCAATTGTTGTTGCAAATATATTTTTACTGTTTACCATTTGCAATGACAGAAACACTTCCGATTAGTCTGATCACAGACAGCATCACCATAGGGGATTGTTTACTCTCGACACTGAGCATTAAGAAGCATCCAAGCCAGAGGAGATAGCTATAAAGGAGACAAGCTTTTTGCTTTATTACCCTACAAAGCACAATTTTGTGTCAAACTCATCTTTCTTTGCTTTCCCCTAAGCTCTGTCTTTGTCCTGGTTAAATTTCTCTTCTATTGAAACGAATCAACTACTCTGGTAGAATTCTTGTCCGTGCACATGAACTGAGAGAGTTGCTATTTTTTTGTTTTGGGCTGAGCTCCACCAAGATCACCTCTGACTTCCCACTTTTTTCTTCCTCCTTAATTCAAGGCCTTGGGTACCACCACTGAGAAGTGACATGATGTTAAAGCTAGCTTTTCTTGGCCCACTCTCAACTGTCTCAACTCTAGACTTTCCGCAGGAAGAGAGTTTACTGCACCCCTAAATGCTTTTGCTATCAAAAGCCCTTAAATTGCCCACCAGTAAAACACTTGAACCTCAAACAAAAAGCTCAAGATGAGTTTAATGGAAGCTTGCTAAGAGTGTTTTTTTGTCAAATACATCTAAAGATCACTTTTCACCCACCAGTGCTACACTGTATGACAGCTCTCACCAAAGTTCTTGAAATTTCACAGGAAATAGATCCTAAGCCAACATTTCCTGGAAAGACAGTGCTGTGACTCGACTCCACCATTTTCAGAAAGGTTGGTTGAGAGCTTGTTCATAACCAGATCCTTTCATCTTTTCCCCTTGCCTCTAGACAGCTGCCAGTGGCTTGGAATTCATAACTTGGGGATGACTAGATAACAGCAATGATACTATCTAGCCCATTGATGATGTCACAGGTAATCTGTCCTATTGCAATGGTGGAATATGCCAAAAGAAATTCTCCTCCTTACAGATAAAGTAACTGCAGAACCATTGAGCTCCTCTCCATGAATGCAATTACTGAAGTTAAACCATTTTGCTTGAGAACTGAAGCTGGCTTAGCATCAAAGATGATGGTAGAAGGCTGACGTAGTCTCTGCATGTTGTTCTAACAGACCATGTACCTCAGAGGAGGGCATACATCCAAAACTCTGAGATTTAAAAATGTTCACATTTGTCCAAGGAATTACTATGTCAAATATGCCCTAGAAAGTTGACTAGCAATTAGGAATTACAAGTATCACTATACAACACACTACTAGTTGTAAAATTTTCACTTTATCTGCAGACAGCAATGAATTTGTCTGCTCTATCAGGGCTAGAAAACTCCCCAAATGCACAGAACTCAGAGGAATCCCTAAATCACCAAAGTGGCTAATTCCACAAGTGAGAGAAGTTGCTATTCTGAACTCCACTGATATAAATGCACAAGACAAGAAAAATGTCACATCAAGTACTTTGTAATTAAAGCAAACCAATCAAGTTTTAGATGTTGACCTACAAAACGAAGGACAAAGAAGGTCAACAAACCACACACTAGAAAGCCATTAAAATGGCTGGATTTCCTGAAACCCCAAGCACTAGAAGAGTTCTATTAAGTAAATCTGCTATTTAAACTTTCTTTGTCACTGCTTTGCAAAGACTCTCTAGAAGAAACACACACACCTTTGTGCTAGCAGTAAGGGGTATGAGAGACAACTGTGATTCTCCTGTACTCAGAAACCTTACAATCAAAACTAGGTAATGATTTAATTTTAACACTATTCAGCAACAGTCTAAGCATTAGAATTAAATTTCTTTTTACAGAACTGTTTTTCATTAGATTTTTCAGACAGGCCTATCTTTGAACCTAGCCCTACACACTTAGGATGCAAGTGAGACGGCCAGACAGGAAAGTGAAACACGCTGCCCGTGCCTACACTCTCACCCAAAGAGGTTACCTGGCATACAGCCCTGCTGTGAACAGACCCAGAGGTGTTATCAACCAGGCTGACCTGAGGATTTGCGTACCCACCCCGAACCCCAGGTACCCCATGTACTCATGGGAAAGCTGACCCATGCCTAAAGTGACAGGAAGCATCTCCTTTTAGAGCATCACTGCAATAGGTACTATTGCCATGCAGTGCTGCCATCATAGACAGCCATAGAAAATGAGTCCAAACCTCTGTCAGCAAGAGAGATCGCAGGAATCCTCCTTAGGGCGCCTCAGGCAGTATTAGTACAGTTCATCCAGCTGCTCACTTATCCAACATCAACTCAAGAGCTGTGGGGGCGGTAACTCTGGCAGAGGAAAGGCAGCAAATCGCTGGGGGAGAGTTGCATCTTCAGCCAGCACAGCTGCTTGCAAAATGAGTTATCTTGCTACATACACTCCTAGCCCCGAGGGGCCTAGTGCCTGCTGACACACAAAGACTGCTGACAACAGAGACCAGCCATCACAGCCACTTCTACACAGCAGACCACCAGCTAAAGAACTTGCCTAGGCTCTGAGAACATTCCTTTCTCTCCTGGACCAAAAGGGATCCAAAACAACCACTGCCTACCTCTTGGGAGATGGCTGCAGCTGAGCCTATCGAGACACCCGCTCTATAGCTGGGAATACATTGCCTATGTTTATAATAACCAGCTAAAATATAAACAGATTGCCTGTAACCCTGCCTGGGATCTCAGATTAGAGAGAGAGAACAGCAGCACTGAAGTTACTGCTCCTGCCATGTACTCCCATCTCGGCTGCACATGGACTCGGGCTGTCTGCAGAGCAACTCCTGAATTACTAACTCACGGCCAACACCTGGGCACATAATGATTTGTGTGTCTGCGAAGACATGCTAATATTGTGGCTGTTCAGCCTGGAAGAGAGAAGAAGGCTGTGTGGAGACCTCATTGCAACCTTCCAGTACCTGAAGTGGGCCTACATGGAAGCCAGAGAAGGAATTTTTATCAGGAGCTGTAGTGATAGGACAGGGAGTAATGGGTTCAAACTGAAATAAAGGGAATTTTATGTTAGATGTATGAAATTAATTGTTTACTGTGAGGTTGTAAGAAACTGGAGCAAGCTGCCCAGGGTGGACATGGATGCCCCATCCATGGCCGTGTTCACGGTGAGGTTGGATGTGGCAGTGAGTGGCCTGGTTTGGTAGGAGATGTGCCTGCCCGTGGCAGGGGGATTGGAGCTGACTGATTTTTAAGGTCCTTTCCAACCCCTTAAACATTTCACGATGTTGAACTCTGAACAGGCTGCGAACTGCCACCGCTCAGGGCCCCTTACGCCGCCAGCTAAGAGGCGGAGGCAGAGACAGCAGCACCTGCTGCCCGAGCGCAGTGCGGCCCTCACGGAGCAGTGACCTGCCCTGCCTGCGCGGGCTGGGCCTGTCCGCACGCAGCCCAGAGCCCCCCGAGGGAGCGAGGCCGTCGGGACCGGAGGCTCCCGCGGGAAGCCCCACCGGGAGCAGCAGTGGCGGAGCACACCCGCCACTGGCACCGGCCGCCGGAAAGTTATTTATAGCTTGGCCCGGATACGCGCTGACGTCACGGAGCGCACCGCCCCCGTGCGTCAGCGTAAGGCGCACGTAATGGGAACGTGACACACGCACGGCGCGCAGGAGCTATTTATAGTCGGGAGAAGGCGGAGAGGGGAAAGGGAAAAAAAAATTAAATAAAAAAAAAAAAAAAAGGAAAGAAAGGAAAGGAAAAGGCCGTTTGTTCGCCGTCCGCACGCTGGTGGGGGGAGGGCGTGGGCGCCGTCAGGTGACAGGGCCAGGAGCGGGGGGAGCCGCGCGTGACGGGGGCGGGGAGGCGGCGGGCGCGAGGGGATTCCCCCTCCTCCCTCTCCCCCCGACCCGGGGAAACCCCCCCCACCATGGAAAATAAAAAGTGTAAAAGTGGCGGTGCTCGGGTTTCCGGGAAGCGGAGCTGCGCCCGCCCGGGTCTGGCGGTGCCGCTCCGGAGCCGCCGCTCCTCCCGCCGCCTGCGTGGGACGAGCAGTCCCCGGCAGCTCCTGAACGCCCTCCTCCCACCGCCATGTCCCAGCGTGGCGGGAGTGGGGCTGTCCCGTGGGGCCGGCGAACCCCCTGGGGGCAGTGACCCCGAGCAGATCCCATGCCGGGGACGCGCCGTTCCCCGGAGCCGGAGTTGTTCTCGGTGACAGTCCCGTCCCCGTCCCAGCTCCCGAAAGTTGCAAAGAGGCTTTTCGGAGTTTTTCCCTGCGCCAAGGACAGACCCGAAAGGGATCTGGAGTTTCTCCTACGAAGAGAGCCTGCGGGAGCTGGACCTGTTTAGTCTGGAGAAGACTGAAGAGTGGCTCTCACTAACGCGCGTAAATATCTCCAGGGCGGGTGACAAGAGCCTGGGGCCAGACTCTTTTCAGCAGGATAAGAAGCAGTAGCCATAAGCTAAATCACAAGAAGTTTCACATCAGCGTGAGGAACAACTTCCTGACATTGAGGGTGGCAGAGCGCTGGAACAGACGGCCCGGGGAGATCGTGGAGTCTCCTTCCCTGGAGACGTTCCACACCCACCAGGACGCGTTCCAGTGTAACCTCCTCTAGGTGACCCTGCCTTGGCAGGGCCTTTGGGCTAGATGATCTCCAGCGATCCCTTCCAGGCCGGGGGCGCCCCGGGTGTCCCGGGAAGCGGCGCGGGGACACCTGCTGGCGCCGCCACCGCCGTCACGCGGCGCTCAGCCGGGCGCGCGCGTCACGGGACCGGGCGCGCGTGCCGCCGCTGTCACCTGCCCGCGCCCCGCGGGGGACGGGGCGGGCGGCAGGGAGGGAGGGAGAGCCCTGAGGAAACGGGGGAATGGAGGGTTTCACCCCCCCCACCCCAACCTCTCCGGTAAACGGTGGGAGAAAGGGGTTAAAGCAAATAGTCCCAGCTGGCGTCCTGCGGCTGCTTTTCCTGGGAACGACCGCTTAACTTAATCCTGGCTGGGTTCCACCCCACGGCGTGGCAAAAGGCAGCGAACTCTTCGGGGAGGTGGGGAAGCGGCAGCGGCTCCGCCGGTGAAGGTTTAAAAACAAACCCGAAAGCAGCGCGTGAGCAGAAATGAGGGATTAAGGGAGTTTAGTGGAGTGTGCTGGTGTGACACAAACCCTGCGGGTAACGTGGAGCCCCCCAGAAATGTTTGGACAGCTAGAATGAAAGGAATCGTGAAATGGTACCATTTTTAATAAAAGCCTATTTATGAACTACAGAGTAATCAGGGTTGGAAACGACCTCGGGGACCATCCAATCCAACCTTGGACCAAGAAAGACTTTCCCGGGCACCGAGAGATATGTGCATATAGACAGAAGAAGATCCATTAAGAAGATCCATCCTAGGTGGAAAAATAGTAAATAGTAAAGGAGTTTGTTGATGAGACAATCACCAACAATTGATGTTTTTTTTGATGATGCTATAGGAAAAGAGGAAATCCAAAGACCTCCAGTGTTAAAAAGGACCCAACTGGGCGTTTCATGTTTTTGTCATTATTTAAATACCATGCTAGGAACAGGTATAATGAAAGGTAAAATTGTAAAGCTTAATGATGTTACTTTTCTGTTGAAAGCATGATATTATGGCTTAATATAAGAGCGGCAGCATGGAAAATAAAGGGAATTGCCTAAACTCTGAAGGGTAGAAACACTGAAAATTTAACTTACTACTTCATCAGCAAGAAAAACAATAAAACTGGGAAATATAATAGGAAAAGATATCTAATTTAGAACAGATGGCAGGAAGCTTTTTTCCCCCCCTTGCATGGAACCACAACTGCGCAGAATGATCAGTGGGGAATTTTGGTAGGGTGAAAACACCACAGTTATTCTTGCACTCAGCACATGAAAGCTTTGGTGAATGGGAAGAGAAAAAGGGAATGAAATTTGCTTTTTAAATTGCCCAGAACTTCTAATTAGTTTCTATTGCCAATTTTAACTGCAACATGACAAAGCTTTTGCCTCATCATCCACAACAATCCACATCCTCATCATCCACAACAAATTTCTTATAGAAATACAAAACATATCCTAGTACAAAATAGGAGAATAATTCTCTTCATTAATTCTCTTGCTGTGCAACATTCTGCTTTCTTCCTGTAAGGCAGAGTATTGAGATTGACCCAAACTATGGAGGACAAGGTCTTTGCAAACACATTTGCTGGTCTTCTTCTTTGGGAACATGCAAAGGTCCTTTTACCAGAGAAACACATACAATCATAGAATGGTTTGGGTTGGAAGGGACCTCAAAGAGCATCTAGTTTCAAGCCCCCTGCCATGATCAGGGACATGTTCCACTAGATCAGGGCCCCATCCAACCCAGCTTTGAACACTGCTCAGGGATGGCTCATCTGTGCAGCAGTGAGCACCTCCACTGATTTTCACTTCCACTTGGTGCTTCCCATTTGCCTTTGTGAAGCTCAAACACTCAGAGGAGGATTTCTTAAGCAAGCAGAAGACAAGGCATGGAATCTCTTTGCTGCCATTCTCCCCTTCATCTCTGTCATTGAGACACATAGGCTTTCTGTACCTGGATCTCTGCTCTAGGTGCCCCAGAAGCGGTGATGATTGTTCTCTAAAACTATTTAGATGTGTTTGACTTTCACTTCTTGTTACAATATTTCAAACTTTGCTATTTGAACCACACCATCATCTCATACAGCACTCCACCTGTAAGTTTTTGTGTAGTTTTTTGCTAACACACACTGATGTTTTGCTTGTTGCTGAGCAGGGCTTACACTAAGTTAAGGACTTTTCAGTTTCTCACATCAACCCACCAGTTGGACTGGGCATGCAGAAGTTGTGAGGGGACACAGCCAGGACAGCTGATCCCAGCTGACCCAAGGGACATTCCATACCATATGGCATCGTGCTGAGTACATAAAGCTGGGGGAAAGCTTGGGAACAGGCTGGGCATTGGTCAGCAGGTGGTGAGCAGTTGCACTGTGCATTGCTTGTTTTGTAAATTCTAACTAGTGGTGGTAGTAGTAGTAGGAATAAGACTTTCCCTTCCATTTCTGTGGTATAAAATTGTCTTTATGCCAACCTGTTAATTTTACTTTTTTTCCCCCAATTCTCTCCTCTCTCCTGCTGGATGGGGCACATAAGCCAGTGGCTGTGTGGTGCTTAGCTACCTGCTGGGTTAAACGGCGACATCTAAGCAGCACACCTGCACTCAGTGCACTTTGCTCCTTTTGTTCCTAAGTTTGTTTTGGCACTCCTCATTCCCACTATCTCCAGAGGGCTGCACAGAGGAGCACGTGTAACACAGCTCCAGGCATGGCATTCCCAGCTCACTCTGGGCTGCAGCAGCCCCGACTTCCAGTTTCATTCAAGTTTGGATTTCATGATTTTCACAACCCCAAAGACTGGACTCTGAGCTCATCAACCTGCTCCTGGAGTTAGGGCTGTAAGTTCAGGTGCATAGACCACAACATATAGTGCAGGGGGGTGGAAATGAAACTGATTTCATCAGCTCATTCTAGCAGCGTATTTCAGCTGATTCAGAGATGCCAGAAGGTTTAGACATGATTGAAAAAAGCTGATGCTTAAACTCTCTTAACCTGTGACATACTAGTGCCCACTTCTGATCCTTAAGATATGATAAGCTTGAAAGAAATAGTCCAAATTCTCTCAGGTAAATGATTCCTTTTTTAATATAAGAGAGAAAAAAAAAAAAAAAGGAATTGCTACCATTGAGGGGTTTAAGGCCTTGTGCATTAGTAAGTAATAAACAATAATAGTAATTAGTTTTCATTTCTGTGCCTTTATTTCCCAAACACTCTGTTGTAATTTTACAGATGGGGAAACGGAGCAGGTAGAGGTAAATGAAACTGTGCAAAGGCACAAGACAAGACAGAGATGACGCAAAAAACAGACTTGGACAGGCAGTTGCCCTGGCAGCTGGGATCTTTCACTTCTCTCCTCAAGCACCTCATCCTACTACAGCTGAAGAACTGCTACCCCTTGAGTCTTGGGAATGGGCAATTCAGACGGCACAGTAGTGACAAGACAAAGAAACAGACAGGGGGAAATGCTAGGAAACAGAGAAAATGCAGTCCACGAAGAGGTAAGAGAGTAAATGAAATGCGATGCTGAATAACATAGAAAGATCCATAGGTTTGGAAATCATTAGGAGCAAAACAAACAGGGTAACCAGAAAGTCAATATAATAGAAAGCAGATGAAATTTAAAAGATCTTAGAAAAAGTAAATAAGTAACAAGTTGTTGCTTTTGAGGAGCTATCCTTTATCAACACAAAGAGAAAGTCTGCCAAAAAGGCAGTGCCCACTGAACAAGCCTAAATCATTATCTGGTATAAACTATTATTTTCTTTTACAGCTACAGAGTTGCATTTGTTTAGTATTTCATGTGGTAAGTAAATAGACTCCTTAGGACTAAAGATTGAGAATCCAGTCAAGAATTAAATGTAGAAATGAAGGGCTAAAAAGGAAGCCAGAAAAATAACTTAAAAAATAATAATTATAATTGCTATAATTTTATTAATTATGAGATAGAGAGAAAAAATATTAAATTTTGGGGGTTGTAACCAGTCCCATGGCCTTGATCTTTTATTAAAATCCATCTCTTTGTAATAAACATTACAGTCTGTAAGATCTTTGCCTAGGATAAGATGAGCTTGAGCATTTTTCTTTTCTTCCCCACTGTCGCCTTTTTCTTCAAGTGAGCACAATCAAGTAAGATTGTCCTTTTGAAAGTATGAAGGCCAACGCAAAATGTAGTTCTTTTGTATCCATTATAAGTCCAGTTTAAAGCTGCTTCATTTATTACATAATTAATGTACTTCATTTAAGATCCCTCTGAATGCTGCTTCATCTCCTTATTTAATAATCTGCTGTGCTTGCATGTCTGAACCTTGTCTGGTCCTGGCTTCTCCCATTCCTAATCAGCTCTTATGTTGGCAGTAGGAATTATACTGTCAACAGCCCCTTTGCTTAATATGATCACAGTTCAGTCTGTGGGCTTGTCTAAAAGGCAGTCATTCTATTTGTTAATATGTGACCTCCTTTACTTTTAATTTGGATCTCCACAACCAAGGAAGAATCGTCTATTGTCTTACAAGCCAGGCAAAGTGCACAGGCTGAGTCAGTCCAGGAATATTCAAGCCTCCCCATCTGTGGTATTGCAGAATTCCAGGGCAATTCCACCAGTTGGTGGAGCTTCTGTCTGGGAAAACAGAGCTATTGTGAACAAAGCATACTGTGCATATTTCTAACATTCATAAAAGACTGGGTTTGAATCATTTGAATCTTTCTCAAAATTTCTTCCTTTGGGGCAAAAAATTTCCAATGCATGGCCACAATCCAATTATAGTCATTTGGAAAATCTGAGCATAAACCATGCAACCATGTCTTTAACTAGTTGTGAAAAGTAAAGATAAATGTTTGACTGTAAAAGTAGGACAGCAGGCTGGATTATATCGGGACTTCATTTACTGAAGACTAGGACTCAATTTTAGCAGGGCACAGCCTGCCAAATACACCACCAAAGACTAAGACAGGCCTTCCCCTCTTCCTCATCATAACCTCTATATGACAAAGGCTCCTTTCAAGCAAAGGAGGCGGAACAAGTTCCTTTTTCAGTTTGGAAACCCAGCAGAGATAAACTGGGTGTCCTGACAACCTTTTGTAGCATGCTACCTCTCATCTAGAAACGTGCTGGCCTAATGTTATAAGGCAGCTGAGGCAGAGCTGCTGTTCTAGGCTATCAAACTCTGCTAAGTGTCATTTTGACCAGGGTCATACCCTATTTTCAAGACCCTAGTGACCTTGATCAGCACCAGAAGGTGTTATATTTATTTTCTGCACAACAGAATACCTCTGAAGGGCAAGATTCTGACTTAGACCTAAATCCAACGATGTTTTAGATGACGAGATTAAAAACTGCAGTGTTTTTTCTAGTACCCCATGCCCACAAATTCAGAAATCCAAATTAATCATTTAACCCTTCACATCACTGCAGGGTGAGGAAAGGGTACACAACAGACCAAGTTCAACACTATGATAAGGGCCGTATCCCAAATCCCATCCCTCTGGAGCAAAGAGATGTAGCTTAGGCCAGCAGGAAGTCTTAGGCTAGTAGAACCCTACCTCACCTATGAGATTTTTCAAAGACACAGCTGGAAGGAGGCAGGTGCTACTTTCTGTAGCTCTGACAATTACAGCACTCCCTAGAAACAGAAGATCTGTGATTCAGCTCCTTTCTTATTTTAAGAAGACTCAAATCCACACTGACCTTTATCTGAAAGAATGGCCTCATCACCAGGTTATTGGTTGTCTAGGAAGGTATGGAGGGAATAAAGGAACTTTAACACAGAAATCATGCTCAGTCAGGCAAGAAAGTTCTCTTAAGGCCATGGCAGTATATTTATACTATAGGTGTGTAATATAAAATAACACAAGCCCTCCTTGGAGCAGGAATGGATAGGATAGGCAGATCTCCTCCATCCTAGCAGACAGCCTGAAGCACTAGACTACAGTGCTTGCACACAAACGTGAAAGTGGTTTCACCACTTCAAAGAAGTGGTTGAGATACCACCCAGAATGATGCAGAGATTACAGCAATCTCCTGGGAGATGGGGAATGTAGGTTAAGTTTCCCCATTCCCATTCTTGCCTCCCTGCCCCAGACAAACTCGGTGAATCTGAATGTCCTGTTTTCTGTGCAAGTGCTGGAACTACTGAGCTACTGTGTAATTTAGGTGCACCAGTGTCATGGTTTGACACTGGCACAATGCCAGTGCCCCCATGAAAATACCTTCTCCCTGGTTTCTGCTGTGAGATGTGACCAGGAATAAGCAAAGCAGGCTCCTACTTAGGGAAAAAAGAAAACAAAACTTTATTAACTACACTACAACTACAAAGAAAAAGGAACACACATACACAGGGAAAATGAAAACTTCACAAATGCATTTCCTCCTCCCCCCACCAAATTTCCAACTCAATACATTTGTCCCTCAAATCACCAACTCTCAGTCCTGCACCACCCTTCAAACAATCAATCCTCAGTTCATCAAGAGGAGAGGAGTCCTTCTTGTGCCATGGGCTTCCCCTGGAAACACAGCTGAAGCCTCGTGTGTTTCCGTGTCACTCGTGGCACCGCCCGGAGTACATCTGCCGTCGTGACTTCTTCCTTTTCATGTCCAGTGCTCTCACCACTGAACACGGACCAGAACTGCTTCTAGGGTTGTCTTTTAAGGATGCTCTGTCCCGATCCGAAAAAGGCACAGTCTCTCCTTTGGGACACCTGTCCCCACAATCTCTCCTTTGGGACACCTGTCCCCCCCATATTTTTTTTTCACCCCCTGGGGCCGAGGGGCATCAACACTGAACCCTCTTGGCTCTGAGGCCATTGCCTCCCCCTAGAATGCAGTCTCTGTATCACAAGGAACATGGGTCTGTCCATGGCTATACAAAAAGAGTCCAGCAAAAGCTACTCCATCATCTCTTCCCACTAGGATTCTTCTCTACTCTTCTACTATCTCTCGCTTGCCCAGACCTCTCTCACACTGGCCCATTTTCTTCCTCATCTTCCACTCTATCTTCTAGGAAAGGTCAATGTTCTGTAAAGTTCTCATTTTCCAAAAAGGGGTTAAAAGCTCCTACAAGTGGCCGGCTGAACCCCCCCCTCTTCTCCGTCCCAGCCGTGCTGCCGGCACAGGCCCATGTTTATCAAGCTTCAAGGTCACAGTCTCAGGCAGCGGCTCTCTCTCTCTCTCTCTCTCTCTCTCTCTCTCTCTCTGTCTCTCAGGGGGGGCTGCCCGATGGCTCCCGGTGTCTCTCTCTCTCTCTTTCTCTCTTCCACCCTTCCACCCCCGGGCTCAGGCCTACCTCTCTCGGCCACATGGCTTTTCCCCTCCCCCTGCCCAGCCAGCAGCTGGGCCGGGGGAGAGACCCGAACTCTTTCCCGCCGGAAACCCAAAAGGACCCTCCCAGGGGAGAGCTCTGCTTTTAACCCCGTGTTCTCAGAGGCGTGTCCATGTCTCAATGGCCAGGTTAAATGCCAATATTAAAGTCTGAATATCCATTGGCCAAAAACACAGCATCCCGAAAAAAACACATTTCCTGTCAAACCACCACAACCAGCCAGCTCCTCTTTGGGGTTTCCCTAGAATGGCATTTAAGTAGATGAACAGTTGTTTTCTACATTCTGGAGGAAGACAGGAAATTTTATTTTAAAAAATGCCAGGGGATACTCTTTGCATAGGAGGTTAGACTAGATGCCATTTCGATGGTACTACTGAATCTATCATTAATGCCCTGGGTTGGAATGGATCCTAAAGATCATTTAGTTCCAACCCTCCAACCCCCCTGTCATAGGCAGGGAACCTTCCACTAGACCATGTTGCTCAGAGCCCCATCCAGCCTAGTCTTAAACACCTCCAGGGATAGGGAATTCATAACACCTCTGGGTAACCTATTCCAGTGCCTCAGCATCCTCACAGTAAAGAATTTCTTCCTAATATCTAATCAAAACCCACCCTCCTTCAGCTTAAGGCCATTCTCTCTTGTCTTATCACTGTCCAATTTAGGTGCCTCTGGATAGATGGCAGCCAGTCAGGATTTCAGAAGTTTGACTTGGGTATCCTAACCCTAAAAACAGTGACATTTCATTGCCTTGGCCCCAGAAATGTGCAGCCTAAAGACTGGCCCTGGTCTTGGGGAAGCCGAGCAAATTCTGATGAGTTGTCATCAAGTTATTTGGCCATAAATGTAAACATGCGTGGGTACTGGAAGTGAATCCCTCATCCTCTCCACACTGTCTGCTCCCACTGTAACCTTCGGTCTCCCCAGTTCTGGCAGCACCCAGCAGACATCCCTCAACAACCTTCCCCACTTCCTTGAACTTTATTTCACCCAAGGCTTCCTTCATACTGCTGCAGGCTTCCTCCCGTTGTTGCAGTGCCTGGTTTTATTATTCCGAGTTATCCAATAAGCCCTGGGAATGACATCGTTCCGGCCCTCTCTCCTGCACCGCCGCCTCCAGCGAATCAAGCTGTGTACACACCAGTTAGACAATTTGCCTACTGTTGTTCCTGTCCCCTTATCTCTCCCCCCGCCCCCGCCTCGGTGTTTATGCTTAATGGATTGGGAGTTCCTTGCGCGGTGAACTTCCTTTTCGCCTCATGGGAAGCACACTGAGTATAGTGAGTGACCTCTCATGTCATAAATAACTGCAGGACAGCAGACAGCAGACCGGGCTCTCCCTAGAGGGAACCACTGCCTCGGGTCGGTCGGTGAGCAAGTGCCCGGCTCCCTGCACAGCACCCGCATCTGCCCCAAGTACATAGCGCACTCAGTGCCACTTTCTAATCATTTTCTCCAAACATCCCATTTCCTGTTCTTTAAATAGCACCTCAAAGATTATTTTAAAGGCTTTCAAAACACTCTTGCCGCCGGTTTTGGGTTTGGAGTGGGTTTTGTTGGTTGGGGTTTTTTTTTTAGCTTTCTTGCATGACGATATTTTCACGTCGTGGGAGACAGGAACAGCTCGAGGAAGCTGCGAAGTTGCACGGAGTACCCGGGGGAGGAAAGGCGGGGGGGGCAATACGGTTTCTAGGACAGTCCACCTGGCACCGACGTTTTGCTCTTGCACACGCTTTCAGTGCGGAGCTGCGAGTTTCGGGATGACTCTGGAACTTTGTACCCCTCTCGGGGGTAGCCCGCCCGGAGCGGGGCGAGGGGCCCGGAGGAGGGCGGCGGCGCTCCGCGGAGTCCCTTTCCCAGCAGAGAGGCCGAGATGCAAAGGAGAAATGACAGCATGGAAAACGAGTATTTTTATCGGGGCCAGTGCCCGGGGTGAGGGGTGGGCGGAAAGTGCCACCCTCTCTCTGTCTCTCCTCCCTTGCCCTCAGCCGCCCACGCCGGCAGCGGCATCAAAGGGAATCTCCCTTGTCGCGCCGTGTCAGCACCGGGGTTGTGCGCACCGGCCCGTCATGGCATTTTCGCTTCTCCCGGCGCTTACTCAACAGGCGGGAGGGGAGGGAGGGCTGGTTTGGAGGGGGGGGGCGGGGGAAGGACTCCCAACCAGCGCCGCTTCTGCCATGAGGTCACCGCGGCGCTATGCGCTGTGCCCGCCGCCGCCCCTGCTCCGCTCCGTTGCGTCAGGCAGGGGGTATCCCCGCCGCGGCGGACCGAGCGGGGCATCCCCGCCGCGGAAACACCCGCGCTGCTACGCGCGTCCCTGGCCGGCGGGCCGGGGGGGTGATCCTGCCGCCATCCCCTCCCCCGCCTCCGCACCGCCAAGCCCCCGCGCAGGGGGCGCTCGGCCGCGGCTCGGGAATGTCAGCAGTGGTTCGCCGGGGGCCGTGCAGGGATGGCGTGCGATGCGATGCGATACGGAGGGAAGGCAGCGCGCCGCACCGAGGGAATCGCACCGAGCCGGCCACGCGGAGGGGGAACTCCAGCCACAGCCACCAAGAGACTTTGTTGTTTTTTTTTAGGAGGAAGCCGGGTCTGGCACCCCCCGCCAGCGTGCGGCTGCGGCTTTCCCCCTCCCCCCCTGCCCCACCGTGGGGGCCACCGGGAGGATGGGTGTGCGCGCCGGGGTCCCCGTGCGCTGCCCCGCACTCCACCCCCTGCGCAGAGGAAGCCGGGCGGGGGCGTGGCCCCACGACAATGGGACTCGCCGGCGCTATAAATACCCGCCCGCATCTATATTTGGTTTGGCCGGATCACAACCGGGGGGGCCGGGAGGGGGGTGTCCCAAAAATAGCCCCGCGCTCCCGCCCGCCGCCGCTGCCGCCGCTCAATGGGCTCCGGCCCCGCCCCCTCCCTCGCGCGCGATCCCGAGCGCCTCGCGCGGGGCCCGGCGGGGCTAAATTTAGCAACGCCGCTTGCGTCAATGACGCGGCCGCCGTGCGTCAGCTCCGCCGCGCCCCGCCCCTCGGAACGGGGCCCGCCGCGTCCTGTGCGTGGATTGGCCGCGGCGGCGGCACGAGGGCGGTGACGTGGGGGCGCGGGCTGGCCCCCGCCGGGGGCCGGCGGCGTCCGGAGGGGAAGCGCGGCCGCGCGGGGAGCCCGGCGGGTTCCCCCGCGGGGGGAGCGGGGTCTGGCAGCGCCGCGGCCCCAGAGGGAGGGAGCGAGGGAGGGAGCGGGGGACGCCCCAGCGCCCGGGGGAAAACGGCGCGCACCGCCTCGGGAAGGGGATCCCGGGCTCGGACGTGGCCGTCGCGCCGCCGGTCCGCGGCTTCCGCCGAGCCCTGCGCCAGCCCGGCTTTGCCTCCCCGGGAGGGAGCACGCTCCGCGGCGGTGCCGGCGGCGGGATGGTGGAGCGAGAGGCAAAGCGAAAGTGCCGCCGCTGCCGCCGGTCCCTCCTCCTCGGGGCAGCAGGCGCCTCGTCCGCCTCGGCTCCCGTCCGTCGGGAGGACTCGCTTGGCGGAGCCCCTCTGTGCGAAGCACAAGCGCAGCACCGGCCCTCACGGCTGCAGTGACAGTCGCGAACGGGCCGCCGGCGGTGGATGTAAACACGGCACCGGGCACGGCGGCGGGCGGCTGCTGCCAGCGGAGACAGCGGGGGAGTCGTCCGCCGCCAGTCCGGTGCCCCAGGCGGACACACGGACACCGAAAGACACACGGACACAGACAGTCACAAGCAGGCGGCAGCCCGGACGCTTCTCGGGGCGGCTAGCACTTGTGCCGGCTCTGTGAGCGGCACCACCCGCAACCTGCTCCTTGCTCCTGCGCACTGGAAAGTTTCGAAAGAAAATAAAAAGAGAGTGGAAAAAAAGAAAAAAAAAGGAAAAAAAGGAAAAACAAAAAGTTGGAGAAGAGAAAATTATTCGGAAAAAAAAATTAAAAAGCAAAAAGAAAAAACGTTTTAAAAAATGAAAAATAAAAAAGTGAAAGAAACCTTTATTAATTAATCCTAAAAGTTCCACTGAGTAACTGAGCAAAGTTCTTTTCATTTGAGCCACTTCAGTAAAGATATAATAGTTTTGCAATTATCACTATCTCAATACTAATAATTATTGTTAATATTATTATTATCAGCTTTGGGAGCGACTCGCCAGGCTGTGGCGGGCAGGCGGCCCCGAGGCGGCCGGCCGTGCCGTCCCGTCCCGCTGCCGGCGGCTCAGCACGGCTCTGCCGGAGCTCCGCACTGCTCCGCGCCTCTCTCTCGGCTGTGCGCGGCTGTGCACAGCTCAGCTCGGCGCGGTGCGGCGGGAGCGCGGCGCACACACTGGGGCGGGGGGGGGGGGTCAGTAGCGTCAGGCTCCCATGGCGTCACTATTGACGTTTCGCATTCCAGCCGCTCTATGGAGAGGCCGCTAGGGCTCCTCTCACATAAATGACGTTCAGAGAGAGGGAGCGGGAGAGCAGCGCAGAGAGGCGCCTCCGTCCCCTCTCTCCGGCGCAGGCACACGCGCACCCCGGGGCACTCGCACCGGGACGCGGGCACAGGTCCCGGCCCGGCTCCCGCCGCACACACACACAAAGGCATATCGCGGCGGCGGCCGCCGCTCGGCATCCCTCGCCCGCCCGCCTGCTCACTCCCTCCCTTCGCCCGGGGACGGGCTCCTGGCTCCTCAGGCTTTTTCAATCCTTTTCCATGCCTCGGGATAACGCACCCTCTGGACCTGCAGCTACCCGGAGTCTGAGGGATTTTGTGTCTCGGGTCCTGCCGCTGGACAGCGCCTACACACGCCTTTAAGGAAGCGAGCACCTATAAACTAGATGTAAAGACGGAACCTCCACAGCAACCGAGTACGTATGCGAGTGAACGGGAGCGGCTGAGGGAGAGGGACAGCGCGGCGTGTCCCCACTCCGTGAAAGTTGCGCCGCCGGGGTAGAGATGCTGGGGAGATGCCGGCGGCGAGCGATGCGGCTCAGCCGACGCGCTGCCGTGCCGGGCTCTCGCTGAAACTTTTCCCTCACCTTCCCCCCCTCCTCCCCCATCCTCCCCGTGGATGTTCAGTTGCCGCTCGTCTTCCGAGCGTCCCTGCCGTCTCGGCAACTCCTGCCGTGCGCGGGGCACTGCTGCTCCTCGCAAACGGGAGGGCTGTGGTTGAGCGGAGCGGGAGCCGGAGGTACTAAGGTATTTCTGCTAGTTGTTGTCATGGAAATGATGCTGCCGCCGGCGGCGGGGAGTTTACAGCGCCGGTGATGAATGGCAGCAATTTGTCTCCCTCCTTTAGCCGCGCTTGGGAAATAGGTGGTTCTGTTTGCACAAGTTCAGCTGTCTAATAGGGACGGCGAGGCAGGTTGAGCTCATCTCACTTTGGGAGAGAGCAGCCCCCCTCGGCAGCCCAAAGAGCTCGCCCGAGAGGTAATTGCTGGAATGTGACATATTGTATTGAAATGAGACGGGATGTTTGCACGGCACGTCTGCCCGGCATCTGCTCCTCGGAAATGTGCACTTTTCCCTTCGGAGGTCAGAAGTGGTAACGAGGGGCCGCGGTGCCCCAGCACGGGCGGTACCGTGCGGGGAGGCTGGGCTGCGCCGCCGCTGCCCCGCTCCCTGCCCCCGCGGCGCCTCTCGCCTTTGCCTTCTCGCCTTAATAGCTGCGAAAGAAGTTTCAGTCTTGGAAAGAGGCGAGAAAGCGCGGGCGTTGGGTTGTGATATTATGTAGAGGGACAGTTATCGGGACAGCATTATCGCGATAGCCTGTCCCGGGCGGAGATGCCGCTCACCTTAGCGCGGCTAGTTAAGAACGCTGTTACTTAACTTGCGATTTTTGGATACGATGGGATCCGTGAGAGGATATTTCCCAGGGAAAGGGCGTAAAACACTGTTTTATGTAGGGGGATTAGTGTGTTGGGATAGGATTTTTTTTCTCCAGGAAAAAAAAAGTTTGGGAATGAATCGCTAACTTTTATCCAAGCCGCTTCACTCGATTACATTCTTCGCCCTATTTTTCTCTCCTCCGTGGAGACCGTTGTATGCTGGAGTCAAGCCCCGGTAAAAAACAATGGACTAAACCAGACCAGACGGTTTCTTCGGAGGTGAATCTCACGCGATCTCGTGGATATTTGCTGGAGTGACCGTGCGGCTCGGGGCGATCCCTCCCACTCCCCCCCCCAAAAAAATCGCCAGCTAACCGGCGGTGGAAATCCAGCACGAAACTTTTTAATTGAATGGAGCTTCCCCCTCCGCAGTCCCTCCCGGGTAAATGAAGGTTTCGAAACTCGCCTGAAGAAGTCACAATCACAATGGAGTGTTTCACGGTTTCCTCCTCGTATTACAGGGTGGGGAGGGGTGTCACTCGGGGCTGAATGTAAAGTGCACGGAGGAAGAAAAGAGCTTTGACAAGGGTAGTTATTTCCTCCTAATTTACAGCCCTTACGGCCCTGCGCTCCTGGCTCGGGCGGCGGCAGCCCGGAGGGGTGCTGCGTGGTTAAAAGCGCAGCGAGTGTCTCTAGGTAACCGGCGGCTCGGGGGGGCAGAGAGGAGCCCTAGGGCGCTCCGCGCCGAGCGGGAAACCGCCTCTTAGGAGCTCGCAAGGGAACAAAACCCTCGGGAGAGAAAGGGATGAGCTGACAGGCACTTAACACCCCAGGTGCTGGCGGGGGTTCAAAGGCGAGGGGCGCGGGGAAGGCAAAAGAAAGACGAGGAGCGGGAGAAAGAGTCGCCGGGGAGCGGCTTCCGTGGGCAGGGGCCGGCGCGGCCGAGCATCCCCCGCGCTGCCGCGGAGCCCGGCTGGCAGCGCCCAGAGGGTCGGGGGGAGGCGGCTGGGCTGCGCTCCCTCCCCCGCGCCGGCGATGATGGGCCCGGAGACACCGCACAGGGTTAGCCGGGCCGGCAGGACACCCCTCGAATCTGGCCGGTACCTTGCATAGAAACTCCCAGCCTGCTTTTCCCCTGTCTCTGCATCCCGAAAAGAGAAAGTTCTCACGGGGAAGTGGACGCTCGTGGATGCTGTCCCGCTTGTTGTAGTCACCCCGCCCGGAGTTCTCCCCTTGCCTTCCCCAGGCTCCTCTCCCGGAGAACAAACCGGCGGCTCCGTTGTCCCAGCCCGGTGCTCTCTTGCCTTTTGTGTGATGAGGGAGCGGGAGCCGGCAGGAATGCGCTCCCCGGCCGGCTCCCCCTTCCCACCCGCGGGGCGAGGCGGGGGGTTGGCGGGCGAGCGCGGGGGACGATGCCCCCACGTCCCCCCGAGGCGCCGCGCCGGGGGGAGGCGGGGGGCTCCCCTCCGCCCCGCCGGGCACCGCCGCCCCTGACTGTGCCTTGTCTCCCGCCGCCGGCGGACAGAGCCCGGGTCGGAAGAGCGCCCCCCGCCCAGGCCAGGCCCCGGGCCCGCCTCCGCAGAGAGGTCCCAGCCGGCACCCACCCCGCCGCCGCCGCCGCCCGCCGCCGCCTCCGTCCGCACCTCCAGCCCCACCATTCAGCGCGCAAGATACCCACCAGGTAAGCTGCCGCTCCGGGAGAAGGGCAGGAGGAGGAGGAGAGGGGTGCGGGAGGTCCTGGCGCGGCCCCTACCCTTCCCAAATCCCTTTGGCATCATCGGCCCCCGACGTCCCGGGGAGTTGAAATCCCAAACGGATCAGAGCAGCGCGTGCCTTTCTCAGCGCTTTTGGCGATGCCGTGCCTGGGGCACACGGGCTTGCGAGCCCCTCGCCAAAGACGTGCCAGATTCAAGGGGGAGCTGGTTGGGGGTGCTAGTGTCCCTGTGAGGCGCCCGGCTTGCCTGGCGTTCAACTGGGCATCCTTTACCTGACGTTCTCGCAAAGAAAGCAGAACACCATGGTAATAGCTCCTAATGTCCCTGCTCCGATGCTTTTAGCCATTCATTTAGGTTTTGATGACAGGTTGCTCGTTAATGCACCTCCTGTGGGTTCTTTTCTTTTCTTGTTTTAATATTGTTGGGTAAAGAAAAAATCTCAGGTTATTTACTTGGCAGGGGAATTAATACTGGTGCCCTAAGTGGAAAAGTAGGGGTTAGACTTAGACAAGTGCGCTGGCAAAAGGCGAGGTAGGAGGAGTCCCACAGAGCCAGGAGAGACCAGACCTTTAGGTTAGGGATATTTTTTCAGTCCTCCGGTCAGAGTTATTTTAGACTTCTGTTTTTCTACTCCACTTTGCACAGAATTCAGTGGCATGACACTGTTATGCTCAGAAAAATGCAGGAAAAAAGGGCATAATGATCTGTTCCCTTGAACTCCTGCTCATTTTCTGAGCTAGCAAAAAAGCATTTTTCCTTCATAGAGCTGTGTATCAACACGTCCAGTTGTGACATTAGATGTGAAATCACTCTGTTATGTTCCTCTGTCAGTTCTCAGTGGAGGTGTGTGGAAAGAATTTCTTTCCCTTTTTATTTGATTAAGCACCGATCACTATGTTTTAACAGCCAGTCCTTAAACTAACAAATGATAATGATACGACTTGCCAGGAAATGTGTGTGCGTGGAATGGCATGGACAGAAATTGACAGGAAAAAAAAGGGAACAGCAGAATAATACATAAATAACATTGGGAGGCAAGGCTTAGGGGGGAGGGTTGTCCTGCCTCCTTCTTCAAGCTTTTGGATTTAAGGCAAAGAAGGTCCTAATTTCAGGAAACAGCACTATTTTTTTTTCTCAGATTTTAGTGTTTTCTCGAGAAGAACAAAGATGTGAATGGTTTGTGGCAGCGTGATAATTCAAATTTGGTGCTTAGTTTAAATATGTTTATCTGTAAAGCAGGCAGGAAAGAATTAAAAGTTGATTTAACACAAATTATTTGGATTCCTGCATGCCAGGAGTGAATATTTTAAAATTGTAAGTGAAAAGAGTTCTTAAAATAATGAGGAAAACCTCATTATTTCCAAGGCAGTTTTTTTTTTTTTTAACATGAATTATTTCTCAAGTGCTTCTGGAATATAAATTACCATGATTAAGAAGAGATGAACTGTACTTAATTTTGATATACATTTTATCTGTATTTACTTTTCTCTTTATGAGAAAATTTATACTAATTGATGCATTTTTTTCCTCTGCTGTGGAACCAAAATACACCACACACTTTTAGTTTGAGTTGCAAATATTGGTCTAGAATCTCACAATGTTTAGTCAGGCAAACCTCAGTGAATTGCAGAATTGGGTCTATTACTTCCTGTGACCAGCAAATTACATGGCAGACTAGTAGGAAATGTAAAAGTAAATAACAATCAGATCTTTTTAGCCAGGCGCTGTGTTGCTTTGACCATCCCAGCTATTAGTGAACCACATTAAGTTTCATGACTAATGAATAAAACCAACTGTATTACTGGCCTCAACCTTGCTTTCCCATAAAAAGAGAAATGCCACATATCTTTTATCCTACATTTTTGCAAATTGAAGGGGATGTTGTACCCTCCACTTTTTAAAGGAGAACATTCTACCAAAGATAAGCCTTATCTACCAAAGATAAGCCTTAAAACTAATAATGAAACAGCAACCTTAAATTATTAGCTGACCAGAAATATTCTTCAAAGGTCCAGAGCTGAGTAAGCAAAACTGATGTTTGCAAGTCCTGAGTAGAAAACCTTGTGATTTGAGTAATTTCTCTGACATGCGCTGCAGATGCTGCTTCTTTTAAAATAAATATAATTTTTAATATTATGCATTTGAGAACCGTTTACCCTTTGTGAAAATTTTATGGCATGATTGAATGCATACAGAGGTAGATTTAGAGTCATAAACTGTTCTCATTGTGCTTATCTAATTCTCATTGACACCTACATATATTAAGCAGCAGATGTAGGGCAGGTTGAGATGGATTTTTCTCTCACTGGCACTGGTATAATATAAGCTGGTGAGTTTCTCCCTTAACTAGATGAGAGCAGACTCCTAGTACTGAATGCTTAGTCGGTCCCTGGTGCATATTTCTTCTTGAAAGCAAAAGGCTCGAGGCTAATTTAAAATGTCCGAATGGGAGTTGGGTGTCTATCTGAGCTCTAGGAAAGCTTCTAGGAAGGAAGTTTGTGATGGCCTGGGCCGCAGGAGGCTGGTGCCCTGGGCCTGTTGCTGACGTGCCCCTTTGCCCTTGCAGATATGCCCTGTGTGCAAGCGCAGTATAGTCCTTCACCGCCCGGTTCGAATTATGCATCCCAGACCTACGCCTATGGCTCGGAGTACAGCTCAGACATCATGAACCCTGACTATGCCAAGCTGACCATGGACCTGAGCAGTACCGAAATCACTGCCACTGCCACCACCTCCCTTCCCAGCTTCAGCACCTTTATGGAGGGTTACTCTGGCAGCTACGAGCTCAAGCCTTCCTGCCTCTACCAAATGCAAACTGCCTCCTCTGGCCAGAGGCCCCTCATAAAGATGGAAGACACCCGGCTGTCCCCATACCAGCCCTCACTGCCCCCGTCTACAGATGAGGGGATGCCCAGCACTTCCATGTACTTCAAGCAATCGCCACCCTCCACGCCCACCACGCCCGGCTTCCCTGCTCACCAGGGCCTGTGGGATGAGTCCCCACTGCAGCCCACGCAGACCTGCCTGCCTCCCGGGCACCTGATGGACGCCGCCCCCATGAAGACCGTGCCTCCGCGCTTCCCTCTCTTCCACTTCAAGCACTCGCCTCCGCACACGCCGTCCGCGGCCGCCCACATGTGCTACGACCCGGCCTCGCTGAGCCTGCCCCTGGGCTCCGACAGGCCCGCCGCCAGCCAGGCTCCCATGGAGGGCCATTCCTACGGGCTTCACCTGGCCAAAAGACCAGCCACCTTAGCCTTCTCACCGCTCGGCCTCAACGCAGCCACCTCCAGCCTGATGGGCGAGAGCAGCGGCAGCGGCAGCAGCGGCCTCCCGTCTCCTCCCAGCCGGAGCTCTTCGTCCGGGGAAGGCACCTGCGCTGTGTGTGGAGATAATGCCGCCTGCCAGCACTACGGGGTGCGGACATGCGAGGGCTGCAAGGGCTTCTTCAAGGTGAGAGATCCACGCTCTGCTCCTCTCCCTGCTTGATCCCACCTCACTTCCCACCCTCTCTGTCCTCACGTGCTCCTGGTCCCGACCCGGGGCTTCAGGGACATCGTGTGCTGAAACTCAGGCCCCCACAGCAGGGTGGGAGGGACGCCCAAAGTTTTTGAAGGTCAGGGAAAGCCCTGTGTAGGATAAAAGGATCAGCCAGTCTCTGCTGAGAAGAGGCCATGGCAGTGATCTGGGGGAACCACCTCTGGTCTGCCAGCACTCCTCAATGAAACGTAGGTCACCCCAGTTTAAGCTATAAACGGCATTTATTCTCTCTTGAAACTCATCTGGAGTACATTCAGCCTGGGTTTTACTCAGTCACCAATTCTAATTATACTTTGTTTTTAGGTGAGAAAAGAAACCCTGAAATCATAAAGTCCACTTAATATTTTAGGTGGTGGCAGCGGTGCCCTGTGTTGTCCAGGGAAAGCTGGCATGAGGAGGAATGCAGGGTGGTCAGCACCGGGAAGAAACTGGTTTCACTCATGGGACAAACCCAAGTACTCCCAGTCGCTTTTGGTTGCTGCCTTGTCATTCCCCTTCAGCTCAGGAGCCCGGGCAGTCCTTCCCAGGGGAAAGCTGCCTGCAGAGCAGTGACTAAGCACTGCACAGGGTCCCGGTGCCTGCTGTGCAATGAAGGCAGCTCTGCAGCTGAGTAGCAACACAAATAACTTACACACAGCAGTTTCTCAGCTGGAATTTTGCACTTATATTTTCAAGAGTTGAATATACTCCTTATATCTTAGGTTGGGGTGCTTTGTAATTTCCTTTCAACAGAGTCTGAAGGTCCAGATTCCAGTATTAATTTCAGAAATAGCTTGTTTAAGGGAAGAGCTTGTGATTGACTTTTGGTAGGATAGGTCTGCACAGAAAGTTTAAGATTTGAAACATTTGGGGTTGATTTTGTATATTTCCTCTTGCTAAGATAGCAGTTATGCCCCTATTCTGGTAAAAGATATAATGGGAACAAAAACAATCTCAAAATATTTGGGGGCGGGGGGGGGGGCTTACAACATTTTTTTATTGTAGGTGGAGTTGTCAGTATTACTTAATAATAATATTTTCACCATGTGGTAACATACACATCTCCTATAAAACTAATTTGTTATTTAAATATAACTAGAAAAGGGAACACAAATAACATGGAAATAGCAGCTCTTTTTATCCCAAACCTGCCCCTGTGGAAATCAATAGCATATCCTTGAGTTGCAACAGTACCTTATTCTGCAAAATTAAACTGTTTTCAGCTCAAATCGCAATGAACAATATTTGCTGTATCTCATATATTCAGTACATTGAGGCTGGTATTTGATAACAAACACAAATTGTGGTATAAATTTTATCCATTAATTTAATTGCAGTTAAAGATTTAATATTGAATGTTGAGTTGATCAATTTGTTCCTGGTGTCTTTTCTAGTAGTACCTTTTTGAATGTTATTTATTGATGTATCTTTGATTTTAAGTATGGCAGCATGCTATGTTTTTGCATTGATATTTATTACATTCTTGCAAAGCTTACCAGGTTTCTATACATTTGAATTTTGCTTTATTTTTTTCAACATGACTTTAGAGTTAACTAAATTTACATAACTATGTCATCATTCTGTCCTTTTTCCTCAGGTTAGGTTAACTTTCCCAGAGTATTTAGCCAAATATATTTTGTAGGGGTTACTGGTGTTTTTATTTTTCTCCCTGATGATTTTAATGGCTAACCAAACCAGTTATTGTGGTATTTGACTAACAATAGTGATAGCAAGAGAAGTACATTGCAGATCATTTTGATTTTATTTTAATAAGGTCAGCAATAATCAAGGGAATGAACCAAGTAGAAAATTGTTCCCAAAGGGATATTAAAAGCGGAGATAATCTAATCCCCAAAGGTAGATGTGATGACCTGGTAATTTCAGATATGATTTTATCATTCAAAGT
Organism: Agelaius phoeniceus; assembly: GCF_051311805.1. Taxonomy (NCBI): domain Eukaryota; kingdom Metazoa; phylum Chordata; class Aves; order Passeriformes; family Icteridae; genus Agelaius; species Agelaius phoeniceus. The sequence goes on along the minus strand of NC_135265.1, from coordinate 93,350,383 downwards.
TGCCTGTCTCCAGAGACTTGCTTCAGAAAAATCCTGGATGATTTTCATTGTCAGCAGCTAGCACTAATAAAATTGTTTTTCCTGCAGGCTAGTGTGTTAGGAAATTAATTTTATCTAATTATATGAATTGCACTGTCACTTTTCATGTTGTAATTAAAACACATTTTGTCAGGTTCTAAGCTGCTCAAGAAACAATCAGTTTACTATTTTTGTGTTGCATTTTCGCAGAGAACAGTTCAGAAAAATGCAAAATATGTTTGTCTGGCAAATAAAAACTGCCCAGTGGACAAGAGACGTCGTAACAGATGCCAATACTGCCGGTTCCAGAAGTGTCTCAGTGTCGGCATGGTTAAAGAAGGTAAGGACTCTGGCTATTTATGATCCCAGAAAACTAAAATATTATGTTTTATGAATCTGTGTCTTTGTGTGTGTGTGTGAGTGTGTGAGCAAGCATGGATGTCTCTACAATAAATTTGACAGTGATGAGATTCGTAACTTACCCCAAAATATGTGCATTTATGTAATAATGTATTGATTTTGTGCTTTTCACTCCTATTATCATATTTAGACTATAGACCCCAGAGTTCAAGAACAGCAAGGTCACAAGAGGATAATTTGACAGTGGCCAAAATGTCTCCTTTATTAACTTTGAACATTGCTCGATAATGCTGTTGGCTTCCCCTTGTTCTCTCACTGGGGGCTGCACTGGACTGTGTGCATTTTGACATAGGATCTCGTTTCATTCCCATAAGCTGATTGTAAATTTGCAATTAATTTAAATGGAAACAGGATCAACTCATTAGTCCCAATTCTGCAAATATTTAAGCATGTGAGTAATATTGTGTGAGCAGTCCCATTGCAAATACTGACATGGATAATATAACCTATATAGTGTGACCGTGTTTTTTCAAATGCTTCAAGAAAGCTAAAATTACTTTGAATGAATGCCTCTGCCATTTAAAAGGGACAGTGCTAGTAGAAACACTAAAATCTGTGTTTCACATTCAGCTTGTTTTCAGCAGTGGAGTGTCACGGGCACGCGTGCAGGGGCACACTGACATGCTGCAAACAAAGCATGGACACAAGGAACACAGCTGGGCTCTCACTAAGCAGCTACATTGCTGCTTACGATCGTAGGTCTGACACAGTTCTGGTGCCATTTGTGTTCCTTTGCAATCAAAGGCATCAAGAGCTCACGCTGAAACTGGAGAACACTTATTTTTACTGGTCTGGCCACCCTAAGGAAAGCAGGGTGGTCATTCTGATCCATCATTTGCTGGTACCTTCACAACTGATTCCCTTGGGATTTTTTTTCACCTAGTTGTCCGTACCGACAGCCTGAAAGGGAGAAGAGGTCGGCTGCCTTCCAAACCAAAGAGCCCCTTACAGCAAGAACCCTCTCAGCCCTCCCCGCCCTCTCCTCCCATCAGCATGATGAATGCCCTCGTTCGAGCTTTAACCGACTCCACGCCCAGGGAGCTGGACTATTCAAGAGTATGTCTCACTTTCCTTTCCCTGCTTGCTTTCCGCACAGAAATGATTTGCGAGCTGCATTTCTCCTTACCAGCTGCTTTGCCAAAATGAAATTAAGTGTGAAATTTGGAAGAGGGTAGAAATCGGTCCAGCCAGCCGTTGTCTTTTCGTGATAGGTGGACAATGAGAGGAAAGGAAGTGCAGTAGATATTAGTGTTAGTAACTATTCATTGTGAGGATCTCAATCACAAAATGATCTAATAATCTGCAGTATATTCAGTGGCTGAGTTAAAGAAAAAAATGGATGGATAAATAGAGCATTCTTCTTGCAAAAAGGCTGTGCCAAAACACAATCAATTATGATGTCATTGATTAACCAGGAGCAGTACTTGTATGTCCAATATCTTAACTTCTGTTTCCTGAAGGCTAAAATTTAATAGCACTTCCCTAATATTCAGATAGAATGGTTGCAGAGTATGACGCTGGATGGATAGGACCATTCCTGTTGAAATCAACAGGAATTTTGCCATTATTTAAATGGGAATAGGGTATGCTTTGGATACCCAGCCTAAATATTCCTTCAGTAAAACTCACATTTTTAAAACAAGCCTGGTAAAATTAAAATTCTGAAAAATCAGCAAAGCTTTACCAAAGATCATATATTTTTGTAACCTTGTTCTTTAATGTAGCATAGTCACAATTTAAACATTCATGGAATATTCTGAAAGCTGATAAAAAAGTTCTGTAGTTATTAAAATACAGCATTGAAATGGCTTGTTAAATACAATTTTTAGGCAGGTTGATATAGGATAAGAAAAAAACTACAGCTACGGAAAAACAGGATCAAATTCTTCCCCCTTAAAGAAATATGATTAAATTTGAGATTGTTAAAAATAGCAGCTGTACTCAGACAATAACTCCACTGGCCATTTATCACTTGTTGCTAAGTAATATTTAATCCTAAAGCATATTTACTGCAATTACATAAAAATTACGTTATGCTATTTTAGACTGTACTTATATATATAATTTAGCAATTTAAAGCATGCTGTAACATATTTTCTTCAAACTAATCTGGAAGTATTAAATAATATTATTTTTCAAGTGATTATCAAGAATTTAGCTGTTCAGTGTCTGACAACCTACTATAGGGAGAATGCATTAGCCATATCTATATGTACCTTAACTTACCCAGAATGTCTCAGGGATCATTCTACAAATACCAAGGTGTGTGACGAGCTGTTCTCTTTGATAGAAATCTGCTGGGTTTCACAGAATTGCAGGAGTCCAGGGGCCATAGTTTGTATTTATTTATTGATATCAAGTTCTTTTGCATTTACAGAAAACTGAACAAAAATTATGTACTTGTATGTGACTTTTTTCTTTGTCCTGCAGTAATTATTTCTCTTTTAATGAAAACAATCCACAGATTTGATTGTTGAACAATTCTGTTGGACTTTACAGAGAGCATATGATTGACAGTAAATTATTTTAGTCTTGGTAGCTAAAAGATTAAGTATGATTATCTGTTAGGACATATTAATATCTAAGTTTTTCTTTACACTAAAATATATTATAGTCTGTTATGACTGGCGGTACTGAAATGACAAAAATATTCTGCAAGAAATAAGTAGATTCTTATGTTTTTCATAGACCCTTATACTTTGAAAAGTTAGGGGAAGTCAAAAACAAATGCTGTGTAAAGAGCAAGATTAACTGAATTTAATGAGTTTAATGAAACATATCATAAACACACTGCAATGCTAAAATATTCCTATGAAGAATAATCCTGTACCTGTAAAGATTAACTTATGGCACGTTCAGCTAGGCTGTGACCCTGCTGAGTGCCACAAATGGGCAGATCTGGAAACCTGGCTTTGGAGTCAGCCCTGACACTTCTGCAGATACGACCTTAATGTTTAGCCTGGTCTTCGTGTTTACAAGCTGTAGTATCTTGACCATCTTAAAACTACTGATAAAAGTTTTGGAGAAAAATGTGTATCCTTTCCCTCCAGAAAATCCTGTAGAGACACACACTCACAGAACAACCCAGGAAAAAAACAAAACCAAAAATAAATTACATAAGCTACAAACTCTACACCAAAACATTGGAAACAGTTCTGTTCAGAACATGGCTGCTTTTCATCTCAGCACTGGTTTTAACTTACCAGTCCACAGCTGTGGTATATTTAGGTACTTGGTTTCAAAAGGCAATTGCCAAGGGCTGTAGTCTGGTCTCACACCTGTTTACTGGTACAATTCCCTGAGTTTATGCTTTTAAGGAAGTGAGATGAGAAACAGACCCTTGCCATTCTTATTCATGCAGAGTGGGCACCAATGTAAATATAAATGTTGCCTTTTCAGAGGGGGAGTGCAGCATTTAGGCAATAATCCCCCCCTTCCTGGGCCACAAAATTAAGCACATATCATGACTTTTGGAAAAATGAGTGTAGGCTTTCTTCTGTGCAGAGAGGTTATTGTTAGGCTTTTGCAGCTGTAGCCGTCGATGAAGGACTGCTGAAAGCAGGCAAAGGGCAGAGCTAAGTTGTGCTATCGGGCTTCCCAACCTCAGGCTTTCCAAATCTCTTCAGATAAAACATACAAATTAATGTTGCTTGCTACACATGCAACCCCCTCCTTAAGTAACAGTCATATTTCATTTAATTCCCAAAGGAGCTCCAAGGAAGGCAGGGGGACAGAGCTTTGTCTTTTGTCTTTCTGCCGGTTTGCCTCCAGTTTGCATAGGGCAGGTTTAGAAATGCAGATCGGAGGGAGCCCTTCCGTCCTGTGACGCCTCCTGACCAAGGGCAGGATTGCCAGCTGTCTTGGTCACAAGTTAGGTCAAATATCACTTCTTCTCCATGAAATAATCATGGAAAAAACCCACAATTGCGGTGCATGAAACAGAACCATATTGTTTATAGTTACTTGTATGCTCCTAAGTCTGTTACAAGTAAATAATATTTTATTTTAACAACTCTTTGTAAGTGCTAGTACTTTATAATGACCAGTTGTGTACTGCAGCAGCTGAAAATTATACAGTTCCATATAATCTTTTACCTTTCTTCTAAAATTGCTCTCATGGGATAGACTATACAAAAAAAATACAGGTTATAATTTTTTTAGATGCATTTAATTTGAATCAGTGCCCAGCGTGGGGTATACCACACTGTAGCATTCACAGTTACATGACATAATGCAGCATTCAGCTTCATTAGAAAATGTTAAAACTTTGCCTTACCTTTGCCAAATGAATGTTTTATAAATATTAGGAACAAATTAACACCTGGCATAATTACGCTGAGTTGTGATGAGTTATATTTAGAATGAACCCCTTCAGAATGGGTAGTACCTTTTTTCTTTTCCTTTTGTTTTCCTTCTTCTTTACTGCTCAAAGGAGCAAGGATATATCTCAGCTTAGCAGTACCTGTTGTGAGGCAGGAGTTTCCATCAGCCTGTTTCGTTTCCCTGTGTAGTAAGAGTCAGAGTCGTAGAGTCAGCCCCTGTGTAGCAAAGCACATCTCCCAGAACCAAAATGCACAGTTGTTGTGGCTTGCTCTGCATGGTCACTTCTAGAGGGTCCAGAACATGCATGGTCTCTGAAAAAACAAATTGTCTTTTTCTACCCATTAATTACCTGTGTGCATCTTGCTGCAGTCCAGTGTCAGGAGTAGGTGATTCTTGCTGCTTGAGCATCCTCAACTGCTCCATTCAAGTGGGGGTCTGAACACATAAATATGATGCAGCATACAGATTTTTCTACTGCTGCTCCCCATCTTCTCTGTATTGTGGCCTCTACCTGCCTCAGTGTCACAGGATCCTTTGGAGCAGCTGAGGCAAAATTTGTCTCTGTATGAGCTTTATAAGAAGGACTGCACATGTTTCACCAGCTGATTAGGGATGTAAGCTGGAAGGCACTGTGAGAAACTCATGCAGTTAGGGTTGGCTAAGCAGAACAGAGTCACTAAGAGCTAGTACCAGGAACCAGATACAGACAGAGATCTCTAGGATTGCTGTGATTCTCCCATCAGTCAGCAACTGTGACATTGTGTCCTTCATCCCTTACCTGCCAACAGCAATGAGCTCCAGCTAGGAGAGGCAGAGTACAGGACAGCTACCTGAGAAGTTCTGCTTGCTGCCCCATCTCTCTGTCCTGCACAGAGGTGACTTTTGGGTGATACCTGCAGCCTACGGTTGTAATATGGCCCTCCCATGCTGCCACTGTTACTGATGGGGAAAGAGTGTTTGCTGCTTCCACTCTGGCTTGGAGAGTTGCTGGAGTGGCCTTTAGGCTGATGGATTCCAGCCTAAGTGCATGTGGGAAGTTGTTTCCAAAGGGTGTGCAGGCTTCTTTTGGCCGTGGAGACTACCTCAGCCTTTCTTTGGCTGAACCCATAAGAGAGAGAGTGGATATGAAGTCTCTCCCAGAAATAACCCAGCAGGTGTCTGATGATGAGGATGTTACTACAATAAATGACACATTATTCAGTACCTGCTCAGAAAACCAGCAGCACTTTCCAAGCACAGAATTGGACTAAGCCACAAAAGCTCCTGTTTTATTTTCTGCCCAGAGAGAGAGAGAGCAGTGTCAAAGGACTGACAGGGATCCACTGGTGATGAAGTAGGAGATAGTGGGGAGAGAGCTGTCAGAGGGTCACAGGGAAGCTGAGCAAGCTGAGACTGTCAAATGGTTGCCTGGAAGAGTTATGGCCACATAAGCAGGATAATAGGTTCTGCTGAACCTCAAATGCTTCAATTTGAAGGATAAGAGGTGATATGGGGCAGCTGGTTTACTTTGAACCAATTCTGTATTCAAATGAAGCAATGCTGCATGTGTCAGATAAAATGTGATTTATCTTATGTGTCTCTATCACTGTCAGATAAAATGCACTTTGTGAGGTTTTGGAAGAAATCTGCATTTCTGACATACTGAGACAAATTCATCAATGGGAAAAGTGTTTCATTGTAGTAAGCCAAATAATGTTCCTCTTCTACTGTGATGCAAATTATCCTACCCACCAGCTTTCTATTTCTGTTTACTAATAGCATATAGGTACTTGTAAAATGTGATATTATATTTTAGTTATAAATTTGAAATTACTTCTAAACATATGGAAATATTTTTGTAATATCTATCTGAATAGCAAAATGCCTGTAGGTAACCAAATAAGTAGGTAGGTGTAGACCTATTTTTATGTCTTTATAAATAATACCAGCTTTGCCACAGAAGGAAATGTTGTCGGGCAAATAATGCTGTATGTTTCACAGAATGCCCTTAAATGCATATAACCTTGCTTTCTGTGGCTTTCATTTTAGTACTGTTCCACTGATCAGGCTGCTGCAGGCACAGATGCAGAACATGTACAACAGTTCTATAATCTTCTGACTGCCTCCATTGACATAACTAGAGGCTGGGCAGAAAAAATCCCAGGATTTACTGACCTCCCAAAAGAAGATCAGACATTACTCATAGAATCAGCTTTTTTGGAGCTGTTTGTACTAAGACTCTCCATCAGGTAACTATTTGTTTAATTTCCTCTTAAGATGATGTGAAAAATCATCCATCTGAATATTTTTAAGGAATAAATATGGCACTATCTTTGAAAACTGTCATTTGTACCAAGAAAAAAGCACCAAAAAAAATCGGCAATGTCTGCATACAAAGGATATGGTGTTTAATTTGTTTTACACTGCAGGAAAAATCAAGAAGGTGATTTAAAAAGAGATCATAGGTGTCACTAATGTGCTTCTTTTATTTGATCTGTCCCATCTTCCTCCTACATAGTAATCAAAATTGATCCTCAGGTACTATTTGAGCAAGTCTGCTTTGTACTCATAAGTATGAAATATAGAAACACACTTCAAGTATGAATTTTTTTTCTTTTCCCTTTTTCATCTGTTTTTGAAAGGGATGAAGAAGATTTAAAATCTTATTCAGATTGGTTTTCTTTTTAATACCAAGTTGTCTAATAGAGTGAGATGCTGTTTGTCACTCTAGCACTAGTTAAGACACTTTACCGATTTTACTTTCAGGAACTGGCAAAATTGCAGACTGGTGATTTCAGTTATGCCCATGTTTATTTAAGTTGAAAATGACCTCTTCATGTGTTTTTTTAACAAAAATATTGGTAATGGAGAGAGAAGAAGAGGAGAGCTTGGCTGTAATTTCTCTCTTGCACACAGATTTTCATATAAAAGAGTTTATGCAGTTATGCTTATTGTCCTGCATTACTGCGTGTGTTCTCCATTGTTTTTTCCTTGCCAATTTTTACAATCTGAAAAAAGCAGATGATACTAAGTAAATGCTGAGGGTTGCAGAACCTATCTTTTTATTAGTTTTGTATGTCAAAATGCACTCACTTAGTATTCCTTTGGTTCAAACATACAGTATTTAATGCAAAATGTCTTCTCTGTTTATGCCTTTGGGCAGGACCAAAATCTTAACTAATTAGACAGTCTACACCACATGCTGCAGCTAACCTCAGGCTTATAACTCTACCAAGTAAGCAATCACAGAAGCTTGTTTGCTGTACTTTGGCCCCGAGGGAGAAACATATTGTCAAACGTGAATGCCCACATATGTCTCAGGATAATATGCCTTGGATTTTAAATGACAGACGCTTCAATACTGGTTATGCATTTTTCTGTAAAGTAGAAGATGCATTTATAATTTTTTCAATTGTTTTTATTTGAGGTCTGATACTGCTGAGGATAAGTTTGTATTCTGCAATGGACTCGTGCTTCATAGACTTCAGTGCCTTCGAGGATTTGGGGAGTGGCTCGACTCTATTAAAGACTTTTCCTTAAACTTAAAGAGCCTTAACCTTGATATCCCAGCCTTAGCAAGTCTATCAGCTCTAACTATGATTACAGGTAAGTGCTCCTTTGTTAACAGAAAGCTTCAGACTCTAGTGCTTTTCTTTATAATAGATTCAAGCAATTTCAGTTAATTTAGCTATATTCAGGGTGAAGTGATTATGATTTTTAAGCATTAGCATGACCAAATTGAAATTGTGGATTAACATTAGGCTATCAGACATCCCTCTTATAATATAGTCTATTTCTTTGCAGCTTCGTTGTTTTCTTGGAGTAGTCTCCAAAAAGCAAACTGCTTCCAAGCAAATTGTGTGGCTCCTACAAAAATATTCAAGATACTTTCTGAAGTCCTAGAAAATTTCAATGAAATTACCAGAGTTAGGTCTTCTATGTAGAAATAGTAATATCAAGGCAGCTTGAGACCTAGAAGCCGTACAGCTAGCATAGCTCATCTCTCAGCAAGATAGCTAGACCAGAAAGAGTGCTCCATGGGGGCAGGCAGGCTGCATTTGGTAACCAGGCTAGCCTAGGTATTCCATGTACTGCTTTTCTGAGAGGGGAAAATCAGAGAATAATGAGAAAAAAGTCACATTTCACAGTTGTACAAAAACTTTTGGGTGTGCATGTGACTGTATGACCCTTTCTGCCTGCTGGGGTGAACAGCGGGAAACTAATGTCAGAATCTGCCAAATTTGTCCAATAAGTACAAAACAGGGGAACATAACCTTTTAAAGTGTAATTTTTGCATTCCTGAAACAATAAAGCCCAGCATACCCTGGGCATCTTGCAATAGAAGAGTCATGGCTGATGGCAGCATAAGGAGTTAGGAGAAAGGGTTTCTGACAACCACACAGCAGAATTTGGAGCAGAAGTCATCTCCACAAAGAGCCTCACACTCATATCAGAAAAACTGGTAGTTTAACAGTGCAACTGTGTCATCAGTGTGAGACAGGGCTTCAGTGTACCCTGAGCTGGATCTTCCTAGGGATGCTTATAAGCTCCACTTGGATAGATACTGATTTCCTTCTGCGTTTCAGGCATCCAGTACTTTGCAGGCAGTGGCCTCAACAACACCAGCTGTAGTCTTCATTTTACCTGGGATGAGAATGATGTCAGGGCAACCCTGAGATAAAACACTCAATGACAGATATAAAAAAATAAAATTGGCCAATTCCTGCTGCCATTTGTGGGGCCAAGATTTTGGGTTCAGAGTTTGCACAGTATGCTGTCTTCCTGCATTTTGCTGAAGGGTTAGTGTATGTCTGTATCTCTTTGTCTCTTAAGCATTTTCAGGTTTTTTATTAATTTTTGTTAATTTCTTCTGCAGTTGGAAAGGGTACTTTAAGATCCAGATTCCAGTTTCTTTGATAAAACATTTAAGACCAGAATACTCATTGGAGCTGCTTTACTCTGTATAAAAGAATTCCCAAAATGAGTGGTATGTCTCAGTCAGAAAGAACATTCCCAACTTTTTTTTTTCTGCTGTGTATATACATCCACTGGCAGATGTTCACACCTACTTACATATATGTACTATAAACACCTACATGTATGTGTATGTGTGTGCATATTTATATACATACATAATGTATATATGTATGTATATGCATTTAGATAACTAAATCAAAGACAGGTGCTGTCCCTCTATATATTTACATACAGGCATATATGCTCATATATATAGCACATATTATGAGTGATTTAGATTATGAACTATATATGAGATATGTCTTTTTTAGGGAACCATAGGTAGTGTGTTGTTGATTAGCCTCCTGGAGACCAAGAGTATGCAGGTAGATGAACAGGATTCCCAGCAAGCTACGTGAATGTAGCAAAAGCAAACGTATAGGAGGAAAACTCACTGCCCTTACAAACCCACATTCTGTTTTAACATGGTAATTTCTTCAGTTAAGCACTGCTTGCTTGGCCTTACATAAGGAGTCAGAGTTGTCCAGTGGCTGGCTCAGTTCACCCTAGGATAATTAGAAACAGGGTTTAATTGGATACGTCCCACATTTCTTTCTTTCCTTGATCACAACACTTCCAGGAGTTTGCTATATTGTGCTGGTCTTCCCAAAGTTTCCAAACAAATGGAAGCAATTGTTGCCTTTAAAAGGAGACAATTTCTATATATAGAAGCTTTAAGATTTTCTCTGTTTGTCAAGTTTCTCTTGATTTTCTCTCCTGTGTGAGATGGTGTTTAAAATGAATGTTGTTTTCTGCTTATTCTTTTATTTCATGAGGCTGGTATATCTCTGCTGATTTGTTCTAAGGACAGCATGTATTTTCATGTGATCTAAATTAGACCAAAGCTCTAGTGACTTATATTCACAGGTTTCAGATATCCAAGGGCAGTTAGCTAACTCAGGGACTCAGCCAGAAATTTGGTCACCTGAAAACAGATAGCATTGTATAATGATGAACAATATTAAAAATAAAACATGTAAGGGAAATCAGGTGATTCTAGCTAGTGTATTGAAATTTTTTATTCAGGAAAACCTTGAGATTTGGCTCTGATGTGGCATCCCACAAGAAATGGCTTCTTGTCTCCTCCCTGCAGTTTGAATATGACAAGCCATGTGATGGTTTTCAGCTAGTCACACCAAAAGAGAAAAAATAACAAAGAGAAAATTTGCAAAGATGAAACCTGAAGAAGTCTGAACTGCTGAACATTTTTAAGCATTGTTTTGAGGCTTGGCTTAGATTTAGTTGGGTGGTTTAAGTGCCATTCTTTATCTCCAGGGAAGGCACCCTTTTCTCCTGTAATGGACTGTTGGAAGCAATGGGTAGTTGGCAAACTCTGCTTCAAGCCTTTTCTGTCAGTCAGATCAAGGAATGACAACCTTTCCCAGGAACATAGGATATCCAAGTATTGAGTACCACTGTCTTTTGTCTTAAGAGGACTTCATACCTTTCATGGGGCCACAGAAGGGGTGTTGTGTCTGATGATTTGTGGACAAGCTGGTGGTCAGAGGGACACCTAAGGCCCTATCTCTGGTCTGATGCCAGCAGGAAGGGAATCTGACCATGGTTCTCCCATGTCCCAGGTAGATATCCGTGTCACTAGGCTTCAAAATAAGAAGTGGGAAAGCTTTCTTTTGTGAATCTAATTGTTTGCCTTTAGTAACAACACTGCAAAACCAGAATGCTGCCTTGAGCAAAATTTTCTTGATTATCACACAAATTGCTTATGACTTGATGGCTTAACCAAAAAAACCAAAAATACAAGACAACAGCCCTGTGATCTGTAGTAGTCATAGCCTGTTTTAATACTGTACAGCATCTTAGGTAGCATTAAATTCAAGAATTGTCTTTCCAGATAAAGAAAAATTTCTTCTGAGAATAATGAGCTGGTAATCCTTCTTGACTTCATGAGTGCTGTCCTTAGCCCAAACAAATATATGCTCTTAGAAACCAAACCTTCATATATACTACCAATCTTTGGCAGTTTTGAGGGAGAAGAGTAAGAGGAGTCACATATTCTTTCACATATTCTGTCTGTGTTCTTCAAGAGTGACAGGGAGAACTAATGTCTGTCTCCCAGTGAAGGAAGAGGGAAGTTAGGTTGGAGACTAAAAGACATTTCACTGGTCCCAGTGTCCTAAGATGTACTGAAGCCTATTCCTTCATTTTGGGAAGTCAAATTGTCTCCCCAGTAACAGCTCCAGTAGTTCCAGCAACCTTCAATTAACCCTGATGACTTGTTTGGAGCTGCAAAGCTGCATGTCCTATCCCAAACACAGCTGCAGATGACAGCATAGGATGCCTGGTTAAGAGCATGTAGGGTCATTTGTTCTTTTCAGTGTAGTTCCATACATTGTTTACTTTGGGTAAAACTAAAGGTATGTACAGTATTTTGCATTATATATTCCATTAGAAAGTCCCTATATTTTTGCTTTTTCTATCTCTTTTATGTGTCCTGGAAATCTGTGGTATGTTGCCTAGAAGGAAAAGCATTATGTCAGATTGCTGATGAGTTTTCAGGTCCTCTCAGATAAGACATCAGTTTAAAAGAGCATCCAGAATGAAAGAAGTTGCATCTTGTGTACTGTGGAAGCTTGCAAACAGTTAACTTAGAACTCTGTCATGCCAAAACACATCTTTTTACTGTAAGGTGTTCCTTTAGGATCTTCCTCTCTCTGTCTCTCTTCTCTTTTTTTACTTCCTTTAGTTGGTTTAGAAAGGCTGGACACAACTTCCTCCACAGCATATGAGTGTTGCTCTAAGCATCACCCAGAAGAAAGTAGGTGGGAAACACACATGACACTCACCTCACACGCCTATGAAAGTAAAAAAATTAGGTCTATCATGTTCTTCTCCTTTGGATCACTTATTCTGTTGGTATGTAGCATCTAATGAGCTAAAGAAGAGCACCAGCATGGAAAGGAAATGCTGGTCTTGGGTCAAGTTCTGTTGTTCATTCCATACAGATGATTTCTATGAGTTTAGCGTGTTCATGGATCACAAGTGTTCCTGCACAGTCACTCCATGATCGACTGGGCAGTGTTGAAGACAAAGCTTTGCAGAGTAGACTAGATACTAACTCAGCCTATGCTTGAAAATGCTTCTTAAACTTCCCAAATGACTTTTTGTTAGTTTTTTTCAGTCAGTGTGAAAATAGAAAGACTGAGAGTCCAGTACAGATCATCTGAAGGGCACATTCTAATTCAGCCTCAAATTTTTGCCTGCTCTAGAACTGCTAGTGTTTTCTCTCTCTCATTCTCCTTGTTGATTATGTTTTCCTCTCTGCCCTTTCCTTTCTCTATCCACATCAAACCATTGTTATTTTGCCCACTTGACACTCTCAGTGGGATGCTGCTGAGTACAGAGCATGCTAGCCCTCATTCAGCCAAGCTCTTTCAGCATATGTTTTATTTTAAGTGTGTTACAGACCAGCCCAGAAACACTGTATATATTGGGCTTATTCACACTCCTAATGCTTTGTTAGACTGGCACCAGACCACTGAAGAATATTGTGAGGTTTCAATTAATTAGGAGTTTGTGTTTGTCTTCCTGCTGTTGGGCTTTCTGTTCCAGTTTACAAACACAATTTTTAGCACCATCAGCCATACCGAGAAACAGTGATGAGACCAGTGTGGCTAAAAAGGGTATGACTGCTGCAGTTCCTTCTGAACATGACTTTGTCCAACCTCCCAGTGGAACTGAGACTTACCTACTCCTCAGCAGCAGATATCCTTCAGTCCTCTTGCCAGGATATCCTCTGGAGTGGGTGCTTCATGTGCTGGGTCTACATACAAGCAGGTGGCAGACTGGAGGAGTGTAGGAGAGCTAGTTATAAAAAAAAAAAAAATCCTCCAGATTGCATTGTCTGCCTTCCCCCTGCCACTTAGCTGAGGGAAATACTGTCAGCGTCAAAGTAAAGTACTCCTCCTTTTTCACTCCCACCTCTTTGTTGAGGCAAGAACTCTTTACTTCTACAGCAACCAGCAGTCTCTGTTTTATATTGTGGTTTTCTTAAAAGAGGGAGCAAACTATGGTGTTCTGTGTGGCCACTCATCTCACCTGACTTCAGGTACCTTGCACAGCTGATGGAGAATACAGGGCACCTCCAGAAAATGATTCATGCACCTAAAATTGTAATAATCTTCTAAAAATGCCCATCCTTACACTGATGTGAGGAGGAGTTTGAGAGATCTGTGCACCAAGGTCGGGGACTTTTGTGCACCAAGGTCGGGGACTTTTGTGGAGTGTCTGAGTGTTAGGCAGGTTAAATATGGGCCAGACTGCAACAGGAAAGGAGACTCTTGGATCTGCCAACTTGCAATGTTCCTGTGTAACAGTGTGTGTATGAGAAAGCTGTAGGCAACTGAGTCTTGTGCTTATTTGAGTTATAGAAGGGGAAGAGAAATGTGAAGGGGGAAGAGAAAATCACATAACTACATTGAAACCAAGAAAATCAAGAGGCCTATTTTAAGTCTGCAGTGTTTATCCGTTGCATTTCTGGACACCTCAGAATTAATTGAGACTAAAAGTGATACCCCGTGACACAGACTGCAGACCCCAGGGTCTTTGAGGTACTCACACTCTTTGAGAGGCATTTGCTCAGATAGTGTAAAGTGAGGCATTTGTAAAAATAGTGCTCAGTCTGCCTGACCCTGGCATGATCTACCTCAGGTCAGAGGTTAGGGTCTTTGCTTTCTTCCTGTTGAGTTTTTGCTGATCAGTGTAATGATAGCACAAAACCACATTCAGCTTCCCGGGAAAAGGAAAAAGGTGTAAAAAACTTGCTGTGTTCAGTTTCCCAGGATAAGCTAAGTTTGCAGAGCTTTAGAGGTAAGGCTTTTGATGAGTCATTTTGACAGCATCTTTGCCATAAATCACCATTTTTCTCACAAAAATCAATGATATCCTAAAACACAATCTTGGTTTGTTACAGGCTGAGAAATCCTGTATTCACTTAACACGTGCCTTTGTCATTATAAGAAAGTCTGACTACAATAATATTTACACATCTCCTCAATCAGTTAAAGAAAACCTATCTGTTTTGACCAGCTGTACTTCTTGGGATAAATCTTGGCCATATCATTCCCATGTGGATAAGAACATCCTGTGGAAGACAGTGAATGATTAGACGCCCTTGGTGTCAGTGCCACTGCACACCCTTACCACAGGGGCCTGGTGCTGCTCCCTCTAGGTTGTATAAGAAAGACTGTGGGTCTTTCTTTGTACATGCAGAACTGGGCATTTGAAAAAGGCAAGAAAATGTGTTTCCTGCTATTTGAACCCTGTTCAATCTAAATCTTTGAGCAAATTAGGCCCTAGATGCCTCAAGTCTACCAAGGAGAGGGGCCTATTCTTAGATGAGTGTGCTCTTCAGAAAGTAGTTGTGTTCTACCACTGGAGAGTGCAGTGGCAGTGCCAGTGCACGCAGTGTCCTTCCCTAGCACAAGGGCTTCCACACAGATGGCTTTGACTTTCTATGAATGCCTTAGGAGTTTAAGACTGAAACCCCTAGAGGCAGCTCCAGGTGTGAGGGATTAACCCTTATGGAGATGTGCAAGTAGTGAAGGCCATTGTATGGCAATTCACTCAGGGGAGGGCAATTTGGTTTATCAGGGACTGCTTTGATATTGTAGCACCAGATTTTAAGGACAGAGTATCTCTTAATTCTGAATTTCCACAATTTTGTTATGTAAAGTGAGGCTACTAATATGATAATCTTTGCACACATAGTGTTTTGCCTCCTACATTTCATGGCTATTCACGAAAGACATGATTTTTTCATGAAACCTTCTGAACTTGTCAGTGGGAGACAAGCTGTTTAGTTCTGGCTGGAAATGCTAACAAAGTTGCTGCATGCTCCAGAGCCAGAGATAATTTTTCATACTCTGCAGCAAGGTACCCACCTACTGAGGCAGTGGTTTGAAAATGTGCTCTGGTAATTTGTAGTGAGGTTTTGCATCCATTCTGGTATTGCAGCTCCCTACATCTATAAAAATATCTTCACTTACACAGCTAGGAAACAAAGCAGATTAAAAGATGGGAACTCTTCAAAGATTGCAAGATTAATTTAATGTCCTGCAGATTCTCTCAGTAGGCTAGTGGTAAAAAAAAAAAAAAAGCCCTACAGCTCTTCCAACCTGTATAAAATATTTATCTGCCAAGATTTTTAATGGCAGAATCTGCCTAAGTATTTACTCTCAGTGACCTGTATAGTTAAGGCTTACATAATTACTCTATACACCATTTACTGGAAAGGCTTTAAATATTAATTGACTTCTCATGTTTTAATGTAAACAAGGCACTTAGAATACCTAGGGTTTTTAATTCCTGCAAGGTGAAAACGATGTCTGAAGCAGATGTCACTGGTTGGATAAGTGTTGCTTTGAAACAACAGGGCAGATTGGCGGTACCTAAATGATAGTGCACAGTAACTTCTGGACAGAGATGTCCATGTCTGCACATCTCTGATTCTGATCTCAAACCAGTATTACTCAGGAGCTAACTCTGCCTAAGTAAATACAGTTGGAAAAAAAATGTGTAAAATGGGTGAATATCAGTGGAAAACCAGACCTTTGCATTTCTGACTGCCCTCATTGAATCCTGTCTGTTTTATTGGTTTGTACAGAGTATTTAAGCCAAGAGAGGTGGTGAGCGAGGAGTTTATATACACAGGCCTGGGCAAGGCACCACTGTGCCTGGTGCAGGCAATACCTCTGCTTCTGGAAGTAGAGAGAACTGTACTCTTTTCACTGTTCATTAGGGGACAGACAGAGGACATGCCTATTGCTTGCTCCTCCTGGCATGGAGGAACAAGACTTGGGGACAATGTGGCTGCTAGCTGCCAGGGATGGGAGAGAGGCCCAGGGAAGGAGATGACTTCAAAACCATCAAACACAAGAACTGCCACAATTTCGCCTTATCCACTGCTGTCATTGTTTTATATACCTAATTGACTTAATATAACCTGCATTTTCTTTGATTACCGTATCTGGCACCATTCTATTTCATATGTAAATTATTATGACTTTGCTGTGAAGCCATTTCTTACTTACCTGTGTGTTTCAAAGTCAGAGAAAATGAATACACCACAAATTTGAGATTTTTTTCTGAATTTTTTTTTGTTCTGTTACTTTAGTTCATCCACTAAGCCTTGATAGCAAACAACATAGAATTCTTTCCCCTGTAAAAAGTCTGCTTTTAATGAATCACAAATCTGATTAATTCTACTTATGCTTAAAGAACTCTGAATGCATTTAACATCATTGTTGTATTTTAAAAAGATATTTGGAGGGGAACAAACCCCAGCTCTCCTTCCTTTTAGGAGTGCTGAGGTTTTTGTGATGGATAATATAGCAGCTGTTCAGGCATTGCTCACTCAAAGCAAAATAGTTAACTTCCAGGTTTCTTTTATCCTAGAGCTTTTAAAGATGAATAAACTAAAAAGCAGCAGCTGATCAAAATAACAAAGGGTAGTAAGGTGCCTTTAGTTTCTTGTAAGAGTGTCTGCAAATTCCTGGTGGAATTCTAGGCTGGGCGCTGATGGAGCTAGCTAAGGATATTGATCGCCACTTGAATTCACTGAATAAATAATGGTTGCCATAGTTATTGAGCATTCACGACTGGTGGGGAAGCACGGAAATCTCCAAAACACCTCCTGTGATGGTTTTGCTGCAAAATCACCCAATTAATTCTGCCTCATATCATGAAAATTATGTCAGATACGCAGGATGCTTGGAGTCCTTGTATGAGAATTTCAATCATAACTGAGCATCTCTGTCACCTGTTTTAGTAGATAAGGAGAAAAGGGCACTTGCCCTCTCTTATTTTGTGTGGCAAGAAGGTTAACTGGCTCCATGTAACCCCAGCTGTTTTGAGAAATCTACACTCTCAGAGCACTTTTTGCTCTGAGTTCCAGAGTATGCACCTGGGTTACACCTAAGAAAATGCATTTGTGATAGGGATGCTGATGTGGTTTCTTTCCTCTGGCTTTGCAGAACGACATGGATTAAAAGAACCAAAGAAAGTGGAAGAGCTATGCAACAAGATCACAAGCAGTTTGAAAGATCACTTAACTTTCAGTTGCCAAAACAAAGGACAACCGCTCGAGTCTGCAGAGCCGAAGGTACTGGGTGTTCTGGCTGACTTGCGTTCTCTCTGCACACTGGGACTGCAGCGTATCTTTTACCTGAAACTGGAAGATTTGGTGCCAGCCCCTTCCATTGTCGACAGGCTGTTTCTGGACACCTTACCCTTCTGAGTCAAACCACCCTCCCGAGAGGCAAACGCCCGCCAGAGCAGGCAAACGGATCGTGACTTACAGCTAACATTTCTGCCCTCACTTAACAGAAAAGCCGCTCCGAGTCTAACTTGAGGTCTTTTCTGGCGCTTTGTCCTTACAACCTGAGGCCTGAAACTTACTGGCTTACTGGTTTGGGGTTGTGTTCTTTGTTTTCTTTCGTGTGATTTGGGTTTTTTAAATGGCTAATATGGCACTTTTGGACAATGCTATCCCAGCAGCAGTAAAAGGTTAACATGACTGTTTTAAATCTGTTGTTTAACACCTCATGGTCTATGAGGAGTAAAATTGTAGAAGCTGTGTTTGAAAGAACAGCAAATTGTTGTTTGCCAGGGTAGTATGTGTTTTGTGAGGATACCTTTAGCATACTTCCTGCATCAAGGGCACATACATCAGCACAATCTAATCAAAATTTCACTTTTTTAGCAAAGTACATTCAATTAAACATTTCATACAAATCAAATATAGCAAAATGACAATGGCTGTTAGCTCCCATGTTCAAGTGCAATTTTTTAAAGTGCTGTCTTACTAAGTCTCGTTTATTAACTAATTTATTTTATTAGGAAAACAAACACAAGAAATCAAGGGAGAAAATTACATGCACTAACTTACCTGACAGAGTTTTCCAAACTTGATTCCATGTAGCGTGACTTATTGACAAATGTATGTGGAAGACACGGGAGCAATTGTGGCTCAGTTGTTCCTTAGCTAAGGAAACCCGAGTAAGTAGTGATTGGAGCATACAGGGTCAGTATCAGGGATAGTTCAGTTCTAGACTTCTAACACAAGCAACTCGTTAGTAAACAGACAGAAGATGGTTTTCAAGAACAAGCAAGTCTTGTAAAATAGTATGAATGTAAGTGCTAGGAAGGATATAGTGGGCTGCGTTTAAACATTCCGTGTTCGTACTCCTTTTTGTATGTTTATACTGTTGATGCCATATTAATATGAGATAATTTGTTGCATAGTGTCTTTATTTGTATAAATGTTTGTATGCATGGTATATTGTAATGGCTTTGCCTGTATTTATTGCAATGACTGCCAGCTCATGGGAACCCTGTTACACATGATAACTAAATGGGGTGTTCACACTGACTCAGATACACCAGTTGGAAAACTATATACATATATATAATGTGTATGTATATATATGTATATACCTATATTTGTGTGCGTGTGTGTGTGCGCGTGTCTTTTTATTAACCATTTGTATATAAAATATCTGTCAAATCACAAGCAGAGTTATTTTACAGTTTATTTGCAGTGACTTCTAAGGCAGTACTGTTTAGCACTTTGATATTAAAATCTTGCTCATGTTTTGCTAAATTCAAATAATATTTAAAAAGTTCAGTTCTAAAAAACTTTATATGCACTGTATTAAGTCAAAATTTTGTTGGTCATTTTGCTAAAGAAATTTTTGAATGTCAACCTGATGTCACTGTATCTTTTGTTAGCTTTAAACATTCTAGCTTTTGTCTTTTTTTAAACTATGCTGTTTATATGGAAATTAAATTATACAATCAAACAGATGCCAAATGAATTGCCTAATTGCTGCAAAGGATAACCCAGATATCGAGTCACTGTATGGTTTTCAAAAAGTAATCTGGTATTTTATCACTTACTATGTTTGGATGTGCTTTTATGAAAAAATTATTCTTATATCAAGATTTATAGTAGTGTCAATAGGGAAACAGACTTCTAATCACTATAGTTAATATTTCTGGTTTACCTGCAGATAATATTTGGAGAAGTATTGCTTTTTGTATTGACTTTTAAGCTTATGTGCAAACATAATAGCATAATTAAATATCAGAGAAGCTAATGTTTCTTGTAGGTTGCTGTAACAAGCCTGACCAGCAAGACAAATATATTTTGACTGAATTTGCTTTTGTATATACTAAATATATATATATACATATATATATATATACACTCACACACATGTGCGCATACAAAAACATACAGACATAAAATCCAAAAAAAGAATGTTTGCTTTTGTCGCCTTGTGTAAGACACAAGGTCCCTTGAGAAATTACTTTTATCTAAGGACAAATCCTGCCAGGTGCTGAGCACCAGCCAGACAAGGGCTTGCAGGAGCTTTTTGCGAGCGTGCCCTTATCAAGGATTTTGAAGCAAATCAGCATAGTACAGTAAAATTGCTTTTTTGTTGAGCAAGGTTTATTTATTAAGTGGAATGTGAGTGGGAGGAAGCAGGTTGAGAGCCCCGTGTGAGATTTCACGTAGTCTGTGTCCTCCAGTCTTCCATAGATAGTCTTAGCTGTGATACTCTCCCAAATCCCATCATCTGTGGAATTGTCCTTCATGTCAACTTCAATACACTGATTCATCCTAGAGTACAACCAGTGACCTGTCACAGTGGCAAAAGAAAGAGTTAATGCAGAATAAATCTACTACTATTCTTAGAGCTCTCTCAGTGTGAACATGCCTTTGTCTAGGCAGAATTCAGGAATATATCAGGTGTTAAGGGAGAGTGCCTTGCTTTTATTTCAGACAACAGTGTCTCAAGAGTTTCTTCACTCAGCTAACCACAGTACTTTCTTTCTTTTTTTTTTTTGGTTTTTTTTTTTTTTTGTGGTGTTAACCTGTGGGTTGAAAGAAATGCTCATGTACATATACAATGTAAATTAAAATTATTAAATTGAATAACATTTTTTTCAGAGGCCCCATGTGTGTTGAATAAGTATGCTTAATTCTGTTAAAATCTGATGTGAATTTTTTATCATTTATAAAACATTAAAAAAATTGTCTACTTGAGTCTTAAAAGTGGAAAAATTGGTGAAGCATGCTTAAGAACACTGGCAATTTAATGGCTAGTCTTTTGATTAAAATAGCTTTTATATAAATACATGCCTGCAGTATCTGGTTATGCAATCTCAATTAGATATTGAGAGCTGGACCATGGTTGTCCCAGAGGTTGAACCACATATAGACCAGAGCAGAGAGACTGTTCACTCCTCACTGAATTTCTCCTCCATGACAAAAAGGGAACGTAGTTGATAATCCAGAGCTGATGGGACTGCAGAGAAGGGAGTGGATAGCTACAGGGCTCGTGGCACCAGTGTCTGGCCAGGAAGAGGACAAAGCTCCCATCCCGTATTCAGCCCCTGTGCATCAGTAAATCCTGCTAAGGCATCGCTCCAGCAGGCACCTGCATCATTTTCTTCCAATGCCCATCCAGCTCCTTTCCTTACCGTGCCGTTGCCTTGCAGGAGGGACGGCTTATCCCCTGCCAGACAAAACTGTTTGGCTACAAATGCATTTCCAACAAACACAGTTTTGAGAGGCATCTGCCGCTATCCCGGGCATTGCCGTGAGTACGGATGGCTCCGGCTCACCTCCGCGAGCGCTGTTCCGCAGGAGCTGCTCGGCTGGAGGCTACATCAAATGATGTGCTGTGCTGGGCTGCAGGATTGGCAGCCCCTGCCCTGGAAATGTGACAAAACAAAAGGTTGTGCTAACTCTTCCAAATTATTTTCTGTTTTTTCTGTTGGTTTTTTTTTTTCTATGCCGTATTTTTAAAATTTTAACTATGAATCTTAAGATTGTTAATGATAATGACAATGAGTTTTGCATATTAGCTCCCTCTTGAGCAAAATATGCAGATCTTGAGATCAAGCCACACCAGGGTCTGAACTTTCACCCTACAAGGCAACGTTTATCCTTACTAAACTTACAAGTATTTCAGTTTGTAATTATTTTAGGGCCTCATGTCCTTAGACATGAGAACAGGCCTGTATCCTGATCTAACCTGCACTTGTGTCTTTATGTGTGCCTTGTGTGCTTATACCCCTAAAACACATCAGCTGCAGAGGCCTTGCTAAGGGATGTGATGTCCAAAGGTTGATTTTGTCAATGGAACTTGGGCTGAGTCAGGAATATAATAGCAGGTTCCTCTAGTAGCAACCACCCTTGGACAAGAGACTATCACAAAGGCAGCCAAAATTGAGGAACTTTAACTAGAGGTGAGTCAAATCTCTTTCTACAGCTTTCCTATTTTTACTTTTCACATTCAGGTTCATTTGCCCAATACACAAAGCTAAAATTTCAGTTATACTGTAGAGAGGAAGGAGAGAGAGGGGTTTAATTGTATAAAATTAAGTGTGGTTCTGGGAAAAATTGGCAACACCCTCTGAGGACACTGAAACATGTCTTTTGATTAATTATTTGTATTATAGCAACACCTAGAGGCCACAACAGAGATCAGGACCCCATTTTGCTACCTACTCTAATTAGCACCTCCAGTTCCCACCCAGAAGAAGCTCCAGTCCAAACATAAAAATAAAATAGGAGAATACTAACACAAGGGCATACAGCATCTCGGTCATAGAGCTGGGAATAAAACCTTCTGTTTGCTGAGCTAGTGTCTAGTGAATGCTCTTGCTTCTTTTTCCTTTTCTTTCCATTATACTGCCACTGTATCAAATTATAAAAACATGACAAATTCAAAATAACCCAGGTATTCAAACTGACCTTTCTTAACCCGTCTTATGAAGTCATCCATGAGACTAGTCAAAATCATGGTCAATCCAATCACATGTTTTGTCAACCAAACTAGATAGTATTTAGAAAAGAAATACTTATCTGTCCTTTATTAAATTAATGAAGCCAACCATTAGGAATATTGCAAGATATGGATTAAACAATAATTACTAATGGACAAAAAGGATTAACTTTTACAAATGCCAAAACATTGATGTAGTAATTGAATAAATGGGGTGCCAGTTAATCAAATTCTTAGCAGCAGAGGACATATTTGAGAATTGTATTCCAGACCTTCATTTGTGAGTATTACCAATGCAGTGATTTGTCAAATAAAAGTAAAAGAAACTTGTTTACTAAATGGAAACACTTATAGCAAGT
Organism: Agelaius phoeniceus; assembly: GCF_051311805.1. Classification (NCBI taxonomy): domain Eukaryota; kingdom Metazoa; phylum Chordata; class Aves; order Passeriformes; family Icteridae; genus Agelaius; species Agelaius phoeniceus. The sequence continues at coordinate 93,327,453 of NC_135265.1, read as the reverse complement.
TTTATTCTGTTTTCTTTTTTAGCTTTAGTCACCTTTATGCCTATATTCATAATATGGAATGTTGTGGCTGCGTTTGATCACAGAAGGAGTTTAAATACTTGAAATTCTTATATGGCTGTGAAAGTCAAATGAGATAAAGATTCTGACTTTACCCCACAAAACCAAGGATTTTCTTTATAAAGAAGCGTGGGATTCCACTTTATGCTGGTTTTGGTTGGGATAGAGTTAATTTTTGTCACAGTAGCTGATGTGGGCCTGTGCTTTGGATTTGTGCTGGAAGCAGTGTTGGTAACAAAGAGATATTTTTGTTACTGCTGAGCAGAGCTTATGCAGAGCCAAGGGTCTTTTTGCTCCCCACCCTGGCAGCGATAAAAGCTGGGGGTACACAAGAAACTGGGAGGGGACGCAGCCGAGACAGTCTCCAATTGACCCAAGGGATTTTCCATACCATACACATCATGGTCAACAATAAAAACTGGGGAAAGAAGAAGGCAGGTGGGGACATTCAGAGTGGTGGCATTTTCCTTCCTAAGTCCCAAGCATGATAGAGGCCTGCTGTTCTGGGGATGGCTGAACACCTGCATGCCCATGGGAAGGGATGAATTAATTTCTTGTTTTGCTTTGCTTGCATATGCAGCTTTTGCTTTCTCTATTAACCTGTCTTTATTATTGGGAGAAACCCAAGACTTTTCTCCCTTTGACTCTTCTGATTCTGTCTCCAAGCCCACCAGTGGGGAGTGAGCAAGGGGCTGTTTGGGGCTGAGTTGTCTGCTGGGGATAAACCACAGCACAGATATAAATGATGTTCTGTATATGGCAAGATCCTTATGTGTGTATAATGAAATTACTCAAGTAGTACAAGGTTCTGAAGTCATGCCAAAGATAAGACCATGCACAAAAAAACCACCATTTTTTCCGCATTGTTTAATGTTTTCATTGAATCATTGAAACATTTAGGTTGTAAAGACTCTAAGATTGAGTCCAACAGTTAACCTAGCACTGCCAAATCCATGAAAAAGGCATGTCCCCAAGTGCCACATCTGCCTTTTAAATACCCCAGAGGCAGTGACACTATCACTCCTATGGACAGCCCATTTGAGTGCTTGACAATCCTTTCAGTGAATAAATTTTTCCTAATATCCAATCTATACCTTCCCTGTCACAACCTGAGGCCTTTTCCTCTTGTCCTGTCACTTGTTATCTGGGAGACTGATTCAGACCTGGCTACACCCTCCTTTCAGGCAGCTGTAGAGAGCAATGAGGTCACCCCTTGTTGTCACAGGCCCCCAGCTGGGTAATAATTAGCATTGCCTCTGTGATTGCAGAAGGCTGATCAATCACTTTATTATACTATATCATACTATACTATATTTCGTAAAAAACTCATCCCCTTTGCAGACAGTCCGATACAGCATTGACCTAATTGGTCAATGAATCAAAACACCATCCAGTGTCCAATTAAGAAATCACCCTTTGGTAAACAAATTTCCATTACACATTCCACATGTGCACAACCACAGGTGCAGCAAGTGGAGATAAGAATTGTTTATCATTATTTTCTCTGATCTTCTGACGGCCTTACCCAGGAAAATGCCTGGGAAAGTCGTCTGTTGCTCTCTGTGGCCAGAGAGCTGCTGCCACAACCCCTGAGCCTCCTTTTCTCCCCAAACAATCCCAGCTCCCTCAGCCCCTGCTTGAAGCACTTCCCATCTGGACCCTTCACCAGCTCCATTGCCCCCCTCTGGGCTCACTCCAGCACCTCAATGCTCAGTGTCATCCTTGTTCTGAGGAATCCAAAAGTGAACTTGGGATATGAGGTGCTGCCTTACCAGTTCCAAGTACGCAGGGATGATCCCCTCTCTGGTCCTGCTGGTTTCATATTTCTGACACAGGCCAGGAGGCCATTGGCCTCCTTGGCCACCTGGGCACATGATGGCTCATGCTCAACCACTGTCACTCAGCACTCCCAGGTCCTTTTCCACCAGCAGCTTTCCAGCCACTCTGCCCCCAGCCTGCAGCGCTGCCTGGGGTTGTTGTGACCCAAGGGCAGGACCTGGCACTTGTTGAAGCTCAGGCAGTTGCCTCAGCCCATCAATCCAGCCTGTCCAGGGTCCTCTGCAGAGCCTTTCCATAGATCAATATTCCCACCCAGTAGATTGATATTCCCACCCAACTTGGTGAGAGTCTGCAAACTCACAGAGGGTGCACTTGATCTCTTCATCCAGATCATTGATAAACATATTAAACAGAACTGGCCCCAAGAGCAAGCCCTGGGGAGCACCACTTGTGACCAGCCATCGGCTGGATGTTATTCACCACTACTCTCTGGGCCTGGCCGTACAGACAGCTTTTTATCCAGCAAAGAATACACCCATCCAAGACATGGGAAGCCAGTTTCTCCAGAAGAATGTTGTGGGAAATGGTGTCAAAGGCTTAACTGAAGTTTAGCTGGACAACGTTTCTTTAATCCACTAAGTGAGTCACCTTGTCACAGAAGATCAGGTTGGTCAAGCAGGACATGCCTTTCATAAACCCATGTTGGCTGGACCTGATCCCCCAGTGGTCCTGTATATGCCCCTTGCTGGCACTCAGGATTATCAGCTCCATTTTAGATTGTTAATCAGTTTTCCTAAAAGGAACTGAGAACTTGGGGGCTTATTTAGGTGGAATTTTATCTCAAAGAAACAAATAAATAAATGAACTTGCTAAGTGACATTTCAAGAAAGAAATGGTTTAAAGAAGCTGGAATCACTCAAATAAGCCAAAGTCTTTAACTTGCTAAATAACATATTTAAAAACTCTCTTCATGACAACTTCCACAGTAGTCTGTGATAAAACATTAGTGTAGAATGAAAGCAAATTACAGAAATGCTTGATACTGGGGAAACTTTCAAATATAGCAGGCAGAAAACAGAAATTAATTTACCTTTCATGGGTTCTTATTATTTATTTTGCTGTGTTTCCTAATTAATTGACGATATTGATGTTTACATAGGGATTTGCTTCTTTCCAACTTTGCTTGATCCTGTGAAGAAGTCAGAATGCTGCATTTGTAGTATCACATTTATTGCCATGGCAACAGTCAGGGATTTCACAAACACTAATTAGGGTTGGCAACTTGGAATGTTTTCAGTGCAATCCCATATAATTTTCCCTCTTTTATCCATTTCTCATTATATCTTACTTCAACAATTGACTTCTTCACGCTGTGTACAGGTTTTTTTCCCACATGACCTCAGGATTCAGTTAATACCTCCTCTGATTTGCAGCCATCTTTCTTATATGTTCTCACACACTCGGTTAAGAAGCAACTACAGTCCTACCTGCATTTGTGTTAAGCTCCATTTCTTCCACTTCAAATTAGTCCAAGTTTCAGTACAACCAGCTGCCTTCTACCTCAGCATGTGCAAAAGTAGTAAGGAAAGGTATGAAGGCTTAGCTGTATCTTCCAAGATACTTTTAAAGGTAGATGCTAAATCTTGCTCAAGGCGGACGACAAGCCTTCTGTTCACAGAAGCCTGAGTTCTGTGAATGCCCAGAAAATCATATTAAATATTTTAATTCAAGTATATCAAAAGCATTTAATTTAATTTTAATTTTTATTTTTAATTTAATTTAAATTTTAATTTTTAAAATTTTTAATTTTACACTTAATTTGTTATGCAATAATACAGAGAGCTGCGCCCCTATGAGCCTCCTGGAATTTAACAAGGCCAAGTGCAAACTCTTGTGCCTGGGTCAATCCCAAGCATGGATACAGGCTGGATGATCAACCAACTGAGAGCAGCCCTGTGGAGAAGGACCCAGCAGGATTGGTGGATGAGAAACTGAATATGAGCCTGCAGTGCGTGCTCACAGCCCGGAAAGACAATGGTACTTTGGGATTCATCAGAAGAATGGCCAGCAGGTTAAAAGAGGTGATCTTCCACTCCCCTCTAGCGAAACTCCACCTGGAATATTGTGCTCAGGTTAGAGCCCCCAGTATAAGAAGGACATGGCCCTGCTTAAGTGAGGAGCCAGAAGAGGCCCAGAAAGGTGACTGGAGGCTGGAACACTTCCCCATGAATAGTGGCTGAGAGAACTGGGGTTCACATGGTAGAAAGAAGGCCTCAGGAGACTTTGTTGTGGCCTTCCAGTACTTTAGGAAGGCCTAGATAAAAGAGATGAAAGGACTCCTTATCTGGGAGTGTAGTGATAGGACAAGGAAAATGGTTTAAAACTGATAGAGGATAAATTTATATTAGACATTAGGAAGAAATTCCTTTTTCTGAAGTTGTGTGACACCAGAACAGGTTGCCCAGAGAGGTTGAGGATGCCCCATCACTGGAGCTGTTCAAGGCCAGGTTGGATGGGGCTTTGAGCAATTTGTTCTAGTGGAAGGTGTCTCTGCCCATTGCAGGGAGTTTTGAACTTCAGGATCCTTCCAACCCCAACCATTCTATGGCTCTATGACTAATCATGTATAATGGTCATCCAATTGAGTTAGCACCCAAAAGTCTTAAAAGTCTTATCAAGCCCTGTGTGGGTAGCGAACTTTTGAGCCTCTCAAAAATCAAAATGTACTCATTTGTTAACAAAGGAAGAAGGTAAATTTGTGATGGCATCACCAGCAAGAGGGGAGGCTTTATTTCATTGTGCATGCTCAAGGTAAGAAAGAGAAAAGTGTCTACCATTCAAAGTGAAAGATTCCCATTCTGCAGCTAACTTGAGGACAAGTCCCTGCTGGTTGTCAAACTGTCTTCCCAATAAAAAAGACATCCAAACAAAACCAAGGAGAGAAAATCAAATTTGGAAAGGAATATGATAAATCAAATTGGTTAGAGTATATTTATACTCCAAGACACTACAAATTAGTAGATAGAAAGAGAAAAATAATGGAACCACCTGAATCATCTTTGTTACAGATGAAATCATACCATTTGTTTCTAAGAGAGAAAGGATTTTGTACATTATTAATGGAAAATAGGTATTTGAAAAATAAATTCTGAGTCTGATCACCATCTTCTTTCCCTATGTGATGGGGTGGTAAAAAAACTTTAAATCTTGGAAAAATGTCTCATAAAGTATGAAGGAATTGAGAGCTGGTCCTGATGGTAAATCACTGAATCTTTGTAGGAGATTATAGTTGAAATGAGGGGAGAGTTACTATACTTTATAAGGATATCTTATTGAAATAAACAGTATGATGTGTTAAAAAAACAAAAAAAATTAGATTGGACATTCAAGTCAAAAGCAAACCATTGGAAGGAGCTCTGTATTTCCACAGACACTGAGAAAGCTGACATTAACATCTAAAGAATGCCTTTAACTGAAAAAAAGCCTGTTGCCTGAGAAGTTTATGTTTGCCTCCCTGTTTTTTGAGGAAAGACTGGACTGTGCCAGCTTGCCCAGTTTTTGACAATGCCTCCTGCTGCAGTTCACTGCAAAGATCAGTTTTAAAACCTACTCCTAGAGCTTTTGAGAAATTTGAACCCAGAACCCTTCAGCCTTTGGGACCTTATTTTCATAACTTAACTTTGTTCCTCCTATCCTTAATTTCAAAAGGCATGGCCAAACTCATGACAGGGCTTTTTGCAAGCTTTGTGAACTGGGCCACAGTCAAGAATTTCCACACTGAATAATTTTATTACATGAAGTTTCCTGCCTGCTGTACAGAGCTGTGCAATATTCAGCATGAACATCTGCTTTTTGTCTGATTGCTAAAGGAAACTCTGGTGGACTGCTGGCCCTTTGAAATTAAGGAGTTGGGGAACAAATTTAAATCATGAAAATAAAATGCCAAAGCTGGAGGGCTCTGGGTTCAAATTTTACAGAAGCAACGATGCTCTGTTTTAAACTGATCTTTTGAGGGAAGCACAGTGGAAAGTATTTCCATCCACTGGGCAAGCTGACATATTTCAGTCTTTTGGAAAGAGAATCAGGATCCATCACATGTTCAGCTGCACAGTTACACCCACTTTGGACCCAAGTTATAGCCTTCAGTGAAAGACTTTTCAAGGTAAGTTAACAAGGATGGCTGAACCTGAGAAACTAAAATTACAGATAAAAATAGATAAATATAAATAAAAAATATATGTTATGAACTTAACTGAAATCTTCAAATTCTCTTATGAAATATGAGACTTTTTTAAAAAAGCTTGTTTTACTCCAGGCCTCCAAATCAGCCTCTCTTCCCATGAGATGGAGTTGTTAATGCAACACTAAAAGGTCCCCAGGCTTTCAGGGGCAGGGAAAATCCCCAAAATCTAATAAATATGGTGGAAAATACTATTTGATGTTGTCATTCTCTACTTTTGCATACTGCATTACCCTTGCAGTTCAAGTAAAGGCTTGGTTCTGTCTGGGCTACTGCATCATTTAGGCTGCAGCATTGCAGATGTGACCTGCACACAGCAGAACAACTGTCAGCAGCAGGGAAGGCACACCACACTCACACACCACACACCACACTCACTGCTTCCCTCTGTAGTGCCTTCCCTTCCTTGGGCTGGGGCAGGGATCATGTGAATGGGAGGAGAAACAGCAAGAAACTCATCTGGCTTAAAACTAACCTGGTTTTCCCAGGTTGGGGTCTTGTCTGTGGTCTTCCTGTCCAGTTATTGTCTGGTTCCTGGTGTAAGAAGGACATGGACCTGTAGGAGAGGGTATAGAGGAGAGCCATGAAAATGATCAAAGGGATGGAGCACCTCTTGTGTGAAAAGAGGCTGAGAGAGCTGGGGTTGTTCAGCCTGGAGAAGAGAAGGCTCCACAGAGACCTGGTTGCAGGCTTTCAATGTAGAAAGGGGGCTTAGATGAAAAACCACTTCCCATCCCTCGAAATGTTCAAGGCCAAGCTGGATGTGACTTTGAGAAACCTGGTCAAGTGGAAGGTGTTCCTGCCCATTACAGGGACGTGGGACTGGATGATCTTTAAAGGTCTCATCCAATTCCAAGACATTTTGTGGTTCTGTGATTCCTGTTCTTTCCTTACAGGTCTGCAATGGTATTAATAGACACTTATTTACACATTTGCTGTCAGGGTACTTCGGCTGAATTTTTAGATCTGCTGCATAGCCATAGCATCAAATAGAACTAAGAATAGCCATGGGTACTTTTTGGAATCTTACTGCCATATATTATTTGCACAGGAGTAGCCTGCAGAACTCCCAGTTGAAATAAGGGGCCCATTGTGCCAAGTTCTCCTCACTTACATAATTGGAGACATCCACAGACACCTCCAGGTCCAAAGACATTTACAATAAATGAAAAGAGACAGAGGAAAAAAATTATAGTTGCTGTATGGAGAGAACTTTTATGGACAGCAGCATTTAGAAATTGGTTCTGTCATGTGGCAACTTTGGGAAAGTTAAGAAGTTAATCCAGATCCTACCATACTAGCCCATTGCCTTAAAAGATAAATCCTCCCTCCCTCATGCCATGAGTCAGCATTCTTTTTCAAAGCAGTGCTTTCGGACTAGCAATCGTCAGATTGCTTGGGGAGACTCTAACTTGACATATTTAGTACGTTCTTCCCACATCCCTCACAGAAGCCCACAGATGTCAGCTTCAATCAGACTCAGCCAGGACTGCAAAACCCATCAGGTTTGCAGGGCTAGAAGGCATGGGAAGATGGCCTAAAAAGTAAATCCTCCCAAAATTATTGTGTTTTCTGCACTTGAAGAGAGAGAGAGATGAAGCTGCAATGGAGAGCATTTCTAACAGCCTGCCTTAAAATAGGAGTCTAGTTATTGGCTCCATATTGGTTTTAAACCTATAAATTTCTAGACCAGAGGAACTCTTTGAAAGTGGACTAACGATTTGAATCTCAAATCTGAGATTCAAATCTGTATTGTGAAGAGCTGTCACCGTCAAGTCAGTGAAGCCCAAACCAGTCACAGAAACCTGCAAGTCATAACATATAAAGCAAAGGATGTCACTGTAACTGTCCGTATATTCATTACAATCAGAATAGTTGTAAAAAAAAATAAAATCATATAACAGGTTTGTTTTCATTACTGACTATTAGATGGGTGATTTATGACTGGACCATTTAAGAGATAGTAATTCAGTAACGAGAGAAGAGGGAAAAAAAGTTTAAATCAAAACCCCTATATTCTCAGAAAGCTTCAGATGATCCATAATTGCAGAAGATTTTAATTTTATGGATTAAGACTACATAAGGAGTTATGATAGTTCCAAGGGAAGTTCTATCTAGCCCAGCATCCTGACAGTGGCCAGGACAAACCAGGAAGTAGGCTGTGCCGGCTGATCATGACTTTAGGATCACTGAAAACCTAACAGTGTACTTACTCATCAAGCACTGGTCTAAACAAAAGTTTAGATTTTTGTTTTTGTGAGCCCCTATCACTAAAACAATTTTGAGCATCTACCCCCAATATACACATATTTATGTATAAACTACATACATATATTTGTTTCTTTATAAACTACATATCTATACTAGTGAAGTTCTGTGTTTTTCCTGCATCCCAGTGGACTATTGCCTTCACAGGCATTTTGCAGCCAATACAGACACTTTAAGATAGTAAAGACCTGCCTATTTGGCTACCTGTAATCACAACCCTCTCTCATCTGCTTCATGCACTTTGAATGAGATACCACTCAGAAACAGTAAGGGACAAATTGTCCAAGTTTAAGAAACCCTGTTGCGTTAACATGCTAGCAACATCAATTTAATGTGGGAAATATTAATAGGAACTGGAAAATGTTCAAGAACATTCTACTGAGTATGAAAAAAAAAAGACGCAAATTTGCAAGTAGAAAAGAATTCATGCTGGGAGGAAAAAAATTGTGAAATATAGAAGATGCAGAAGTTGTAGTCAAACACTAGCAATAGAAGATATAGAGAATGCAGAAAAAGTACAATAGCAGTTATCCGCGAATTTAAAAAAATGTACCCTGCTAAAAACAGATATATCAAAAAAGATCAATGGGAAACATAGTGAGAAGAAACATGCAAGAAACAGAGTAAAAAAATTCTGTACCAAATATTGGTCCATTGCTAGAAACAGGTATTACAATTTTGAACACAGGCTCAGAAAAGACAGATGTGTTCATCACTATTTCTCTTCTCCTTTCAGAAGGAAGCAGGAGGATAAATCTGCCCAATAAAACACTGTAGATGCTCCAGAAAACCTGGCATCTAGAATGAATAAAAATATGATGCAGAGTCAGCTGCAATTACAGACATACAAATCAAGCAGCTTAGAGGGAAACACAGCATGGAAAACAGGAAAAACATCAAAGACCTCTGAATTGCCAGTGTATTCCAAATATTTTAAAATAGCAGAGAGATAATACAGGAAAATACAAATGTGTTACTCAGATGCTGAACCTGGACACATAATAAGAAGTTTTATTTAGAAGCCCACAACATAGAATTGAACACTTCAGGTGTATTTAACAATAATCAATATGATTACCTGGAATGCAGGTCTTTTAAAACAAACTTTCCTTGTTTTATCTTCCACAACTTTATTTTTCACAGCTATTGCTCTGGTTGACAATGACAACTGTCCTCAAACAGTATATTCACATGCCTGTACTTTACATCATTTATCCAGGGATGTTAAACATCACATTATAAGGAACTAAAAGGCTGTAACTCAGGAATTGGTTCCTATTAATTTATTAGGGAATTATTTTGTCATTGCTACAGTTTCCACTGATTAAATTTGCATAATAATTCATGTGTCCCATCATGGAGTATAAAAACTGCAATGCAATTGAAGTGACAAATTATGCATCACAAGCAGCAACTAGTCACAGTTAACAACTCACAAGCACTGACAATTTTTTCCTTCTAAATCTTCAGGTGAGGTCTTTGAAAAATGAATCTATCCTGAGGAATGAAGATCAGTTAGTGAATGATTTGTGAATAAAAACCAAAAAAGCTAAATGGTCCATCCAGTCCTAGTAACATCCATGCTGACACTGCATCACTGACACAGCCAGTTGCTCTATTTTTAGGAAACAGCAGAGCAATCTCATCACACACCACCTTGCCAAAATTCCGTGCAAATAGACAAGACCTGATTTTCCTGGTAGTGCAAGCTGCTGTCTCTATTAGTTTGGACAGAGCTATTCCAGTTTCACCAGCTCCAAATGTAGAGTTGAGGAATAACATTGATAGCCACAATAGCAATAAAATATTATGGATTGCCTGTTTTCTGAAGGACACAGGTATATTAGCTTTTAATAGGTTTAATGGGCTTTGTGTACAGCTTTTGTATACCGTTATGCACCTCACTGTACATATTTATGTTTCTGTGCTGTTTCCCACTTGTTGCTCCAAGTTTTCTCTTACTTTGTTCCTTTAAGGTTCTCTTCAGCAATTTTTCCCTGTGCTCCTTTGTCTTTCCAGTGGTTTCCCATCTAGCTGAGCCCTCAACATTTTGCTTTATTTCACTGCTAGTGATCTATACCAGTTAGTACAACAACAGTGCACAGTGACATTTCTCTCCCCTGGGGTGATGTCACGATAACCTGCACCCCTTGTCACAACAAGTTTCCCTTCATGTCTGACACCTGCACCTCAGACGCATGTAACTTTTTAACTTGCTGTTCTAATCTATCCTGTATCCAACTCTGGCAATCAGTCTAGTCTTCCTCCCTGTTCAGGGACTGGGGGAGATAGATCCATGGATCGGCTATGGCTTCTGTGAGGACCAGCACCACTGCTTCAGAAGCACTTGGTACAAACTGCATTAGCTGTACTCCATTTTGAGCCCGCGAAGACCCAGCTGTCCAGTCTCCATGTAAGCCTTGCTATTTTTAGTTTGTTGCCTCCTACATTTTACCTCTTGCAGATTTTCTGACATTTTATTTCATTTCCTTAGTGAAAACATATGGCAAACAGATGCCTAAGCAAGGCCCCAGGCACCCATCTCTTTTTCCAGACTTTTCAGAATATCTGGGAAAATTCTGAGGTTTACCCTGATATGCATCACACTTGCAGTTTATTTCAAGCACTGCATTTTCAGTGACGGGCACCCTAAATACCATCGATTTGGGGGATATGTCATTTTAAAATCAAATTTCTGTCCCTATTTTCTTTTTCCAGAGGCAACTTTGAAAACATAAATGAACTAACCACCAGGTTTCAAGGTGGTGGTAGTTGGTTACCAGTCAGGGGAAGCAATGATGATCTAAAGAGCTTCTTTCTCCTTCTCACATGCACATCTCAAAATTTAGAATCGTTCCTCTACAAACACCAGTTTACCAGTCCCTCCCTAAACCTTAAGTAATGTTTTCCATACAATGGCTTGACCACAGCCTTGTCTGAGATAAAAGGGAAACGATCTGAAGACTTGAAAACACTAAATCTAGCTCTGGTTAACAATTGCTGGTACCCTCTGAGGCTGGGATTTAGTTGTTTTGCATAGATTATGGCTATACTGAGCTTGGGCAGCAGCCCTTGCAATGGCCAAGGCATCTATTCCGTGGGAGAGAGTATCTTCCAAACCACCAGGAAAATGGGCAAGTCTTCAGTAGAGCAATCCATCTCTGTCATGCACTTTTCCCCCTGGTACTTCTTCTCCCATTCCCATGCCTCACCCTCTGTTATACTATCCTAGGGCAATGCATTTCAAATTAATATTTCAATATGTTGAAATTATTTCTGAATTTTAATGGTGTATGTATATTCTGAAGAAAGTTTATTTGGGTAAGGGGGCTATACATGGATATTGGCATTCTTTATTAAGGTTGCTTTGTAATTAATAGCTCACATGGGACCTGGAAGCCAAGAAATAGCATATCTGTTTTCCCTCTGCTGTGTCTCCTTCCCAGGATTCATTCATTCCTGAAACATTAACTACTGAGTGCAGAATTTATGATGTAATTGTGTTTAGAAGAGAGTACTGAGAGCCAAACTCAGTGTAGAAGGTGGCAGATTTACCCTTAAAACTGAATCTATCTCCCAAACATGAAAATAGCCAAGGTGTGTCAAGATTTGCTCCAGATATCAGGCATTAGGATGTAGATTTATTCACAAAGAGCAAATGTTTAATTTAGAAGCCGTTTAAATGAACAGCCTCTTGAATTTATTGTCATACTTCCTTTTTTCCTTTCTCATTAATAATGCTGCTTTTTTTTTGCACAAAGGATGAGAATGATGGAATGCACTGTTTTCTGTATTGATATGCAGCAATCAAATAATGCCGAATTAAATGATTTTAACATTTCTAAGATATTCAGTGGAAGCTGATACAAAGGCTGGATGAAATTGCTCTAAAAGGCACAGCACACAGAAAGACGGTAAGCTCTGAGGCCACAGGGTCTTCCAGAAGTGGTTTACTGGAATCATGTTTCATATTTTATATCAAAATCACACAGGTGAAAAAATAAAAAAGCACAACTTAATCAATGCCACCCTGATTGTTGTATGTGATGTTTCTTTCTCTTCCAGATAATCTATATCAACCTAAAACATTCCTGATGAATGAAGGACCTCTTTTTGTTGCCAAAGGAAGGGCTAGAGAAAATAATGGAACAGCAGCCAGCACAGGTGATTCCCAAGAGATGCTTACTTTTTCTATACCAACACATAATGTCCCCTACAGATAAAGGAGCCATTTTTGCTGGTTGTACCAAGGAAGAGCTAAAGGACACAGAGAATTTCATCAGACCAGGTCAGGAGTGGGGCTGCTTGGAGGAAGTAAAGCTCTGTAGTCCCCCCAAAAGATGACTTTTGAGTATCTGGGGAGCATCTTGTTCCCCAAACTCCAGCTGGTTAGCTGCTTAGTTGTAGTTGCTGGTTAGTTGGGCAACAAGGACAGCAGCTGCCTGTACCGAGCTGAGACCTCCCAGCCAGCAGGACTGATGGGTGCTTTGGACTGTCCGTCCTTTTGCATGGGAATGGGGCAGAAGACTCCCACGTGCAAACCCAGACATCTCTGCAGGTCTCCTTCTGTTCTATGCCTGAAGCCTCCCTGGTGCAGACTGTTGGACCATTTCCACAGCACTCTCTTGATAACATGCTTCTTAATTTGCCTCCACGTTCCTAGTCACCATTTCACTGTTAATCACCAAATGTGTGTGAGCAAAGCCTTTGGTAGCCTGTCCTTTGTGGCTGCAGGGACAGCTGCAGAGCAAAGGTGCAGGACACCAGTGGGTGCAGGAGAAGCCAAGCAGCACCCTGGCAGGGAGTGCCCACTCTGCTGGGAGTCCTTCCAGCCTGTGCCAGCTTCTATTCCATTGCTCCCCGCAGCACCGCAGGGGCCATAGGAGAAATCTGACTGCAAAATTACATGATTTCTGCTTTAATTAAATGAAACACTTGCATTCGTGTCGGAAAGGTACAGACATTTCTTCCCCCTCCCCTCCCTCCCCCTGGAATCACAGTTTTCAAAGGAAACTGATTGCCATCACATGCATTAAAAATGGTATTTAATGGCGACTTTATCAAATATACTGAAATATCTACGTTATGTGCATAAACGTAACATGTTTCACCTTCTCTATCTAATCCAAAGGCTTCTTATTTTCTATCCACCCACTCGGGCACACAGTTATTTATTAGGTACAAAAATGAACTGCACACATTAAATATATTCAGATTATTGTAAAACTGCCTCCACCTTGCTACCAGAATTGCCAAGGTAAAAATATATATCTCTTTTTCAAAAGATAGATGGTGATAATATAGAAATGTTTCTACTTCCATAGCACCTATACTAATACAAGGAGTCAATTCTATTTAAAAATAAATTCACACTTGAACAGTTGCTGTACTCTATACATGTATTTCACACACTTAGAAGAAAAAATTGTTAAAAAAGTTACGTAGCTGTAGTCAAGCATTTAGAAGTTAGGAAATAAGAGTGAAGAAGAATCTTCTGTGCCTGAAGAAACTTTTTTCTCTCCATTCCTGTATAAGCATTATGACATAGTCCACAATTACATGAAAATACGCTTCTTCACCACAGGAATCCATCTTGTTTAAGCCCAAGAACATCTTTTTCTCTTCAAATTGTTCTACTTGAGCCACCTGTGCTATGGACATCTATAATATTATTTAATGCCTCTTCTAGCCAGGTTTTCTAGGCAAACAAATCTTATGCTATGATTTGTCCCTCAGACCCCACTGGGTGGGCTCAACCGAATACAATGGAAAAGTGGAGGTTTTAAAGAAGAAGTCCTTTCCCTGTTTCAGGACAAACAGGGAAAAGTGAAAGCCTTACCAATGCCTTCATCGAAGTAAAGGCTGAAGGTGAGCCCTGCTCTGCTGCTGGAATTCAGGCAGCACAGCCCTGAGGTCCTGTATCTCAGGACACCTGCCCTGACCTGTCCTACTACACCAGGGCTACCCACACCCCTGCTGTACCCCTCACTTGGCCTCTCTTTTCTAAGCATCTGCTTCTTTCAAAAATCTAATTTTTAAAAAGATCTGAGCATTTTTTAACCCAAAAAATGCTCCAAGTGTGTTACCTTATAGCTTGGGATGATGAGGATTACAATACAACCAGATTTACATCCAGAAATCTGGTTTCACTCTTTTCTTCTTTCCCTTGGTACTCCCATTGGCCTCAGCCTCTTGCTTTTATCTGGCTGATCATCTTTTGGTTCTGTATTTCTCCCCCACCTTGCACACAGTTTGTCATCAAAACTCCCCCTCTGAGCTGAACGTTTGAGCTGTGCTATTTAGGTTTGCAGCCCAGAAGTCTGCAGTAAAAATTCTACACACAAGGCGTGTCAGGGCAATTTCAGTATTAGGTGATAAAATTCCCCTTCTTTCTAGTCACCTTTCAGTCAATGTTTCCAGCAACTGCCCAGTCTCTCAAAACCTTCAGGGTAGCTAAGATGGAGCTGGGTCACAGACCACAGCAATAATGCCTATGTCAGATTAAAAAAAAAAAAAATTGATATAAAAAAATCAGCACACTACCTGAGGGTTCATCAGCCATCTCTGCCAAACACAGATCTTGGACAACATATTGTAATTTTGCTCAAGATTGAGAGCATCTCAATAGAGATGTCTGCACATTGGCAGGAAATTGATTGATTCCTACTGTTCTTTTTATTCAGAGTCTGCTTCCATTTTCTCTCATAAAACAGAAGTGTAGCAGTAGATGGTGGATAACCTCTAGTGTATTCACAGATACCATGCAATACATATATACACATTATCACATTGATTTTCCTGTATGTGCCTTTACTGTCACTCCTCATTGCTGCAAATGATTAAATGAAGTAGCAGGCACTGAAAAACTACAAGAGCTTTCTGTTTGGCACTATCTGTAACAGCAGCTAATCTGCTTGTGTCCATGAATATCCAACTATCTTCTAGGAATTACCATTTCCCCATTTTGTAAAGGTCCCAGTGTTAATTGTCTTGTACAGAGCAACGACCTTTATTTTCTCTCTCTCTTTCTCTTGCTTTTTAAAGTCCTGATTTGATGATTCAGTTTGTATCCACATGCACTTAGTGACAAATAACACTGTGCCTTAGCAGAAAATGTCTATTGAAGGGTTGCCGAGAGACTGGACATCAATCTAGGGAAGAAACACTACAAAAACTACAGAGCCCACCCGCAGTGTAAAGCAAAAAAAAACCCCAACCCAACCTAAATTCCAAAGTACACATCTATGCTGTATAATCATGATAAGAGATTTTGCTTGAGTTACAGTATGTCAACACCAGAACTCAAGCAACACTGTAATAGGATATTTTTGCTTCTTAAATGAGTCAAATACTAGTGACTGAAATTAATTTTTTAATTTCCCTCTTGCTGTGATAAAATGTGACCATTACATGGGAAATTTAAATTGAAAAATATGAGTTTTAAAGCATAACATCTGAATTCTTCATGCCTCATGCTAATGAAATTATATATTGTTAAAGAGTCAAACAGTTTTATATAGTTTGAAATTCTTTCCAGTTTGTTTTTTAACATACAAACCCACAAAAGAATAGAACAAATGGATAAAAGAAATACATTTCTATATTTACATCAATCTAACATTTGACAATAAAATTTTAACTTTTCATACCATTTTCTTCTGAAATGTTACTGTATTTTGCAGCTTGCCTGGTCTTTGGAATTTGCTTCAGCAATAACTGGATAGAACAAAACTACTGAAGACTCCACCCTGCTAAGAGCGGTGGTGAAAGTGTATCTTTGACACCTCTTCCTGTCCTTACAGTACTGTCCTTGTTATGTATTTTTACAAATGCTTTTAGCACTGCTGTAGTGCTTCCAGGTCTGCTGTAGTGCAGCATAGACCTGGGGCATTGGGACAGCAGAAAAGAAGGAGAAGCTATGAGTCATCCATAGGGTAACAGAGCTGGAGAAGGAACGAGAAGGACAGAGAGAAAAAGACTAGTGGCAGAGTACTCTGAGGGTGGCTATGTAAAGAACAAGGCTATTAATAACAAGAAACACATGTAGGGTGTGGGCTGGAAGATGGCAGATCCCAGCATTCCAATCAGCAAGCTCATCCTACTGCTCCCTGAAAACCTCCTTCCTTATCCAAAGGATGCAGAGCCAAACTACCATCCCACTTATGTTCTTTCTTTGCAGAACTACCTGTGAAGACAGACTTCCACAGGAAACACAAGTTGCTTCAGTGCTCCTCCACTTGTATCTGCACACAGCCTTTTTCCTAGGAGCCACCACTGGTAAAGAGCTGGGTGTTGCATGAAGAGCATCAACTGGTGGGACAGCTTTTCATGCTCCATGCTTGCAATCCTGGAAAGAGAGTCATAGAGGACAGAGGGCTACAGTGAGGGAGTTCATGAAAGACTAACTTGTTCTCCTGAAATGTATTTCAAAGATACTCCTCAAATGGCAGAAATGTATGTGTTAACATAAATCTTACAGAGTAATTGGAGCCTAAAACAGTCTACAGGAATCTTGTTTATTGCATCTGAACATCAAGTTCTGCTGTGAGTTTATTAACCTGAACACTAAGACTGAGGTTCAACCAGTCCCAGGAAATTTCTTTAGTGATCAGCCCTGAAACAGTCCTGAGAATCACAAGGCACTTTCAAATTCTGGTAAACTTTCATCTGATTTGCTAAAGAGCTAAGAATCATCTTTAGGAGAGCCAGACTTTAATTTGACAAAGCCCTGAGTCAGAATCCCAGACCAGAAGTTTAACCCACACAGCATTAGGTTAAAAACACACCAGTGCAAAATTTTAATGCTCACTCTATCTTGGTTCTTGAACTACTTTCCTCCCATATGTCTCCTAGACTTCCCAGACAAACAAACTGAATCTGAACTCATTCCCACCTTCACTGTAGTCCTTTTGCCATGCAGATCAGGTGTCTTCTCTCATCCAAGAACTGCATCACTTCTGGCCTGCTTCTTGCAGCCCCCACACCTAGATGCCCTCCACATCAAGTTTGTCCTGGACTTACCTCTAAATTTTCCAATACGGAAAATGAAGGTGTTGGCATATTCTCCATTTGGTTCCAAGGCCTGATGCTGAGGAGTGAAGGGGACTAATGAAAAGAACCTGATTATTTTTTCACAAGAGAAATCAAGAAGAATAATAATTATGATCTCCTGAAGTACTGGATCCTCTCTTCCTCCAAAATGTTGGTGCATTGCTTGGGAAAATGATGACAACTATTTCTGTGGGGCCATAGCTCTGTTATAGACATAGTAAGAGACTAGACAAGTCAGTAATATGTATAGCAGTGGAGCAGTAAAACTCACAATAAAATCCTAAGATATAATTAAAGTCACATTAAAAATTACAATTGAGGGGACCAACTAAGAAACCCAAGAAAATACCTGCAAAAGAAAGATAACTAGCAATTGGCTCGACAGAAGTGTTGTCTTGGTTTATTTTGAAGCTTGGGGCTCATAAAAGCTATTTTGTGTTGATCACCTCCATGCTGTTCACTTTGGGACTGCTGTCCAGCTCAGACTGACCCTCAGCAGGAAGCAGTCAGATAGACTGAAAACAAGATCCAATCATGTTCCTCAAACTGTGCAATCAATGTGCAATATTGCCAAGACAGTCACACAACAATTAAGAGTTCTTTTGTTTTCCCAGTGTTTTACTTGTCTGCAGCTGATGTAGAAGACAACCATTCATAAATCATCCAAGTCCATCCTGTGGGCAGTATTTGCCACCAAATGGAGAAAACTGCTAATATAACTCACTCTCTGTGCCACCCCAGTGTAAAACTAAGGCCCCTTTTAAGCACCTCTGAAATTCAGAGCTTTTGCACACAAAGAAATAATCTACATTCACAGTGCCCACAGAACTTAAGTCCAATCTACTATTTCCGAGATTTGAAATAAAACCATTTTAGTCACAATTTAGTGTTTCATTCAAACTGTAATTATACTATCTTTTAAATAAAACTGAAGATATTTAACTAAAAATTGTCTTTATTACACGTTTATGTTTTCCCTTTTAGTATTACAGAAAACTGCAGCATGGAGAAAGCAGTATTATCATGGCTTATCTAAATATAAACAAAAATGTAAATATTCAGTATGATGTGCAGGGAATTAGTAGTAGCTTTAGCACTAATGGGACCTGCACTGCTAATTCTCCACAGAGCTAGCTGAATGTGTATCCCAAAGTACTTACCAAGAAAACCAAATTTTCAACCACATTTTAAAGTAAAATAGGCTTCAGAGGCTTTTTTTCTCTGAGATAAATCTTTAAAGTAGGTTTGTCTCTACAACACTGAACTTCAGGACTTCATAGTCTTACTGCCATACTAAAGGAAAATAGAATAAGATTCAAAGATTATTTATAAAAATAGTTCTTACTATGGAATCAACTCTCTTTGCATATCTGTTTATGCAGTATCTTCAGTTTGTACTGTTACAGAAGTTGAGCACTTCACAGTTTTAGTGCATACATGGCACTGCAGTAACATGAAGTAATGAAAAGATCTACGTGATTTCACAACTGAGTAGATAACCTTCAGCTTTGCATCTTTGATGCTAGATTATTGATTTTCTTTTTCAGTAAGTGTTGATGAGCATCTCTGCAATAAAACAGTCTATCAGGGAAGAAAGAAACAAGTCTGAAATGTGAACTTAAGCCATTTGTCTTATGCCATCATCCCCCTTCATGGCTTAGATACATCTATGACCTATGAGGAAGCAGGAGACAGTGAGGAGTTAATTGTGACTACCTTCTCATTTTGTGTCTTTCAGAGAAAAGGGTCTGACTTCTGCTAGAAGCAAATTAAACTTTTCAAGATAATACCAGCAACCATCATTGTAAAGATCCAGGTCATGAGGGGTCCCTTTGTTGCAAAGAATTTGATGATTCTGGAAAATGTGTAAGACAGAAATAATCAAAGCAGCACCGGGCCAAAGAAGTTTCTCATTTGAGAATGTATTTTATGACATATTTTTATCTTGCTAAGATAATCTCTCAGTTACATTTAAATTTGTATACTACTTGCCATGTATTAGAAATGACAGATACCCTCTAGCAATAGATTTGGAACTATACCTCAGCCATTCCTTCTCTTCACTTCTGACTCAGCCTGACTTTCTTGTGAGTGGAAGCATTCCTCTGTACAATTGCTTTATTCATCGTGTTGCCTTCAATCATTTTCAGTGCAACTGTGTGGCCCATTCCTAAGGTAATGAGCCAACCATTTTGTTGGCCATTACCATTCAAAGTAAGACTTTGAGATTAGAATGAAGACTTGCAGTAAAACTTCTCAGACCTGGTTAAAAAAAAAAAAGAGACAGACATATCAAATGCTAGGCATTGTTAGTAGAGTAATAGGCAACAAAGTGGAAAATACAATAATAACCTTGCATAAATATGTATTGGCCCACAAAATGAATACTGTGTGCTGTGTGCAGCTCTGGTCTCTTCACCTCATTAAAAAACAAAAAAAAGAAAAAAGAAAAAAAAAGAAAAAAAAAGAAGCCAATAAGAAATGGAAAACACCCAGAGAAAAACTACAAGGATGATCAAAGTTATTGAGTACATTGACCACAAGGAGTGGTTGAGACTAAGAAAAGGCAATGCAGAGCAGAAATGAGGTCATTGGAGCAATGAGTAGCAAGAGGAAGTTGGACAGCAATGAACTGTCAGAAGAATCAGCTTCTTCATACAGACAGCAGCAGACCTGTGAAAATCTTTGCCAAAGGACTTTTCTGCTCAAAAGAGCCTTGCTCTCTAGGGGAGATTCGTTGAGCATTTGGAAGAGAGATCCACTGAGATTACTGATAATCCAAACCAATTTGTGTTCAGGAAGCCCCCCCAAAAAGGTGAAGGCTGGGAAAATATAGAGGAGGAGCTAGCACACCGGCTTTCTTACTCTGACCTCACTGCGCACTTGCGGCCGCTGCTGGAGACAATCCAAGACTCTGGGGCACACAGGGCCTTTGAATCAGCAGTGTGATTAATAGCTCATTGTACTGACAGGTAAATTCCTGAGAAACCTGATGTCAACTCGATGGCCTTAAACTGTAGGAGGGTTGATCTAGATTAGATATCAGGAAGAGATTCTTTTCTGTGAGGGTTGTGAGGCACTCAAACAGGTTGTCCAGAGAAGCTGTCGATCCCCCATCCCTGGAAGTGTTCATGACCATATTGGATGGAGCTCTAAGCAACCTGCTGTAGTGAAAGATTCCCTGCCCCCTTATTTATTCACCTCTCAGCACAAGGAACCACTTTGGCAGAGCTGAACAATATTTTTCTGGTTATCCCATAAGGCAGAAGACAGAAGGCAAAGACAACTCTGAAATCTTAAAAGTAAATATGTAACATCAAGTCAGTGGAAAAGGACCCTAAATGAATGTAAAAACTCTAAATTTTAATTAGAGTTTTTTCTCAAATTCCCTGAAGGTTTTATTGAACAGGCAGTTGCTCATGAGATGCACATGTTAGAGAAACAGCAGAATCAGAAACACATTCCTAAATAAGCAAGAAAAATTAAAAATGGTTTTTAAAAAGACTATAATATAAATTGATTATGAATGTAAGATGATGATATTTCACCTCTGGTTCTGCAGTTAGAAGACATCCTGAATCCTTCCTTCTTTGCTAAATAGTTTTAGAAAAGGAATGTTTTATGGGAAGTATCATGGATGAACTGGATGGATGAATAATTGTTTGTTAAGTTGATTTGCCATTTTCTATTTTCTATCCATGAATATAGTTAGTCTTTTTTCTTTTTCTTTTGACTCAGGAAGCATTGGAACCTTGACAAAGAATTAAATCCTCACTATGTTGATTTTTATGGAAATGTTACCATTGTCTTGATTGGCGCTAAGATTTGACAGAGAATTTCTAAGGTCTTGAATAAAAACCCCAAGGAAATGGACCAACTTCCTTTAGTTGGTAAAACTGCCTTGTGTGGAAACTCCTTTTTTTTTTTTAATTGGAGTGACTTGTTGGGATTTAGCTCAAGATGATGCCAATATAATCCAGTATAACAAGAGACAAATGTGCATAAAAGACATTCCCACTCAGCTGGGTGAGCTCAAACTTCTTCTGAAATAAAAAGGTGCTGAGGTGACCTAACAAACAAAACTGGGAGTATCCATAAACCATTGCTACAGCACATGCTGAAAGCTGATCAGTAGCTCTGTGTGGGAGAAATCCTCTTCAGTGGGAACAAAAAGACATTGGGAAGAAAACACCAAACATGGATTTTAATGAAATGCTAGTCATGGGTAAGTTCCCAAGTATGGCCACAACCCCAGCAGCACATTTTTCAATGTTTTACCTCCTTTGATTATGACAGCAGTGGATAGCTAAGGCACCCCAGGCAAAGTGCTGCAGGTGCACATTCCCTAAGTGCCAGCTACATGAGCTCCCACCAGCTAGTGATGCTTGTTTTACCCTGCTCTTGTCTGAAGAGAAATCCTACTGCAGACCAGGCATCGTAGTCAGTCTCTGTACACACCATCCTCTCTGTGCAGGCTTTCCTGTGTGACCCTTGCAGGGGTAGATCTGTGGCAGGTACTACAAACCATTCCTGCATCAAGGTCACACTGTGAGACCTGTGAATATGCTGGAAAAGACCCAAATAGCCAGTGCAATCTTCTATCAAAACAGAATCTGCTATGCCCTAATTTCTTTCTCCCCTATCTTTACACCCTATGCAGCATTACTGCTACTGCAAATATGTTAATGTATGATAAACCCCTTCCATTTCACTCCCATTTGAGAGCCCTAATTTTGCAGTAGTATACAAATGATCCTCAACCAAATCTTAGATGGTTTTGTCACAAAGTACATGGAAAGAACTTTGGAACAGAATTCTAGAAAATGTCAAAAACTATAGCATAACTTTTGCCAGCAGGATGAAAAGGTTTACCCCCAAATTAACTCCCAGTATTTTGCTTACATCAAGAATATGGTTTTTTAAAATACTGCTACATATTCCAGCAAGAACATCCCTCAATCAAGAATTATGGAAAGAGTTTGATTGTTTTTCCAAGGATGTATGTTAAAAGGGGATCTTGTTTCAAAGAAGCTCATGCTCCTGAAAGACTGTGAGAGAGAGCAGTGTTCACTGTAACACAGTAAGGGCTGTTTTCCATGACACAGTGGAAACTTTATGAATGGTTTTTGCCAGCACAAGGAGTTTGACACTGAAATCAGTGTATCTATAGCAATAATGTTGAAAAAGGCAACAGAATTTTGAAACGCTTTACTGGAAAAAGATACATATTTGGGAACATAATGTAAGCATCTTGGAAGTTCTGTGTCTATTGAGCAACACCCACTGAAATATCCCCAGCATGAGTTATCTGAGAGTCTGTGCGTAAGGAGAGATTGCCGGGAATAGAGCTAAGCATGTTAAATTAATTGCCCATTCTGTATCCATGTATCAGAAAACTATGAATGAGCTCATGTGGAAAAAGAAATAGAAAATGCTGCAAGCTCTTCCTCAGATGTACAAAAAAGTTCTGTGCCTTTCTAGGATTTCCTATTATTTTCTCATACACATTTACTGGTGGTACAGAACAGTTTGATACCTATATAGGGATGCACACAGTCATCAGATCTGTAAGAGACCACTCAGAATTGATCACTGACTTGCAATGAAAGTCTGAGTCTGTCTGTAATTCAGGAAGTTGAACCCCATTTACACTTTTTTTTTTCCTGAGATATCTTTTGCCATCAGAGGTAGTATTTTCCCAGACCTGAAGGTGGAACTCTTGTTCCTTTGATGATCTTTACATGAGTGACATAGCATTTTGCATTGTCATTTTTAGCTTGAGGAGATTTGGACTTCTCTGAAGTTGCTGCTGGGCTGTCTGGAAAACGGCATTAGCCCTGGTAGAAGAACTGGATAGTCAGGCATGAACGTCATATTCACAAGGAAATGTGCCAGGAGTTCTTCAGATGTTGCCTGTTAGAACTCACACATGCAGAAAAATCTTTCCTTTTGGAAATATTGTGATCCTGTTCCTTCTTTTGCTGCTATACAAGTAGACTTCTTGTTTTTTTCTGGAGTCATCACATGTAAGGAAAGGATTGGCTGAGTATAACCTTGTGGTTGGGCCACATCCATATTGGACCAATGAATTCTGCTGTTTATGCTTGAACTACAGTGTATCTTTGGAAAAAAATCTCCGTGATTTTACTGACAATTTTTCATTGTTTCAAAACAATGAAAAGCTTCACAGACAATTTGATCCTATAGCAAACTAAGATATGTCACATTTCTAGTCTCATTTTTAGTCTAGTTTTGCTTTCAGAGTTTTGTAATTTTCTGAAAACCAACACTTCTCAAATATCTCTAAGTACTACTTAGACAAGTACTACAATGCTTATGACAAAAGTACTTCCTCATCTGCATTGGATTATATTGTTTATATATATATATATTATATATTTCCATATATAATTCAAGTTAATGCACATCTTCCACACCTTTCCTAACTTTCTTGTGGACTCCCTTCGGTGTTTAACATCCCTTTGAAGTGTTAATGCTCAAACTGAATGCATTTTTTTAATACTGGTTTCATCAGTTCTATAAGAAGATGGAATATCCATTCCAGTTGTATTTGATATTCCTCTGGTTTTCTTCAGAGTATTAGCTATCAAAAGCTTTGTTCTGAGACCTTATGTTTAGCTGATTATGTCCAGGTCCTCTTTAGCACTGTCTCATGCCTGTCACTCTCCCAGATTCCAGATGTGCCTTCAAGGCTTTATCTTGAATGCATGGCCTCCAATTTGACTGGCTTCAGAGGAGTATTTTTGCAGAAGAGCTTACAAAGCAATTCAAATAAGTTTATCTAAGCAAATTGCTCTTATCTCTATTTATAAGAGCAAAGTAGTCACTTGGTATTTTTGTGTCAGAGATTTATAACAGCATCAGGCCAAGAATAACACCAAGACAACCTAGTGACAAATCTTCACTTAGAATCACTCCACTCAAGAACTGCCACCTGAATCACTTATTATGATCTTATTATCACTTATTATGAGGAAAGGCTGTGGGAACTGGGCCTGTTGAGCCTTGAAAAGAGACAACTACGAGGGGACCTAATCAATTTCTACAAGTATCTGAAGGGAGGGTGTTAAGAGAATGGAGCCCAGCTCTGCTTAGTGGTGCCAAGCAACAGGACAAGAGGCAGCAGGAAGAAACTGATGCACAGGGAGTGCCACCTGAACACCAAGAAAAACTTATTTTCTGTGCTGCTGACTGAGCACTAGAACAGGCTGCCCAGAGATGTTGTGGAGTCTCCCTCACCAGAGATAATCAAGAGCTATCTGGATGCAATCCTGTGCCATGTGCTACAGGATAACCCTGCTTGAGCAGGGAGGTTTGACCCAATGACCCACTGTGGTCCCTCCCAACCTGACCCATTCTCTAATTCTATAATTCTGTGAACTGCACAGAATCTGCACTCCTCATTGTATTTATGAGAATACCATACTGCTTCACACCAGACGGAAGCTATTACTTCATCATTACCACCTTCTTTTACCAAAGTTAAATCCAAACACATTTAATCAAATATTTTTCATAAAAATATGTTGACTGGCATTTAATTATTGGCATTTAATGACTCTATCCAAGGTCAGCACTTCCACGATTCTGCTCCTAATCTGGGTCAAACTGTGAAACTGCTAGCCTGTGTCATCCTCCTTAACCTTTTTAAAATATATGTTCAACATAAACTTTTTTTTTAGTACCCTGGCATTCCCCAGAATTCCATTGTCATTCCAGAAGCAGTACTGTGAACAACAGAACTAATGAAGCCATGGGATTCTGTTCATTTTGATTATTCAGCCCCTAAACAGGCTTAATTATAACTAAAATTTATCCTCCATTACTCCTCTGAAAACCCTATCAAGCAGTCTGGAACTGTGTCTACACAAAGTGGATGGCTGATATATACACACTGGCTGGCTGTTTGCTGTAAGAAGCTGAGCTTTTTGCTTACTATTCCTTCATTGAGGAAACAAATTTTAGTTTATTTCCTCAGTGACACATCAATATCCACAAAACTTACAGGACCATAATGACTTCCTCCAAATTAGATTGGAGCTGGCCAAAAAAGTCACGGAACAACAGATGAACAGATAACATAAATCTTGTTTAGAACATCACAATCAACACACATTCATATTTGTTACTCTGGAGATCTTTCTTAACTTTGTTTTATTGATATTTAGCTAAAAAATTGTCCAATATTGACGTAACACAGTTGCTCTACAGATATTACCAGACAGTTTTACCCTTTGATTCAGATGTGACAAATTGATCAGAAGTGGTACCAGGTTGCCCTTGGAGATTCTGCTCCACCTGTCCCACAGGTGCGGGAACGCCTACAGGGGCAGATGCTCTGGTATCAGGGTAGGATGCAAAAATCAGTGTGTCAGGCAGAAACAGGTTACGCTTATTTTCAAAACGTACTAGTGTTATGGCCTGAAGTTGTCAGGGGAAGATGAGGCAGGATATCAGGAGCAGGTTCTTTACCCAAAGGTCTTTGGGCCCTGGAACAGGCTCCGCAGGGAAGTGATCCAGGCACCAAGGCTGACAGAGCTCCACCAACGTCCAGACACCGCTCTCGGGCACAGGGGCGCTCTTGGGGATGGTCCTGTGCAGGGCCGGGAGCTGGACTCCATCACCCTTGTGGGCCCCTTCTAGCCAAGAATACTTTATCATTCTATGAAAAGCTCTTAAAATTTTGTCGGGAATCTTTGGGTCTCTTTTAGAAGAATAAATTTAACTTTTCCCTCCCGACAAGCCCTGATCCCAGTCTCCCGGTACCCCCTCCGTAGCCAGGACAGCTTCTCCGCCTCCTTCTCTTCTTCCTCCTCCTCCTCTCCGTCCCCTTCCCGCCCCCGGCCGGTGGTTCCCGAAGGGAAACAACCCCGTGGAGGATGGCCCGGGGGCGGTGGAGGGGGTGTGCGTGTGGCGGGCGGGGGCTGGGCCGCGCCCCGCGGCGGAGGGGGAGCCCAGCGCCGGCTCCCGCCCAGCGTCCCGGGGCCGCCGCCGCCGCCCGCGGTCAGCGTCCATCACACGGCTGCCCCATGGTGAGGGGGTGAGGGGCTGAGGGACCGGGGGCGGGCGGGGCCGGAGGGAGCGGGGACCAGCGGGCAGCGGGGCTGGGGCGGCTCCACTTTCGCTTTCGCTCCCCGTGCCAGCGAGGCGAAGGGAAGGAAGGGCCGAGCCGGGGCCTGGCGGGCGCACGGTGAGCCGTGGGTTGGGCCCTGCCGACGGGGCCGGTGGGAGCCGCAGCGCGGAGCGAGCGCCGGGCTTGCCCGCGACTCCCGGGGCCGGGCCCTCGGCCAGGCCGCGGCGGCCGCCGCTGCCCCCCGGCCCGACCCGACCCGACCCGACCCGGGGCCGGTGGCAGAGCGGCGGGGGCTCGTCCTGCTCCCGGCCTGGCGGAGGGGCTGGGTGTGCCCAGCCAGGGGTGCCCCCGGCAGCGGCCGGGCCCGAGGTTCCCCCGCGGTCGGGTTGTGGGGTGTTGATCGGGACAGAACGTGTAACACCAGCTTGGGTTGTCTTGTTTACTTATTTACTTATTCTTCACAGTGTGACAAATTGTTAAGCCTGGCATTGCCCAGGCTTTAAAAACTGTAAGTCAGGAAAAAAAGTAGTTTAGTCTGCTTGAAGCCTTTATGTAAGACTTGAAGCCTGTCTTTATTTTTTATGCTTCTCCTTTTTTCACGCTCGCCTTGCTTTTCCAGGGCATGGTACAGGCAGGGTAGGTCTCCAGAACCTGTTGGTCTGAAGCTGCACTAGGGGAGGTTTAGGTTGGACATCAAGAAGAATTTCTTCATAAAGGTTAATTAGATATTGGAGTGGGCTGTTCAGGAAGGTGGTGGAGTCACTGTCCCTGGAGATATTTGAGGAAAGACTGGCTGTGCACTCAGTGCCATGGTCTAGTTGACAGGGTGGTGTTGATAGGTTGGAGTTGATAATCCCAAAGGTCTTTTCCAACCTAATTGATTGTATGGTTCTGGGGTGAGACCAGAGGTGTAGTTCTGTTAATATTCAGTATTAGGGCTCTGATTGCAGGTTGAGCTGTTGTGGTTTCTCATGGCAGGCATCAGCCCACTGCAGACTTGCTCCACCGGTTCAGCTTTGTGCAGAAGGTGTTCACGTGTTAGTCATTAGGTGTTTTCTGCCCTTCTGCAGCTGGCTTAAACATACAAATCCAGGACAAAATGCCTGTTGTCTGCTCTGATTTCTCAAAATGCAGTCATGTGCCCTTGCCTTGCCTGGATCAAGTTTGTGTTGCCAGGCGAGACACTAGAGCAAAGATCTACTGGGAGCCACAGTCTGACATGTACAGCTGCTGATTCTGGGTGTTCTGTGGGAGATCCCACAAGTGTGCCTGTTTATCTCACTAAGCAGTTTCATGTTACTTTGTGAACACGCTGGGGCTGGTGACTGTGCCTTATTTCAGCATAACAAAGTTATTTTCTTTTGATTCATTTTAGAGACAAAAAGTAAAAGATGTAATTTAGTCCCTAAGTGCAGTTTGTCTGTAGCCTACCAGAGGAGTGTGTTCCTCACTAACTACAGGCCTTGGCCAAGTGGGCGATCGTGTCACTGCAATTGCGGGGCCAGTACCACTCTAGGAAATGTTTCAGGTCATTCTGAAAGGGAGAAAGCTGTTGTACGTCCTTGTATTCTAGTTTATTTTATTTACAGGGCAAAATTTTTGGCCTTTCAACCCTTATCAACAAGGCATTTATGCTGGAGGTACTTTTTCTAGTGGCAATGGTTGTCTAAAGTGTTGTGAGTGAATTAAAATCAAATCAGTGAATTACATTGTGTTTCCCTGGGCAAGCAGAACTCCTGAGGTTTGTTGTCTATTGTCGTACTGGGTTTCAGGGGAGAACACTATGCATTTTAACCAAAGTTCATGAGTGTTAACAAACAAAAGTTCATGAGTATTAACATTTGAGGTGTGTTAGCAGCATTTTCTGAAATTCATAACAAGTATGCTACCATATAATTCTGGGAAGAATTTTACTTCTTGTTGACTGCAACTATGTGGCTTGTGCTGCTACAGCCTGCTTTGGATATGTCTTTTTTTATTTACCTAGTTGACTGAAAGTTATTCTGCATCTCAGTCTTGATCACTTCTGGGTTAGTGTTATTTCAGTCACTGATACTCAGATCCAAGGACAGAGGCAACTCCCCTTCCTAAGAAGCTGAAGCTGAGTGCAGTGTTTTCACTTGCCTGAGGAGAGTGGTTCATAAGCTAGACAGGGCTGCTACTCAGAGGGATCCTGACAGGATGGAGATATGGGCAGACAGAAACCTCAACAATTCCAGCAGAGGCAATAAGAAAGCCATGCACCTAGAACAGGTTGGGAAGACTTGATGGAGAGCAGCCTTACAGGAAAGGACCCTGGTGTTGTGGTGGTTAGAGGGCTGGAGCACGTGGCATTCTAGGAGAAACAGAGGTGGGTTTGTTCAGCCTTAAGAGGAGGTGAAGGAAGGGGAGATCTTGCTGTTGTGGGTAGGAGCTGTAGAGCCAGGCTGCTCTTGGAGGTGCATGACATTGGGATGAGGAGCAGTGGGCACAAGCTGGTTTAGCTGCATGGAAGGTCTTCATGGTTGTGGTTTTGGTTTGGTTGGTTTGTTTGTCTTTAGCCTGGACAATAGTCAAACACTGAAGGAAGGGCTCTAGTGAGTGTGGATTGTCCGTCCATGGAGGTGTTAGAACTTTACTGGACAAAGGTCTGTGCAATGACATCTGATTCAGCTTGTACTGGATGGCATGTGAAAATCCTTGCCAACCTAAACTGTCCTGTTACTCTGTGATTGCTGAAAGAACAGGCGTTATTGCTTCAGAAATTAGTTGTTAAAGTCATGCTTAGGAGAACACAAGTCATGTAAAGTATGGAAGGTTTCCTTGAAATTGCATCAGCAACAAGCAGAAATGCATAACGTCAATTTTATTTATTTAATGTTAATATGATATGAACGTTTAAAAAAGTAAGACGTTGCATTGATAATTTATGGCTTAGAATTTTTGTTGCAGAAGCTACTATACTATTTGAGAGAAAATTAATCAGGAGACCTGATGAGAATGTAAGGAGTTTTTATATTTCTTTCTTAGTTTTTCGAACTTGCTGCACAGTGAATTTTAGGCAGCAGTATCTTTAAGAATAGACACGGTCATGGAAGTTACTTTACTGTCAGGAAATTCTTAATGAGAAGAAAATGACTAGCCAGAGCTCTGCATGCAGCCAAGTCTTCAAAATTCAGAATTCAGATTATTAACCCAAGGCACATGGCCATTGTTTACATCAACTCTGCTTTCACAGTGCTCCAGATTGTAAGTCATCTAAACTATCAGTTTTGACTCTCATCAATCTCCAGATGTCATGAAAGGTTAAGGACAAAGTTGTGGTGAATTTAACTTCATCTCTGCTGTATTTCTTCTAAGACAGAATGTGCTGTGTGTTTCTGGGAGTTCATGTTGTGTTACACATTCGAAGAATTTGCATCAACACTTCTTCAAGATGATTCCGTATTAAGGAAAAGCATGATACGGCTATTAAATATCTTTAGGGAACCAATTTTTAATTAATTCTAGCTCATAAACTCATGGATTAGTGTATAAGCTGCCAGGAAATTAAATGTCTGTTTGAGGAGGAAGTACTGCAGTTTGGAGTATGATGCTTCTTATCTTTTGGACATTATAAAAAAAAAATCAGTTCTACACACAGAATAGAGTTAACTGTGATCTGTGAGTGCCTCTTTCAAAAGTTAGGGACTGTAGTGACCAAAATATAATAGAATGTATTTTTTATCAGCTTGCATTTAAACTGCTGTTTTTGGAATGGTGAAAAGAGTGAATCAATGCAAAAGGTATAAAGTTCTTTTTGTAACCTGAAAAGTGTGAGGTCACCCATCCACTGCATGTTTATTTGAAGGTTATTATTAAATGCCTTGGGTTAGAAGGGGATTTGTAAGACTACTTGATAGTGTGTCTTTATAATTTGAAGTGGGTATGATTTAGCAATGACTGCAAAGTCAGTTGATGAAATAATTTCCTTTTGAGGTTCTGGAAAAAGAAAAGATGTGTCATTGAAACCTTAAAGATTGACTTCCCCTAACTTGGTCTACTCTCAGTAAGCATTCAGCTTTCCACAGTTTTCAATTTCTTTGTTGATTGGGATAGATCAAAGGAGGAGAGTCTCCTGTTAGCATTCTGTTCTTCTGAAAAATGCAGCGTTGTTTTATTTGCAACTATCTTCCTCCCTATACCAGAAGTGCTTTCCCTTTCTTGCTGGAAGATGCTTCCCACTTGGCTGCTTTGAGTTTGGAGCAGGTTTGTAGGTGTGCTCCCTGCAGCCTGCACAAGAGGGCTGGGGCTGAACACTGAGCAGTTCAAAGACCCAGTGCCATCAGCTGGAGTCTGCCCCCATGTTCTCTCTGCCTGCAGGAATCACAGCTCTCACAAAAACACCAACACCCTCCCTCTGCGTTTTCACACGCTAGGCAGATGTGAGAAAAGTGATGTCTAATTTCACTGTTGATAATATGTGTGGCTGTGGAAAAACAGGAATGTTTTTTAACCTGTTAGTTCTGCTGTGCCTCACCTATACCAGGAGGAATATGCTGGGTTAATTAGTTTAAATCGATTTAGTTACTGAAAGAGGAAAATTGGGAAAGCTTTCTGATGTGGTAGCTGAGGTACTTCAGGTACTTCCATATAACCAAGTTAGCACATGTCTTTTTACTGACACTTGTGACAAAACTTTCTCATACGTGTCTTCTTTCCCCTTGTGCGCATGCAGCATGATGGAATTCCTTTATGTTACGCCTGTGCTCTGTAGATAAATGCTATTACATACAATACTACACACCTCTTTTAGAGAAGTGAAACACAAAAATTATGTTTTACACTATGCAGGGAACAGAATTCAGGCTGCTTATGTGCCTACTGGTCCTACAAATATTTCAGTAGCCTATTTATACCCCTTGTTAGGTGATGCCTTAGTCATTGTCAGCAGGGAACATACACAATTTGGGGTGCAAATCTTCGTTCAGGAGCTCTTAACATTTCCAGGAAATGGAATTCCAAAATTAATTATATTCTGGTGTGTTTTCAGGACATGTTTTACAAATTTTAGGATGATTCTGAATGAGAATTGGCAATATGTGAATTCTGATCAATCAAAGTATCTAATTGGAAGGTTTTTTCCGAACCTTTTTATGTATCATTATGCTGTAAAACATTTGCCTCTGAGTTAATTACTTAGCTGCTTTTTTCTTCTTGTTAGTGTTAGGTTTTATGAAAAATTATCCCCAAAGCCTGCAAATAAGTAGAGACAATACATTTAAATGCAAACATCCAGATATTAATACTTCTTAGTTGTAGGTTTGGGGGATATGTGATCATCAGAAAGACAGATTTATCTTATTTTGATTTCTTTAAAAAGTGATTCAGGTTTAACTTTCTTGTTTAATTTTTTTTGTTTTAGGGGTTTTTACCTTGGTGAAGGTATATTGGACAACTGTTGACTTGAAAGCTGCTTTTAGGATGTCTGAAGATGAAGAAAAGGTTAAACTCCGCCGAATCGAACCTGCAATTCAGAAATTCATTAAAGTGGCAATTCCAACAGATTTGGAAAGGTTAAGAAAACACCAAATAAATATTGAGAAGGTTAGTGTTCACATTTTACTAATGTAGTTCTTTTTGCAGTATAGAAGCAGTCTCACTGAAAGATAATGTAGAGTTTTTGATGAGAAGTTGATGACAAAATGCTTTGATTCAAATTTGGCTAAAGATGAAAGTTCTATATTTGTAATTGTGTGCACAAAGGCCTTTACATTTGTAGTAAACACTGATGTTAGCAGTAGTTTGGTTGAAATACTTGTATGATAATTCATATATTATATCTTTTACATGAATTTTAGCCATAATGAATGTGTTAAAGTACTTTTGTGAGCTGTCATGATGATTTTCTCTTCAATAGTTTTTGTAAAATTAACTTTCAGCCATGCAAACCAAACATCCCTAGAGGTAAAAGGATAATTTTATAGAATCTGATTCTGTTTATTTTACAGGCTACTTTTAAGCAAAAATCACTAATTATGTCCAATTGCTTAGAGCAGCAACATTATTTACTTATGATGAAGCCAATATCTCTAACCTCATTTCATGAATATTGATTTAAACCTTAGGTTCCAGAGATAGTCCAAACAATTAATCTCCTAAATCACTGTTTGAAGAAACTATAAAATCAATATATAATGAAATTTGACCTTGAATACACCTTTCCAGAGGAAGTGGCTACCATAAATTCATCATCATTTCTTCTCAACTATATGAGAGTCCAACTTTCTGTTGACCATTTTGGAAGACTTAAAAGCTATAGCCTTTAAGAAATAAGTTCTCTGTAATTCTTCTTTCTTTCCATGTTTTCCCTATGAAAATTCTTGTTTTCTATAGTACATTTTATAGATTAGATGGCCTTTCACTCCAAGAGGGAATAAAATGCATGTGTATCCAAAAGAGGTACAGATGTCTGTAAGTTAGATAACAGCAATTGACTTGGTAGTACATTGGTACTACACTTCCTGTACTTGGTAGTACAAGAAGGTGGAGATTTTGTTTGGCTTACTGCCCTAGACTTTGTGGGTGATATGCAACAATCCTTTAAAAAAAAAAAAGTGCTGTAAGACACTTTTTCTCTCTTGCTTTCAAGAGAGAAAAAATTCATTTCATTGTTTCAATTTCATTTCTTGTACCCGTTTTAAAGGATGTTGGGTGAAACACTTTTTACCTTTGGCTGGGGACCATTGTTGTGGTGGGAATATAGGTCAAGGTGACCAAAATGAGAAATGAGGGTATCTGAATCTTCCTGCAGTCTTATCCAAGTGTGGATGTTGGTGTAAGACATTTATTGAAGAGATTTTAGCAGGAGATAGTATGACAAACTTTTGAGTTCTCTTCGTGTCCACTGGATACTTTCAAGGAGAGGTGGAAGGGATCCAAAGCAGAAGCATGAAAGTTTCTTTCTAAAGAGGGCTCTCAAGAGAATATTCATAGAGCAAAGGAGATTAAGTGTCTGAGAGTAACCTAATGTTTTATATTTTTAGTTTATAGTTTATATTTTATTTTTATAGCTGTGGAATACAAACTATTTGGCTATAGCACAATTATGATTAAATTTCACAGAAATATGGAACTATAGAATGATTTGAGTTGGAAGAGAAGCTTTAAAGATCATCTAGTCCAGCCCCCTGCCATGGGTTGGGAACATATTTCATTACATCAGGTTGCTCAAAGCCCCATCCAACCTAGGCTTCCAGGCCTGGGGCATTCACAACTGTTCTAGTTCCTCACCACCCCCATCAGAAAAAAATTTCTTATGTCTATTCTCAGCTTACCCTCTAAACATTTAAAAGCATTGCCCCTTATGCAGTCACTACAGGCCTTAGTAAAATGTGTTTTTCTCCTAAGCCCTCTTTATTTCTGGAAAGGCTGCAATAGGGTCTCTCAAGAGCCTTCTCTTCTCCAAGCTGAACAATACCAACTTTCTCAGTCTTTCTTCACAGGAGAGCTGTTCCAGCCCTTGGACCACTTTTGTGGCCCTCTCTGGACCTGGCATAAGAGGTTAGGATTCCATAGATGTTTTTAATTCCTGGACCTCTCTTAGTTTTGCACATATTTGTTCAGGATAAGATCATAGAATGTTAAAGGGTTGGAATGGACCTTAGAGATATCTAGTCCCGGCCGCACTGCCATGGGCAGGAGCACCTTCCACTAGACCCAAGGCCTTACCCAAACTGGCTTTGAACACTGCCAGGGATGGGGGTGGTGCATCCATGACCTCCCTTGGCAACCTGTGTCTCACCACCTTCAGAATAAAAAGTTCCTTCCTAATCTCTAACCTAAATTTCCCCTCTTGCAACTTGTACCCATTGCTCCTTGTCCTATCACTACAGCTCCTGGTGAAGTTTCCTTCTCTGGCTTTCTGGTAGGCCCCCGTCAGATACTGGAGGGTTGCAGTGAGGTGTCCACGCAACCGTCTCTTCTCCAGGCTGAGCAGCCCCAGTTTCCACCATAAATAGTGTCAATACCATCTCTTCTCAAGCTTTACTATCCTTCAGGCCCCCAGGGTGAACACTGTCCAGGAATGTGGCCTACTTTGTGTTGCATGACAAAGAGAAGTCAACACGGAGGAATTCTCTGACCACGTGAATGTCAGTGTGTTAAGTCATTGGATTCTTTGGACTCATCACTAGCATATTCTGAATTTTGAGGCAAAGTAATAAAACAATATATTAAGCAGATGAATGTGCTGAACATCTCTAGAAGAAATTTTGAAGAGCAGTAAAGGTTTCCTGAGGAATTTTTCTTAACTGGATAACAGGATTTTTTATTATTAGT